>NC_051451.1:6091480-6102053 GCF_001649575.2 Kryptolebias marmoratus
CACTGTAAAAATGTGATTAAGACCATAAAAATGTTTGAAAATGACTCATACATAAAGATTAATGGACAAATTTTAATATTCATTTTATGTTATCATTTTTTTTTCTTGTCATGATGACAGGGGAGGCTCTGCATCACCTGCCTCCCCTGACTGCACGTCCCTGCTACCGTCATGTTTACAAACCGAAAACTAGAGTGGTTCATGTTAATGTTAAATATCATCGGATACTGGTGGAAGCTTAGGAGTTATGCTTAGCATAGCATTGAAACAATTTATATCCACGACGAAAACCTTTCTAAAACCACAAAAATCACTTCCTTCATCAGAGTATCCTACCTGTTAAATAGAAGTGGGTAGCACAAATAGATCTATGCATTAAAAGCAGCAAGTGTCTGAAAAACATTACAACTTACATACAAAAACTTACAAAAGCACAAGAAAATACTTCAAAAACACTCCACAGAAATAAATTTCACTTGTCTGAATTTTTTATGTACAGATATGCATCTTTTAATGGTTTAAAATAAAAAAATAAAATAAGAAAAATCTAGTTATTTCCATGCAGTGTCCAGAAAGAGGAGTTGTTCAGCTTGTAGGGCACGACAACTGCTTCCACCCACCTCCATCATCATCATCATATAAAATAACTTTTTGTCACAACAAAAAATAGTCGCTGGTAAAATATTTGAGTGGCTGGTAAAAAAATTTGTTCACCAGCCACTATGGCTGGTGGACAAAATTTTTAATTTCCAGAACAGAACAGTGCTTCAGAGTTGACGTCAGATGGAATCAAGCCCTGCTGCCTTGGAGGGATTCTGCCTCCTGAAGATAATGTTGACTTCTCTCCAGCAGGAAGAGAGTTGTCACTGTGGTAGAGGAGGGGGCTATGCTGGGGTGGCTGGCTGAGTGGGGGCACAGACTCCTGCTGGGTTGGAGGAGGGGGGTCTGACTGGAGGCCAAGACTCCTCCAGGGTTGGTGGTGGAGCTGGTGATTTAAAAAGGAGAGAGGTGTTGTGGGGGATGGTATCAAGACTGCCCTGTGTAACAGTAAATTATGGAAGGAGAATCTTGACATATGTCGAGAGCGCATATATTCGATTTGCAAGCAGGATTTCATATCTTGCTTTCAAAACCTTTAATGCTTGCACTCAAAACTTCTGCTCTCTTTCAAATATTCTCTTTTCTCTCTCAAATCTTTGTGTTCGCACCCAGATTTTCTCCTTGTGCGCAAAACTTCTCTCTCACTCACAGATCGGATATGCGCTTGCAAACCTCTCTGCTTGCTCGCTGATTTTTTTATGCTCTTTCACGCAGGGCCGTAGCCAGACTTTTAAAAATACTGAGGTCAACCACTCATTATCCCCTGCATATCAGTTACAATGAAGACCAAAACTTAATTTAATTGGAAGCATTTATTTAAAACACAACTGACTTGAATGTGTATATGACATGTATTAGTGGGTGTTTGTAAATCCATGGGGATCGACATTATTTGGATCAACAGAGGACTCAGGGCACAACCATGATGACTCAATGAAATGACATGAATTAGTTTATATGAATGCTGATTGTTCACACTGCACAAACACATTCAGAACACAAGATTTTAACATACATTTTACCTTTTTATCAAATACAAGTGAGGTGTTGTAGTTTTGCAGCTGGACCAGCACTAGTGTGGTCCGGATATAAAATAAAAGTGCTAAAATCCCCCTTTATTGAGGTTTCACAAATCAGATTAAGGTTTCACAAATCACACACTTGGTTTTCAATGTTCTGTGATCAGTGCAGAATAATCTGGTTCAGGTTTGAAGTGCCTAGGTGTTGTAGGTTTGGAGCTGGACTAGTTCTAGTGTGGTCCGGATCCCAAAAAAAGTGCTGAAGTCGCCCTGTATTGAGGTTTCACAAATTAGATTAAGGTTTCACAGATCACACAGTCGGTTTTAAATATTCTGCTATCAGTTGAGTATAATCTGGTACAGGTTTGAGTGTCTAGGTGTTGTAGTTTTTTAACTAGAGTAGATTAAAGATGCTGAAGGTAGTGAAAAATTAGGTGGAAACGCCCTTTAGCTCTTTTTCCGAATCGGAAGCTGCAATCGGAAACCAACTTCAGCTTTGTGGAATTGAAGTAAAAATTTTTTAGCAAGTTACCTCGGTTGTGTTTCACCATAAGTGGCGCTCTTCTTCTTCTGGTCTTTATTTTAGCAGTAAGGTACGCAAAACTGCACTCTTTTTCGTAGACATTGAGTTTGGCTGCAGCTGCACACAGTTGCAGCACCTCCTACAGTAAACTGGTGGAGCTACGCAGAGAACCACACTGTTCAAAAGCGTTGTTTTGATTATTTTTTATAATATACGCAGCAGAAAAACACAGAGGTCAGGACCTCGGTGTCCTCAATGGTAGCTAAGGCCATGTTTGTAAATTAAAGAGTTTATAATGTTGAATAAATGTTTTGGATTGTGCAAATTTGAAGCAATTAGGGCTGAGAAATATTTCGATCTTCTTTAACCACTCTGTTATAATCTTTCAAATGATTTTATATGGTAAAAATGTCACAGCTCAAATTAAGAGATTTGTATTTCCGCTCAGCATGTCTACATGCCCTCCTGATGGATGGAAAACGATCATTTATCCAAGGTGCTAGTTTGGACAAAGCAGAGTGTAATTTAGACATCTTAAAAGGGGCCACAATGTCCAGTGTTGCTGCACATCTGCTTAAGAATTCTGTTGCCAGATCATCTTTAGAGAGAGATGAATTTGACTGTTGAAGCTGAGGATAACCTTGATAGATTTCATGAAATTGTCTACAATCTGAAATGTCATAGGTCTGAACTAATATAGGGCTTGGTTGTTTGAGGTCTCAACTGCTAAAGGAAAGCTAAATAGAATAGCATCATGGTCAGAGATATGTGGATTGATAATAGAGAGACTGACTATGCTGAGACCTAATGTAATAATTAAATTAAGAGTATGACCATGTTCATGTGTTGAAAGAGATGCTGAGTTCAGTCAAAGGTATAAATAAGATCAAGGAACTCCTATGCAGATCTATCATTCTGATCTTCAATATGAATGTTGAAATCACCAAGTAGAATAATAACTTTCTCATAGTTAACAGGAGTGAAAGAGAGAAGATTGCCAAATTCAGTAAAAAAAAGTCACCTTTAGTGCCAGGGGGGCAATATTATAATCCATGCTTCAAACCACTGAGCAGGGGCACCAGGTGTGGGATGCTGAGTTGCACAGTTGTCCCACCAGAGCAAAGCCATCTTTAAGACTGCTTGCAACTGATGACATGCTTGCTGAAATCTTGCCTAATCTTTCATTAGAGATTTTGTATGACTTTTAGATATGTCCTAAAGTAGTGTTTCTCAACGGGGCGGTACCGCCCCTTGAGGGGCGTTGAGAAGATGACGGGGGGAGCTGGCAGCAGTATTTTCAAAAGGGGGGTGCTGATATTCTTTTGGGGGGTGTTTATTTGAAGGTAAAGTTTACACCTAAGATTCACAACAATATCAGTTTAAACTGAACTACTTGCAAAAATATTGTGGCCTAAAACATTAAAACCAGCACAGAACTGCAACTGTATCTATGATGTTTCTCTTGAATTTCTCTCAGCTGACGTGCAACTCCGTGCAACCTTCGGGTGAACGAGACATTAGAGTATTGTTTATATAATTTCTCCCACATGGCAGTTACTTTGTAAACTCTGAGAAAAGAACGCTCTTCTCTTTAATGGGATTATCCTTGGAATAATTTCTTTCTCTTACAAGGGTTAATTTCATTGTTGTCGCAGTGGTTACACATTTACAAGAGCAATATTCCGTCGTCGGACTTCCCCTGAAAGCGTCCAGCTTCCAGATGCACATTAACACTTTTCTGTACAAGATGCTTTGTTGACATGACAGCGAAACAACTGCATCAGCCGGTGTAACACCAGATTGATGTCAACTGACACCACTGCAACTTTTCTCTGCAACTTTATTTGTCGTTGTGAACATTAAAGTCTTAACATCAGTCAGAATCTTCAATTAGTCTATGAATAAAATACAATGTGAAAGCACAAAATATGAAACACGAAAGAGGTTTATTTAATTTAATTTAAAACATCACAAAATGCCATGAATCCAAACTCCATAAAAAACTGTTATACTAATTCTGCCATATTGTTAGTATTGTTAGCCGACTCAAAAGTGATACATTTGTTACGCTTTTTGCGCGTTTGCATTGGCATGTAACGCGGCTTCATTGCAATGCTTAAGGAGCAGGTCCCGAATATTGTGACAGTCCATTGTGTCCTGCACTGCCACAACCTTGTGGCCAAATGTAAAAATCCAGCTCTCCACGAGTCTCTTAATGTTGCAGTCAAGAAGGATAACAAAATAAAAGCCCATGCCCCGAATGACAGATTGTTCCGACAACTGTACCAGAAAAATTATAATAGTTTTGAACATCTCCTTCTCCACACTGATGTACGGTGGCTCTCAAAGGGAAACTGCCTTGCTCGTTTTTGTGGTCTGTTTGATTCTATTGTGGGGTTTCTGGAGTCTGCTGATGCAGCTCTGGGGGAACAGGTGACATCCAGCCGCTGCAACATTATGTACCTGGCAGGCTTCTTTGACAAAATTAACAAAGGCACACTACGGCTGAAACTTACCTCTCTCCAGCCCGCAATAAAGAAACTGGCAGAGAAACACCAGGCGCAGGGATCCCTCTAGTTTTCCTTGTTTAAATAATTTCCTTTGAATGTCAGCCTAATCATTCCGCTTTACCCCTTTTTAAGTATCAGATTGTTCTCCATTGGAACAATTCTTATGCTCACTGTTTGGCATTTCTGATTGCCTGTTGTTTAAATAACATGTGAGTGTTAGCTAGCCGTTTCTGATTGGTTGTTGTTTGTTATAATTACTTAAAGTTTGAACTGAAATTTTTAGCCATTCTGACTGGCTACTGTTAGACCTAATTTAAGTTCAGTTTAGGCTGCTTTTTTTTTCAAACAGCTGTAAATATAATTTTTATTCTCATGGCTTTTTTTGTTCCCTGGGATCAATATATATATATATATATATATATATATACATGGAACGACATAACCAAGTGGCTGGCATAGTGTACAGAAACATTTGTGCAGAATATGGACTGGAAGCCCCGAGATCAAAGTGGGGAACACCCCCAAAGGTAGTGGAGAATGACCGAGCTAAGATCCTGTGGGACTTCCAGATCCAGACAGATAAAATGGTAATGGCGAACCAACCGGACATTGTGGTGGTGGATAAACAACAGAGGAAAGCAGTTGTGGTGGATGTAGCAATACCGAGTGATTGCAACATCAGGAAAAAGGAGCACGAGAAACTGGAGAAATACCAGGGCCTCAGAGAGGAACTGGAAAAGGCCTGGAAGGTAAAGACCACAGTGGTGCCTGTGGTCATCGGGGCCCTCGGGGCAGTCACCCCCAAACTGGAGCAGTGGCTACAACAGATCCCAGGAACAACATCAGACATCTCAGTCCAGAAATGTGCAGTTCTAGGCACAGCCAAGATACTGCGCAGAACCCTCAAGCTCCCAGGCCTCTGGTAGAGGACCCAAGCTCAGAGGATGAAACAAAAGACCACCCGCGGAGGGTGAGAAGGGAATTTTTTTTATGTATGTATATAAAAATGAACTTTTAAAATTATGGTTATTTATGTTTTTTTCAAAAATATTTTTATGATGAATACAGAAACAACAATAATTAAAGCTGCAAGCAGCGTTGGGCGGCCCTCGCAGCTCAGCGCTGCTTCGGCTGACTGGCGACCGCGGGAACTCTGGCGACCGCCTCCTACGCTCTCACCCAATTCCCGTGCATTTCCCATGCCGACCACTAGGTAGCGCTCTGGGCAAACGTCCGAAATCGCCTTCAGTCCGGACCATTATGACTCTGGTGGCATGTTGTGAAGTTTCACCGTCCTACGTTGAACGGTTCTAGAGTTAAAGCACGTGTGCTGTTGCGACCTTGAACTTTGACCTTGTGACCTTGAACTTGAAAGTGCTCTTCCTTGACCCATGAGGGTTCTGGCTGTGAAGTTTGACCTCCCTACGATAAATGGTTCAAAAGTTAGAGCATGCACAAGTATTGTCTTAATTTTAGCTCCCGTTAGCTATTGCAGCCATCTTGATGTCACAATTTGACCTTGTGAATGTGATCAGTGCTGGTCTCGTATGACCCACAGAAAGTTTCAATAAGGTGTGACCTTGTATTAAGAAGTTATTCCACTGTGATGTTTCATGGCGAATGGTCAGATTTTGAGGTTTGGCCACGCCCACATGCTTTGCTGTATGAAAAAGCTTTTGATAACTTTTGACCTTCAATGTCTCAAGACTGAGCTTAGTGATTCTGAAGCCTGTATGTGAAAAGCTGTAGGAGGAGTTCGTTCAAATGCGGATGCTGTAATCGGCCAAAATTGGGCAAAAATCCGAACTTTGATCCAAGATGGCCGACTTCCTGAGAGGTTTGGACCATGGCTCCAAGAGACTTTTTTGTAGGTTCTAATATGTTACACGTGTACCAAGTTTCATGATTGTGAGTAAAAGCATGGCTTGGGGCTGTTTTTTTTAAAGATTTCTAGGGGGCGCTGTAGAGGAATTAGGCCACACCCACCAAATATGGCACTGCATTTCTGTTGGGGGCTGGACAAGGATCGATCGTGGTGAGTTTCGTGCAGCTCGGCTAAAATATGTGGAATTTAGAGCCAAACGTAAGGCAACGGTGTTACGTCTGACTTTGCCACGCCGCTACGGCCACGCCCTTTAGCGAAAAGTCTTTGTGCTTTAATACAAGTCAGACCAACTTGTTAGCTGTCATCTGACACAGGATTGACTTGATTCGGTCAAGGGGTGTCAGAGATGTAGCGTTCCACAAAAAAAAAGTGACTTCCTGTCCTGAGGGGGCGGGGCTTAGATGATGTCAGAATATGACCACACACGATTGTCGGGCATCCCACAGAGAGGACTCATGCCAAGTTTGGTGCAAGTCGGGCATTGCGTGTGAAAGTTATTACGTTTCGTATGCTTCGCCGAGTACGCCAAGTTCGCCGCTTGGCCACGCCCACTAAACATGCTCAAAAACTCACGATTTTGATAACTTTTAATCGCCCATCCCTCAACTGCATACTGACCAAGTTTGAAGCCGATCGCTCAAAATCCCTAGGAGGAGTTCGTTAAAGTTCGAGGTGTACAAAAGTGAAAAACGGCCAAAATTTGCCCTTTGACCCAAGATGGCCGCCTCCCTGTACATTTTAGGGCATACCTCCAAGAGACTTTTTTTCGTCATTTGGGGTGTTTTACCTACGTGCCAAAGTTCCAGGCCTCTACAACTTATGGTTCGTCCTATCTCACGTTAGGGGGCGCTGTGGAGCAGTTTGGCCACGCCCACTTTCGATTCTATTAAAATCCTGTTATTTCTCACGGGGGACAACTTTAGGTGAAGTTTGGTGAGTTTTTGAATATGGGAAGTCGTCCAAAGAGCCACGTAAAGACGCGGAAAAATAATAATGAAGAAATCCACGAAATACAATAGGCCTTCGCAGCGCTGTCGCTGCTCGGGCCTAATAATCATACCAGCAACAAAAATATTAGTGATAATAATAATCAGTGCAAGTACCTTATCTTATTTGATGGGGGGGCAGTAAGAGGTTTGGATAATGGATAGGGGGACGATGGCCCAAAAAGGTTGAGAAACACTGTCCTAAAGTAAAATTAAGTGTTAGAGAGGTAAATCAGTTACTTGACAGCTTTTTATGGCTGTCTTAAAGCTTTTGCCATATTAAAAGCTATCTTCCATTAGCTGCCACATGCTTACTTGTCAAGGTTGCATTGCACCCACAGAATTACTTGTTTGAAGCAGTTAAAGCCAGTTTTTGGCTACACATAGGTTACTGATATCAAGTGAGGATTCGCTCCAGCCCTCTGTAACGGGCGGAGCCTCGGATCTATATGAGTCGACAATTCCTTTGTTCTGGGCTTCCTGTGCTTCATAAGATGTTGTAGATCAAAGTCCCAGTGCTTCTGCGACTTCTGGGAATTCTCAGTCCTATTAGACAAAATAGTCATCCTTAAAATTTCCTGAGTTTTCCCTCCCCTGGAGTAAAAGGATCGGAAGTGAGCCAAGGGTGGTGCGTCGGTGAAAACTCGAAGTGGAACTTTATTGTGCTGATAACCAGCAATCCATTCCATATTTACTTATGTAATTCAAAAATACAAGGACATGTTTGTGAATGTGACACCCAGAGTCCACTGCTTGTCTATGTTTACCCTGGAATTAATTGGGCCTTGGTGAGCATGGTTTTGGCATGTAGAAAATATTTTCCAACAGTAGTCCCTGGTGCAGGATATTACTTCACATAAGTATTAAAAATGTTGGCGTACTTGGACTGACACGACTCCCAGTCCTGATTCTCCTGACTTTTGGTTGAATTGTTATCTAAATTAACGTGCAGCAACAAACTAACCCTGTTGTCACTTCACACAAAGTTTGTCTGTTTGCATACTTTCCATTTTCCAAATAACTATTTACAATCTCAACTTAAGACTAAAGTGTATGTGCACATGCGTGCAGTGCATCTAATGACCTGGCATGACAACTACAGCTGATTCATAGTTTTCTACAGTCTCATGTGAACATTGATTGCAGTGCAAGTAAACAAGTTCTTGTTTCTTTCTTTACAGAATCAACTTAAGAAAAACTCAATTTTTTCAAGAAAATTCTCATGAAAACTGGGCCTAGGAGACACTGGTTGAGTTTCTTTGAGTACAGTTGTTTAGCCTCTCTCACAGCTCTGCTAAATCTGTACCTAGACTTACTGTATTTGTCCATGCCTGAAGTCACTGACTTTGGCTCTTTTCAATTGTAAGGCCCTGCCTGGCCTGGGTCGGCCCGGATTCTCAGTCTTTGCATTGGGTGGTCCAGCCTATTTCCAGCTTGATATTTGCAACCTAAGGACCTGGAGATCTATGTGCGCCAACTCGTGCTGCAGATTTGACATCAGCAGACTGCAGGCTATTGACTGGTTCACTTGCTCGGGGGACCACGGCACAGTTGAGTCATACTTCAAACGACCACTGGTTACTGCCATTTCCTTCAGCTACTTGCTTTTGGCTGGTTGTGTAAAAGAGTTCCTGTATGTGAGGATCTGGAGTTTTGTACCCGCCCTGCTGGCGGTGCCACTAACTCTTCCTCCCCAGCTGTAGCTGATTTCACCTGACGAGCAGCACCTGCATTTAAGCCTCCGGCTGGTTCCAGATCATCGCTGGAGCATCGCGACTAATGGGTCAGAATCTCAACCTCTAGGTCCTGACACCAAGCTCATGGCTACGCTAACTTTTTGATTTGTACTTCTCCTTCCCCTCAGGTTGTGCTGCTCAACTTTCTGTAATCACTTGCCTACCTGGAACTTACCTGCTGAACTTACCTGGTGAAACCTACCTGTTGCTGGATCTCTGGACTCCTCTCCTCCTGGACTGCCTCTGGTTATCCCTGCTTCGTCTCAGTGCCTCATCATTCCTCTGACCTGTAAGACAAGAACAATTATTCTCTAACCTCCTACTATTTGGTCAAACAAATCCAGTATCCAAGACTCACCTTGCTCCTCCTTGCCGTTTCAGATCCTCCTGGTTGTTCCCCACTGTTTATATGTGCACCTGTAAATAAAATCATTTACCTTTTTACTTCGCCTCACTGTCTGGTTTTCAGTTCTGCTCATATGACGAACTCTGGTTTATGTCACCGTATATCCATCAAATATATGGCAACAGAAAAAAGCATCAGTACCCAGGTCAAACATTGGCTTGAACATAAAAAATTCCTGTGCTTGTTCTCAGAAAACAAAATTCCACATCAGTAGCAGCAGTCTCAGCAACATCAACCTCAACGTAGCAGCTTGGTATACCTGGTAAGATGCTACAAGTCAAATTTTATTTATATAGCACTTTTCAGCAACAATGTGGTTCAAAGTGCAGTTGTAAGTGCTTCAAATAACTTTCATAGCATGTTATTGAGGTTTTGTGTTTTTATGTTAATGCATTAGGGTTGTATGTCCATGTTGTCACTGTGGACATTTTAGAGTACATTTTGATTTGGCCATAAATTTTTGTATGAAATAAAATTTTTGCTGGGTAAGTGTCATAGTTTGGTATTTTCAGTTTGTTGTGTTTGATTATTGTTTTGTTTCGGTTTAGTTTTCCTGTTTCATGCCCTGTCACTCTCCACCTCCCCAGTACTTTTCCTCTTAGGTCTGCCACGCCCATCTCCACCTGCTTGTAATTATTCTCTCTCACCTGTGTCCATTTTCCTCATTATCCTCTGTCTTTAAGTACCGGTCTTTCTCATTCACTACTCACTGGATCATTCCGCTTTGTCTGCTCTTTACCATGCCATGTCTTGCCCTTCATCTAGTTTTGGATTTAGTTTTTGTTAGTCTTTGCTGCCTCGTCAGCCCTTTTGTTTTTGTCTATTATTTAAGTTAATAAATTAGTTTTATTTTCTTCCATCATGAGTCTGCGTTCTGGGTTCGCCGCCTTAGTCCCACCTCCTGACAG
>NC_051451.1:6116756-6134717 GCF_001649575.2 Kryptolebias marmoratus
TGTCATAGTTTGGTATTTTCAGTTTGTTGTGTTTGATTATTGTTTTGTTTCGGTTTAGTTTTCCTGTTTCATGCCCTGTCACTCTCCACCTCCCCAGTACTTTTCCTCTTAGGTCTGCCACGCCCATCTCCACCTGCTTGTAATTATTCTCTCTCACCTGTGTCCATTTTCCTCATTATCCTCTGTCTTTAAGTACCGGTCTTTCTCATTCACTACTCACTGGATCATTCCGCTTTGTCTGCTCTTTACCATGCCATGTCTTGCCCTTCATCTAGTTTTGGATTTAGTTTTTGTTAGTCTTTGCTGCCTCGTCAGCCCTTTTGTTTTTTGTCTATTATTTAAGTTAATAAATTAGTTTTATTTTCTTCCATCATGAGTCTGCGTTCTGGGTTCGCCGCCTTAGTCCCACCTCCTGACAGTAAGTGTTATTACTTTATCATTCCAAATCAGTAAATGTGCAAATCGTGATTTTTAAATGATCCCACAAGCCCTAGCCTTTCTTGACATCAGACTTTTATACATTTCTCTCACTGAAAAACCTTTAATTGAACTTAACCATAACTTTCTAAAAATATTCTTGTAAAAATAGCAGTTTATACAAATATTTTCATCCACACAGATATGCAGAAAAGAATAAAATATGCTGTAGTAACTGCTAGGCTTGTAGGTGGCGCTCTAGTGTTGCCACAGAAATACACATAAAACAGAAAACAAGACATGGAGCATAAACTGTAAACACAATAACAAGGAAACAGATGTTGAGAGCAAATACAAGAGCAAGAACTGAATCACGATACTGATGAAGTGGCACATCGACTTTGTATCACTTTAAACCACGAGACTGCAAAAACACGGGGGACTATTGTATATTGTATTGTTTGTAATGGACAATTTCAGGGACAGTATCCAGTGAGAGATGACAGGAAATGTTTTCCTCATAATTTTCAAAACATATCAGAATAAACTGTTTATACACAAGCATCAAAACGATTTCTATTTTGCATGTTTTTTAAATGTATTCTTGATGTATATTGTAGATTTTGTAATGTTTGCTTTAGTATTGTTGACATTTAAATACAGTGGGAAAAAAAAATCTTTATGGTCTTAGATTATTTGGTGTATGATAAATTGATTGCTCCATTTAAATCAATATTGTTATTGCGCATCAATCTTGTCTGTTCATTGATGTTAAACAGCATATAAAGGTTTTACTGTAGTTGAGAAACTATCATCTGTTGAGAAACTATCATCTGCAGTACAAATGCTAGCATGTAATCTGTCATTTTTGTTGTTAGACCTGTCATGTTTGTAGTTGTAGGTTAGAAGGGAGTCTATGACATCATCATTTTCAAAATGTTGTGCATTGTTTGTCTACACAAAAATTCAAGGTTGATGTATAAAGACTTTTTCCTTCTGAAATCCAGTATCAAAAAATACTGTCTGGGGCCTAAAAGTTTGTTTTCATGTGTTGAAACAATAACAAACTTTTTTTCTAATTCACAAAAAACGACTTTACATTTACTAGATTCAAAGTACTTATTCTGAACTATTTCTTTGACTTTTATATATTTTATAATTATATATGTTTTTCTCATTAAATAGGCAGAAGGAGTATTCACCCTTTGCTAAGCAGCAGGTTTTTAAAAAAGAACCCATCAAGCTCTTGTACTGTACATGTGTTAACAAATAAAGAGAGATCCATCTACTGCACATTTCCTCAAAGTTTCCATATTCATGAGGACCTAATGACAGTTTCTAAGAGCTGCCTCCACCTACCTGTTATGAAAATGAGTCCAGCTGCTGTTTGAAAACCCACAGATGAAGCTGCCTCAACAGATGCTCAAGAAACACTTCTGCACCAACCTGAAGCTCAAACACAGAAAGGAAATGGATTTATTATTTGCTTTAAAATTCCAAGAAACAACTCCATGTTGGCATGTTCAATCCATAGTTATGATTTGCCAATCCCATCTTTGATCTAATCATATCAAATGAAATCTATTGTGAAAGCTTATGAGAAAATAGTTCTAGTTAAATGATGATTCCCAGATAGCAAATGTACTCCGGACCGGATCCGTTCCGGATGTAGCGTAGGCTCTGAAATGGATCCACAAAACGGATCCAGATCGGAGTCCACTTGCACACCGCAACGGATCCGGAACGGATAAGGATCACCGATCTGGGTGGACCCTATCCGGATCCACTAATTAAGAGCCTCATCCGGCCTGAATCCGTTTTGGACCCGTTCATAGAATACGTCATCTGGCCCGGGTCCGTTTTGGACCCGTTTATGATATTTATATCGGAGGTGAACTCATTTGGTCCAAATTCTTTATTCATCATGACTTCACAAAAGTAAATACAGATAAACTTGCTTACCAGCCAGAAATGACTACATAAAAATCTCACCAATTTAACCTTATACACATGAAAATTATTTACTGTGAAGCAGCAAAAGACTTTAGGCTATGTGTAAATTAGTTTTGGAGCTACACAGTTGGTAGCACTGTTGCAAGTGTTAGAATCCCAGTAAAGGGTCTTTCTGCTTGTCGTTTGCATGTTCTCCCTGTATATGCATGGGGTCTCTGGGTATTTAATCTCATCTGCTATCCACAAACTGTGCTGTACTGCTCCTGCCTCCTTCCTGCTCTGTACCAGGACAGTTACCTCCACCAATCTCCCTGAAGATCTATGGGCATGGCCGGACCTAGCCTGTCTGGACGCTTCCCCTTTCCCTCCAAACTATGAGTTATTCCGGCAAGACACTTAAAAGAGCTGGCACAAACATCAGATTGACCAACACATCACTACAAGTGGCTAATAACAAGACACTAGAAACAAAAAACATGAAAACGTGATGAAAATTTATGAATGTATTTGTATTTTCAAAACTGCTTACATCAGTTACATGTTTATGTCAGTTAAACAATAAGTCAACCTAGAAATTAACCAAAAATTAACACAGATAAACACACACTTTCAATTACACAAAAAATAAACAAAATAAGCCAGGACATAACAGTCAATCATATGTCATTATCGGCAGAGTGAACCTCATGTGTAGCAGTGCATCGCCTTGAGGTTCCCCTATCTGCTGCCAGGTTGAACCACCTGATGGCATGCTTGCAGACATCCTGCTCTATGGAAGCATGAGCAACTGGATTTTTTCTGACAGAATCTGTAATCACAAAAGCAGATTTTCATAATGACAATTAATTTCAAATATTAACAAATGACAAATAATTTCATAATGACAATTTGCAATGTGACAGGTACACACTGTGGTAATGCTCTCCAAAATAGACCATCTGTCTCAGTCTCATACTGCAATTTTAGAATTTCTAAATACAGAAATGAAGTTTGTCAAAATAACAAAAATAACCAGTGTATTTTGTCAACTTAAATTGTTAAAATGTAGTATTTATTTGATTTTTTGTTGTTGAGCAATCAAAAAAAATTTAGTCCAAATACATATTCTGCAAACACTCAGACTATTGTGACTTGACAACCCTGGTGAAGAAGACATCATGAAGACAGAGGAACAGCACATGCTAAATCATGCTAGCTAATTGTCTAAGCTTGCAATAAATTCAATTTTAGTTAAATTTATTTAGATGTAGTTTCATTCAGCATTGTGTTTGAAAAGCCTGAAAAAGAACCTCAACACATGAACTTAATCTGTTACAGTCTGTTTAACTTGTTTACTATAGTGGAGCTGAATTCAAATCCATTAAGCCTGCTTAATATTTCCTTTAATAGTTAAAGCTACATTATTGCCTTAGATTACCTTTATGCACGCAAATCCAGTTGGATCAACCTAATTTACTGGTGTAAATTATACTGATGAGCAATGACTCCTACAAACTGTTCATCAAATTTAAACATTCTAAACATCTTATTTGCAAATATGACAGATTCACCCAAGGCAAGTTCACTGGATTGAAGTAACTAAACAGATTAATGTTGAACAACCTAATTAAATTGTCTGGAAATCATTTCCAATATGTTTTATGTACATTTCTCTTATGTTGAGGACTACATCAGAATTGTGTATATATATATATATATATATATATATAAATTTAAAAAAATTCCCTTCTCACCCTCTGCGGGTGGTCTTGTTTCATCCTCTGAGCTCGGGTCTGGGAGCTTGAGGGTTCTGCGCAGTTTCTTGGCTGTGCCTAGAACTGCACATTTTTGGACTGAGATGTCTCATGTTGTTCCTGGGATCTGTTGTAGCCACTGCTCCAGTTTGGGGGTGACTGCCCCGAGGGCCCCGATGACCACAGGCACCACTGTGGTCTTTACCTTCCAGGCCTTTTCCAGTTCCTCTCTGAGGCCCTGGTATATATATATATATATATATATAATATTTTTTTATACACTTATTTTAAAATATTCATTTCAAATACTTTTATGTGTGAGCAATGTTTTTGATGCCATCTGGCTGAAAGATTTCTTCCCATTGACACCTTTCCAGTTGATCATTTTTCCAACATCATCATTGAACATGTGAGCCAGGACGTTCCAAGACACACGTTTTGCATCATGGCCCCCAATTGCTGCCAGGGAGTTAATCTATAATGGAACAAAGAAAAAAGCAGTGGTAAAAATTTAATAGAAATGTTAATATACACTTTATGGATTTTGAAGTCTCAACAACTTATCACTAATAACAGTAGATTAGTATCTCCTTATGTAAAGTGAAATTGCAATGAAAAACACAAACAAAAGAACTCACCAAACTCCACTTCAGTTGGAAATGCACAGGATCTTTGAGCCAGTCTTCAAAGCTGTCAACTTCTGCCATTGATGAAAGTGGAAACTGGACAGGGACAGGTACATCCATCTCCTGGGCAAATGGGCTCAGCCTGCTGGTCAAATATTTGACCTTGGCAGCCAGTTGCTCTTGCTGGTGTTTTATAAGTTCCAGCAAGCTTATTATATGGACTTCTGCAGTTGTTATATATGTACATATGCAAAGACATTTTTAAACGTCAGGACACAAGGTGTTTGCAGAAATCAAAAAATCTATTTTTATAGTGTAGGCTTATTAAAAACAGGCCACAGAAGACCTAGCCAAACATCAAGCATCTAATTGCAGCTCGACCCGGTCTGACTATCCAGTCGGGTTAGGGACATAGACCTAACCCGACTGGATAAACTGTGCTGCACCACAGTGTTAGGTTCATCCAGGTGTTTTGCACAGCTGAATGGTTGCCATGAGATATTCAAGGACTTCTCAGACATGCATGAGAGAGTCAAAGCAACACTCCAGGCATGTTTTTGACAAGGGAAAACAAGTCAATATGATATTAACCCCCCCTTTTCATAACGTTTAAGGCTTGCATTTAACAAAATCCATTTAATGCTTCTGAATGGAAACTCTGAGTCAGCACATACCAAAAAGATGAACATACAAAGGGAAACAATCAAATATTTAATCAAAATCGTAGAACTATATGATGTATTACTCACGATAGAGCAGGGAATGGAGCCCAAGTCATTTCTACCTCTATGTCTGTTAGGTGTGTACATGATGCTCTCAGAAGAGGTTTGCTGCTGTTCTGTCGGCCAACATTCACCTTGTGTCGGTGGAGTGAGTGGAGGCAGGACAACTGTGCAGCTCCTCTGCACATGACAAGGTGGTGGTGGGACAGCAGGAGCTTGTGGTAGTGTTGAGGGTTTGGGTTGCACTCTGGCTCTCCTCTTCTGTTGATCTTCCTCACTGTCATCACCCGAATCTCCAAAGAAATGTCTACATTGGAGAGGAAAAACAACCAGTCAGTCATCATCATAACCTCCCTAAATAATTATACTATATTGTAATATATTAGTAACAGTCACATCTTCATTTGTACACATGTTAATATGTAAAACTATATGTACAAACTGCTAGCCTAGCAGCTAGCAGTTTGGCTCGCAACAGATTGCAGCATAACATTTCATTGATAAGTAAGTTAGTAAGTAAGTAAAAATTTATTTGTATAGCACATTTCAGCAGCAATGCATTCAAAGTGCTTTACATCATGAAAACATAAGTAGAATCATTACAATCATCAAAAACATCACACTGTAGATAATCAGAACATCAGAATCATCACATAAAATCATAAAAATCATCCAGCAGATACACTTAATAATCATAAGGAGATGGTCAATATGTAATAAGATATTTTGTTCAGAGCAGCTTTACACCTGAATTAGTTTGTGGACTACTAATCAAAGGCAGCTCTAAACAGGTGAGTTTTCAGCCTTGATTTAAAGGAATTTAGTGTTTCAGTTGTTTTGCAGTTTTCCAGGAGTTTGTTCAAGACTGATGGGGCATACAAACTGAAAGCTGTTTCTCCATGTTTGGTTCTGGTTCTGGGGATACAAAGTAGACTAGAATCAGAACACCCGAGTGTTCTGGAGGGTTGATACGATGATAATAGGTCTTTAATGTATTGTGGTGCTAGACCGTTCAGTGATTTATAAACTAATAGAAGTATTTTAAAGTCTATTCTCTGAGCTATAAGGAGCCAGTGTAGGGACCTTAAAACCGGGGTGATCTGTTCCATTTTTCTGGTCTTGGTGAGAACACGAGCAGCACCATTTTGGATCAGCTGCAGCTGTCTGATTGATTTTTTTGGCAGACCTGTGAAGACACTGTTGCAGTAATCGAGACGACTAAAGATGAACGTGTGCATAATTTTCTCTANGGTCTTGTTGTGACATTAGTCCTTTAATTCTGGAGATGTTCTTCAGGTGGTAGAAAGCCGACTTTGTAACTGTTTTTATGTGTCCCTTAAGGTTCAGGTCTGAGTCCATTACTACACCCAGGTTTCGGGCCTGATCACTAGTTTTTAGCTGTAATACCTGAAGCTGCGTGCTGACTCTTTAGGTCCAAAGATAATAATTTCAGTCTTGTTTCTGTTCAGCTGAAGAAAATTTTGGCACATCCACGCATTGATTTGTTCTAAGCATCTGTTCAGTACTAGGATAGGTTCAGAGTCACCTGGTGACATCGTAATATAGAGCTGTGTATCATCTGCATAGTTATGGTAACTAATGTTATTACTTGTTATAATCTGGGCTAGTAGAACATAAGGGGTCCCAGGATTGAACCTTGGGGTACTCCGCATGTGACTTCTGTTTGCTCTGAAGAAAAGTTGCCTATTGATACAAAGAAGTTCCTGTTGTTTAGGTAGGATTTGAACCAGCTGAGTGCTGTGTCTGAGAGTCTGACCCAGCTCTCCAGTCGCTTTAATAATATATTATGGTCAACAGATAAGTAGTTTTTTGAGTTTTTTTTTCATAAAAATGAGGCTATGAAGAACTGAAGGACAAGAATCTCATCACTGGGGAGTTCAAAGCTGGAATCACTAGCAGATGAGTCATTAAATGGGACATCTTGATGTGATGACATGAAAATTAGGAGGTATATGTCATTGCATATTATATTACAAATCTATTCAGTATATAAATATTAATTAATGTGATCCCTTCTCTTACACAAAACCCATTCATGTGACCCTGTAGCCTAACTCTCTATATTATAGTATTATAAACTTTTAAAACTTAAATAAACTTTATATAGTCCATTTTTAAATATGCAAATGATAGCGCTTAGAAGGTATCAGAAGATCAACAGTGTCTGTAATCCCATCTAAAATCTATTTATTTATATTTAACCGGTGGTTAGAATCTGCTGACGGATCACTAGGCTGAATGCTCTGAAAGTGAAGACTCAACAATCACCAGATGTTTCCGGATGTGCACCAAGACCAATGATGAGATGTCCTTCAGGCAGCAAACTGAGTTAGATGGAGACTCAGCAGTAGAAGCAAAATAAGCTCTTTTTAAATGTTAAAAACAGGCTTTAAAAACTATTTATACTATGAATATGATAACTAATTCCTGAATAATGAGTTTAGTTCTTCAATAAGGTATTCAGAGGTTGGAGGATCATGTGTTGCAGCTGGTTTGGAATGACTTTAATAATATATTTTTGTATTTATTACCCTTGTGATGGTATGTCTCTGTGCAGTGTAACCCCTCTGTCCAAGGCTAATTTCTCCCAAGGGAGACAAATAAAGAGATTTTAACTTTGCCTTTTTTAAATCCTCAAACTCTTAGTTAACAGTTCCTACACCATCAGGCAGAAACATGTTACAAGATTACACCCCCCATCTTAAAAAGAGTTTGTTTGTTTGTCAGAAGTTCACCAAGGTTTTACTGTTCCAAGGTCAGGAACTGCTGTATGTACAGTATATATATATAGGTCAGGGGGGAGATACTATCATCATCCCCACCATCTGAGTATGTACCAAGCCTCATTGTGCCCTGAGGAACTGAATACAAGTACAGCTAACCTGAGAGTTAGATTGTTAGATTGTGACCAAGCTAGACAACTACAACCTGCACGCATTGCCAAGGCTAAGCAACAATGTACCCTCTGAAAGTCTGCTAGAAGATGTGAATGCAGCACTGCTAAGTATACCTAGTGACACCATGACAGAGACCAATAAGCTGGTATACACCACAGCAACAGTGATCCTTGACATGCTTGGCTATAAGATCAAGCCTACAATCAATAAGGAGCATTGTCCCCCATGGAGGAGGAGGCTGAAAACTAAGATCAAGGCAACTCAGAGAAACATCAGCCAGTTGTCAGAGGAACAGAAAGGTGCAGTGAAAAAGTATCCACCACAAAAATACCACAACTTGTCCATTCCCGAGGCTCTAGAAACTGCCAAACAACGCTTCATAGCTCTGGATACTCGTTGGAGGAGATACACTCAAGAAGTGGAAGCCAGGGGAATAAACAGGGTATTCTCCACCACACCATCCAAAGTGTACTCTCAATGGCAGGGGAATAACAAGAGAGTAGATCCACCCAGATCTTAGACTGAGCAATACTGGAGAAGCAAATGGGAGAAGGAGGTATCACACAATGATAATGCCCCATGGTTTCAGGATCTAGGATCTGAACATACCAATCTCCCAGAGCAAGAACCAATAACCATAACAGTGGTGGATATCCAAGACAGAGTCTCAGAAATGAAAAGCTGGACTGCACCAGGGCCTACATGAACCATACCTACTGGCAAAAGAAACTGACCACTACTGATGGAAGGGACCCACCCTGAGTGGTTGACCCAAGGTCGGACAGTATCGATCATGAAAGACACCCAGAAAGGGGCAATTCCTTCTAACTACTGACCAATCACCTGCCGCTGTACAACATGGAAGCTCCTATCAGGCATCATAGCGACTAAGATGAATAGACACATGGGTCAATACCTGAGCGAGGCACAGCAGGGAATTTGCACCAACACCAGGGGAGTCAAGCACCAGCTAATCGTGGACAGAACTGTAGCTTGAGACTGTAAGACCAGACACACAAACCTGTGCACTGCCTGGATTGACCACAGGAAAGCCTATGACTCGATGCCCCACACATGGATAATGGAGTGATTGAAACTGTACAACAACAACGGGACACTTAGAGCCTTCATTGAGAACTCAATGGGAATGTGAAAGACAATCCTAGAGGCCAATTCAAAGCCAATTACACAAGTGAGCATCAAATGTGGCATATACTAAGGTGATGCTTTGTCCCCACTCCTGTTCTGCATGGGCCTGAACCCCCTCAGCCAGATGATTGCAAAGATACCAGTTTCAAAGTGGAACAGTCATCAGTCACCTCCTCTACATGGATGACATCAATCTGCATGCCAAAAGTGAGCGACACATCGACTCACTGATCCACCTCACCTGGTTATGCAGCAAGGAAATTGGTATGTCATTCGGACATTATAAGTGCAGCCAAATGGTGTCCAAGAGAGGCAAGGTGATCACAACTGAAGGGATTGAACTACCGAAGGCAACATTGCAGATGTCCAGAACAGATACAAGTACCTTGGAATCCCGCAGAAAAATGGCAACTACAATGAGTCCGCAAGGAAGTCAGCCACAACCATGTACCTCTGGGGAGTAAGGCAGGTCCTTAAGAGCCAGCTGAATGGTAAGAACAAAGTCCAAGCCATCAACACATATGTGGTGCCAGTCATCAGATACCCCACTGGTATAATAACCTGGCCAAAGGAGGAGATAAAAGCCACTGACATCAAGACACAAAAGATACTCAAAATGTACATAGGGTTTCACCCTAAGTACAGCACCCTGAGACTGTACACTAAGAGAAAGGAGTGAGGCAGAGGACTAGTGAGCATCGGAGCGACTATACAGGATGACACAACCAAGATCCTGGAGTACATCAAGAAGAAAGCGCCCAATGATGATCTCCTAAGGCAGGGGTCGGCAACCCAAAATGTTGAAAGAGCCATATTGGACCAAAAAAACAAAAAACAAATATGTCTGGAGTCGCAAAAAATTAAAAGCCTTATATAAGGCTTATAATGAAGGCAACATATGCTGTATGTATCTATATTAGCCTATCAGATAGGCTAATAAAGCTAATATACCTGCTTCGGAGTCGGGCCAGCCGGGTCGGCCCTGCTTCATGGGCGGCGCAAGCTTAGCTCCTGTTCACTCAATGGTCATGGGTGAGGCCAGATGCAAGCATAAAGAGCAAACAGTAGGAATATAAACAACAGCGTTAGCTTACCCTGCAACGTTTATGCTGTCTGTCCCCCAGCTGAAGGCGCTGTAAAGCCTGAAATCTCCGGCGGATAACAGCTGTCCTACTCCGCGTAACAATCGCGGCATCCAGAGCATTTCTTCCACTGCACCTCTCTTCCTTAAGTCTCAGGAGAATCCCCATAAGTTTAAAAAACAGCAACAACACAGGGCCAACTTTGTCCATAGCGCTTCCGTTGTTTACACAACTTGCGCTAAGTTTCGGGAGCACACCCCCACCCCCTCTTATCCCCACGGCCCCGCCCCCCGCAACATGAGGAGGCGTTCCTCTGCTACCGATCAAACTGGCCCGTGTGAACGCGATGCATTCTTTATCGAGCCGAGCCGAGTAGAGCGGAGTAGAGCCGGACTTCTCAATTAGGGTCCGTGTAAAAGAGGCATATTGACAAGGCAGGACTTGACAGAATTCAAACTCGCAGCACAACGACGAAGTTTTAAGAGTTTTATTGTGGACTGGACAGGAGCGGGACCTGGGACTCTGAACAGGACACTCACGTGACCGTCGTGGACTGGAACCGGAACAGGTAAGTTCTCCTTGGCTTGGTTATTAGTTGCAGACAGGCTTGTCTGAAAGGGGCTGAGGCGAGAGGGAAAGTCCAGGTGCAGGCGAGGTGTCGTTACCGGAGGGTCAGAAGTCCGAAGCCAAATCCAGAGAGGGAAAATCCAAAAAGTGAGGTCCAGGTGAGCGTATCGAAGTCGGTACCGAGAGATCAGAGTCCAAAGAAGTATCAGGCAAGGAGCAGGCAAAAGTCGGTGGTCAAAAAACAGGCAAGGGTCGAGATCAGCAAGACATGAACATACAACATGAGCAAGACATGCTGTGACACATATATTAAAACAAAAAATATATTTCTCTCCCCCCATCTCCCTCCATTTTCAAACATTTTTGAAAAAGCTCCAGGGAGCCACTAGGGCAGCGCCAAAGAGCCGCATGCGGCTCTAGAGCCGCGGGTTGCCGACCTCCGTCCTAAGGGAATAGCTCAGGGAGCAGAAACCCAATGTGGAAAAGGAGAAAGAGGAACCCTCATGGAAAGACAAGCCCCTGCACGGCATGTACCACCAGCAGATTGAGAAAGTGGCTAATATCAACAAATCCTACCAGTGGCTAGAAAGAGCTGGACTGAAAGACAACACAGAGGCACTAATCATGGCAGCACAAGAGCAGGCCCTCAGCACAAGAGCAATAGAGGCCAGGGTCTATCATACAAGACAGGACCCAAGATGCAGGCTGTGTAAAGATGCCCCTGAGACAGTCCAACACATAATAGCAGGATGTAAGATGCAGACAGGCAAAGCATACATGGAACGCCATAACCAAGTGCCTGGACTAGTGTACAGAAACATCTGTACCAAATATGGACTGGAAGTCTCACAGTCAAAGTGGGAGACTCCACCTATGGTACTGTGGGACGTACAGATACAGACTGACAAACAGGTGATGGCTAACCAACCGGTCATTGTGGTGATAGATGTGGCAGTCCCAAGCAACTCTTCAACATCAGGAAGAAGGAGTATGAAAAGCTCGATAAATACCAAGGGCTGAAAGAGGAAATAGAGAAGTTGTGGAGAGTTATGTCTCTGGCTTCCTTGTTGAGTTTCTCTCTATATGTTAGGAGGCTGGGGTTTGGGTTTCTGTTCTCCTCCACTAGGGGGAGTCATGGAGCCATTCTGGAGAACGGCCTGGGGATTATTGCCCTCACCTGCGTCTCATCAGGGATCATCATCAGCAGGATAAGAGAAGCTGGTTACCAGTCCTTCGATGCCTGAGTGTTTGCCTCGCACTGTACTCAGAGCTGTTCCCTGTGTTTCCTGGTAAAACTAGATTCTTCTTGTGAAGCCTGAATCTGCAGCCTAACATCTCTGTTTTCTCACCAAAGTCACCCTCCTGTTGCCGCTTGATCTCAGTCACCTTAAACTCCTCAGTTATCTTGTGCTTTCACCATCCTCTGTTGGATTCTCAAATTCATTCCCACGGCTGGCTCAACCAACTACTTTTTGTTCACTGATCCTGCGAACCATGTCCGCCCTCCAACCAACATCCACTGCGAGCTCCTACTCACCTCTCCCTGGTTGACATCCTATCATCTCCGCCATCTGTAAGTCATTCCACCACAACACTTTCTTGTTAAAACATTGTGGAAATCACCTTCTCCACTTCCCATTGCAGAGCTCTAATCACTCAAACCTCATCACCATCTGCCCCGGATAAAGAGACTCTTCAATCTTTTGTGTGCAATAAACTTTATTTACTATCTTCTGTCTCCTGAGAGAATCCTTGCATGCGGGTCAAATACCTACCAAAATCATGACACTACAAGGCTTCTTCTCGTTTTTGTTCTGAATCTCCATTTTGCTGATGTAATCATTGTCAATGCTGAATGGTTGAAGTCGAATGAACTCAGTCCCGGTTTGACAGGTTTACCTGCTACTCTCCAACATGGCACCCGAAACGTATAGATCACGTAACTGCGAAAGACCCATTGTGAGAAATGAATATTGATGATTTTTACATGTCGTCACCTTCTTAAAATAATTGCCTAAGTCATTTTATTTCAAAAATAATTTTTTTGCCTAAATCATCTCAACAATCAACAAATAGTTATGTTTTTTGTATTTCCTGAAACATTGCAAAAAATGACTTTGGCAGTTATTTTAAGAAGGTGACAATGTGCATTTATCTAATAAGAAAATAGGTCAAGCTGGTTTAACAAACATTTTTTTGGTCTTACAGGAGACAAAATTAGTGATTCAGGACTTTTAAACAGGAAAAGTTAAGTGCTGACTCTGAGAGGAAGCCTGAGAGTCTGATGGTGCTGAAGTCTCATTTGGCAACAACAGGGAGAGAGACCTTGGCTGACAACTACTACTCAGTTCGTTGTTATTTTTGTCTTTGTCTTTGTATGGTTGTCTCTCCCTCTTGTCTTCTTCCACCATTTTGTTTATTTACCTAAGGCATATGTTTTGTCAAGATAATTTTTGTAAAGTTCAGCAGTAAAGAGAGAATAAAACTTAATAAAGTTTAAGATTATGTATATAACTTCAAGAAACAAGTTCAGATGCAAGCTACCCAATGAGTTCTAACTGCATCAGCTGATAACTTCAGACCTGCCTCAACGCCATCCGCTTAACCTTCCTGGGTGACCTTCCAGACAAGCTGTTGACCTCAACTGTTTCTCAGTTGACTCTCAGGTCTTTACATCCTCCCATGGGCTGATCAGAAATACCATCTGAATAGCATCGTCTTCAATTCAGCTGTACCAAAGTAAGGCCCCAGATTTTTTTGAGGAATCAGAAAAGCAAGGCTAGGTCTGGTTATGTTTTAGGCTAAAGCAAATTGATAAAACATTCTTACTTTTTTAATTCGAAACTTTCTAATTAATCTGACAATCTTGCAGAAATATTAACCTCCTTCTGACCATAATTCTAAAGTGAACTACTTATTCAAAACAATCTGTCCAAATTATTGTGCATATAAACCTAAAGCTAGATCTTAATCAAACACTCTATTCAAATTATTCTCATGCTTTAGGTAAACGTATAGTCAAAGTCTTACTTTGTATAATAAAAACGTAATTTGAGCTACAGAGTTTTCTCTTTGTTAAATCATTCTTAAATAAATAAAACTGTTATAGTTGGTAATAGTAAGTAATTAGTTGGTTTCTAAATTCAGAATATTATCAGAATTATTATTATTAGTGTTTATTTAAATTTTGTTGTTGAGTTGATGTTTATTGTTTGTTTGCAATTTCACTTTGTTTTATTTTTAAATTTGTAACAAAATCTTAACAGTAAATTCTGTCTGTTTTATTGATATATAATAGATTAAAAATTCCTTGTAATTAACAGATTCAGCCCTCAGTTGTTGAGAGCTGATAAACAAAAAGGATCCAAAATTAATTGTATCTGGTACCCCCTTTCAACAAGAGCTTAAAAAAGTAGCAAAGTGATATAAGTTAGGTTTCATCCTTTCTTCTTTCATATACTCTCCCTGTTATACCTGGACCTATCATGCTCTATCATGTGCAATGAGGAGCTCATTGATCTGAATATCTGCCTAAAAACCTCACCAAGGCACTGCAAAGACCAGCCACATTCTGGCTGATATTTTATGTCATAGCAGAGTTGCCATCAAGTGTAAAGGGAGTTTTATTAGTATTTGGAGCTGAAATAGAAAAGTTTTTTTGTCTGTTTATTTTTCATAGAGGGCCACACTGTCAAGCTGTTACTGATCATGTGCCCAAGTCAGTGAAGTTGAAAATAACAAAATATTTTACCTGAAGAAACAAATCTACTGTTGTCCTCAAATTTAGGTGTAATTAATGTTAGTTTCATACTGTGGAAATGTTTATCACCATTTTATATTTAGCCACCATTTTAAAAGCTTTAACAAGTAGTTGTTTAGTTTATCTGGAAAGAGAGAGATAGGTGGTAAATGCCCTGGAATGTGAGCAACGTTTCAGCAAGGAAGGGGGAAGGAGAGACCTTTGACCTCCAGATAAGGAAGGCAGTGACCCACCCTCTGGAGGAGAGGAAGCCCAAGTTGTAAAAACCAGAGAACATCCTTTGTTTCCTCAGACAAACCTGGGGTGATGGCTTGACTAGTTTTCAAGGTGATCTGTACCTCATTCCCATTGATTGTCTCCCAGATGCATCTGGTTTTATTTTTGTATGAATGTTGACTAATGGTGTTTGAATAAATGTGTTAAACTTTAAGGTAATGTCTCCTGAAGGTCTTTCCCAACAACCAACTCGGGGAGGTAAAGGTAGTATATCTCGACACTACTCAGATGCAAAACAAAACAATGGAGTACATTTCAACATCATCAACTTAATTTGTTCTGATGTCACTGATGATTTTGTGTCTGGCTAAATAAATAGCACTGACTCGCTCTGCTCCTCTCCAACCCTATGACACTGAATACTGCTTCACTACGAAGCAGCAGATAAACCTGTTGCTTCCTGTGTGTTCAGGTCAGACAATTAACTTTGTTTTAAACTAATAAAAGGACACTTTAAAACAAATCTGATTAGAGAGGGTGTTTGTGTCACACATCAAGTTGAGGCAAATTATTCACAAATGAAAAACAGAGTAATAAATAAGTGACTGATCAAATCAAATTACTACACAAGATGTTCTTGGATAAAATGGCTCCCTTTAACCAGCTGATCTACAGGCTGTGATGCATGTAGGTACATTGAAAGCAGCAGGTTTCAAAATTAAAAAAAAAATCTAATTTACATGTTCAGGAAGGAGAGTTATTTGATCAGTTGTCGATTTTAATTTAGTACCTTTCTCAAACAGGAGTTTGAGAGTGAAAGCAAGAGAGTGAAAGCAGCTAATTTAAAAGCCATTACAACTCATACTCAATAAGAGAACATTTTCTTGTTAAATACAGGCCGATATGTTTAAATTAGAAACTGTTTTGGCTCTAGTTAACAATCTGCTGGCTAAGTTAATAGTTTGTAATAAGCAAAACAGAAAAATGGGGTTATGCTTTCATAATTTGTGGGCTCGATAAATAAAACATGATTTTATGATTAGAAATAAATTCAGGACAGTTGTGAATTTTTTATAGAAACTGTGTCAAAAGGAAGAAACTGCTGTGCTGATTTAGCTTTTTCTGCAGCAGTCTTGATATTTTCATTAAACAGTACATTTATTTTAAAGCTTTTATAAAAGTTGTACATAATTTACAAGTTTCACACAATCTAAAATGCTACCTAAAACTCAAAAAATTACAATCAGATACCTGTTAACTGCAATTAAAAAGGTTCCTATATTTTTAATGATGACCATTGTGGTGTGTTATGGTCCTCTGGGCGTTCCGTACCAGAGGCGGGATTATGTACATGTAGGGGGTCCGGTGGGGGTGACTAGAAAATAATAAAAGATACCGGCCGGCTAAAGATTAGCTGTTGTCAGAGTCCTCAATAAATAGTCTACAAATTACTACATGGTGTCAGAAGTGCTGACTCTTCAACGTTATGCTGCATTCCTGATGCACTCGCAACTAACGTCAAGATAACTGAGTCGAGATGTCCGATACTGAGAGGGAAAGCGCTACCTCCGCTGCAGCTAGCAACCCTGCTGCAGCTAGCAACGTCGGAGAGGGATTTCGCCTAAGCCCGCCGGAAAAGTTTGACTGCAGAGATGTCCAAAACTGGCCCAAATGGATCCGACGGTTCGAGAGGTACAGGATCGTATCGGGACTGGAAAAAAGGGAGGAGGCTTTTCAAGTGAATACGTTGATATATTCAATGGGAGATGAATCTGAGGATATCCTTAATGCGTCAGAGCTAACGTCGGCAGAAAAGTTGAACTACAAAAAAGTAAAAGAGTGCTTTGATGAACATTTCATTGGAGAACACAATATAATTTTTGAAAGGGCAAAGTTTAACATGTGTAAACAGGAACCGGGAGAAACGGCCGAGAGCTTTATCACCGCGGTTCACAAACAGGCGGATTATTGCAAATTCGGGGCTCTCAGACATGAACTGATCCGTGATCGCATTGTTGTCGGCATAAGAGATGCCACGCTCTCTGAGAAGTTGCAGATGGATGCAAAACTGACCCTAACTACAGCTGTAACACGGATCAGACAGAGTGAAACTGTGAAACAACAACAAGGTTGGCTGAGCGGTGCGAGTGGACCTGTATCTATTAAGGAGCCCAGTGAAGAGATACATGCGCTCTCACTTGCACGCAGGACAGAGGGCAGTGTACAACAAAGACAGAAACTGAACAGGTATGCAACATCGTCTGTCTGTTATAAATGTGGGAGGGCTCCATCACACAATTGGAAAGACTGTCCTGCCAAAGAGGCTGAATGCAGGAAATGTCATAAACGAGGACACTTTGCTGCTGTCTGCAAGTCTAAGCAGCCTGTACACGAGATGACAGAGGAAGAGGGACTGTATCAGGACACTCTGTTCTTAGGTGAGGTGAAGTCAGACAGCAATGGCTGGTACTCAGACATCAAACTAAATGGGGCAGTAGTTTCCTTTAAATTAGATACAGGGGCAGCAGTGACCGCCATTCCTACCAGAATGTACAGCTACAGAAGAGACGGCCCTCTATTGCACACCCACAAAAAGCTGTATGGCCCAAATAATACCAGACTATCGGTGGTAGGTCAGATTCAAGGCAGCCTTGAAAGCAAGGATAGAAAGTCCACTCAGTCAGTGTTTGTCATTGATAGCTTGGCTAGACCACTGCTGGGTTTACCGGCACTTACAGAACTACGTCTTGTGGAGCGAATGGAAAAGATTGACACACTGGAGGAGAAGGGAGACCCTGCGAGAAAATTCAAAAAGAAG
>NC_051451.1:6137609-6157169 GCF_001649575.2 Kryptolebias marmoratus
AGCCCTACAGAGAATGTGGGGGACACAGAACAGACAGCTACACCAGAAGTGAGAGTGGGGGAAAATGTGAAACGGGTCCATCCAAGGAGGGAGGTGAAGGCACCAGCGTGGCTCAAAGATTATGTCCAATAATGCAGAACATTTAAAACCTGTTTCAAATGTTATTGTTATTATATATATGTTACTTTAAGCATCCAGTATTTTCAGTGATCTGTAAGTGTCAGACAGACGGTATGCTGTTAGTTAGGTAGTCCATATTTTGTTTAAAATTGTATCACTACTGTGGGGAAGGGGAGATGTGGTGTGTTATGGTCCTCTGGGCGTTCCGTACCAGAGGCGGGATTATGTACATGTAGGGGGTCCGGTGGGGGTGACTAGAAAATAATAAAAGATGCCGGCCGGCTAAAGATTAGCTGTTGTCAGAGTCCTCAATAAATAGTCTACGAATTACTACAATTATCAGCCAAGAGTCCTACAGAAGCAGTAGAAGTACATAAATGAAGGTCCACGGTTACAGAGAAATGAGATTAAACTCTAAACCGAGTTGCATTAGATCAATATCAGATGGACTGTGCTGACGACTGCGCAATTGAACTCCTACCCGGGGGCACCCCTTCCTTCTAGCCACTTATTCAATCTCTCCAGCCCAGAGAGAGAGTCCATGAAAGCCTACATCGAAGAATCATTATCATCGGGTATCATCCGCCCTTCCACATCTCCCGTCAGTGCCGGGTTATTTTTTGTTGAGAAAAAAGATAAGAGTCTTCGCCCCTGCATCGACTATCATGGGCTTAATAAGATAACAATAAAGAATAAATACCCCCTACCACTAATAGACTCAGTCCATCAACAATTGCATTCTGCCTTCATCTTTACCAAGCTGGATCTCAGAAACGCTCACCATTTGGTAAGGATCAGGGAGGGAGACAAGTGGAAGACTGCGTTCAAGACCCCCTTAGGGCATTTCAAATATTTAGTCATGCCCTTCGGACTCATTTTTGTTTTTGTGTATGTGGATGATATTCTCATCTATTCCCAGGACCCCGCACAGCAGGTTCCAGCTGTCCTTCAGAGGCTCCACGAGAATCAACTCTTCATTAAGACTGAGAAATGTGAGTTCAACGTGTCCTCTGTAACATTTCTGGGGTTCATCTTTGGACAGGGCTTCTACAAGACGGATCCCGAGAAAACTAAGGCAGTAGCCGAGTGGTCGACCGCCATCAACTGCAGAGATTTTTGGGATTCGCCAACTTCTACCACCGATTTATTAAAGACTATAGCCAAGTGGCAGCTCCACTTACCCAACTCACCTCCATCAAGCGACCATTCAAGTGGACCCCTGAGGCTCAAACGGCTTTCGGTGAGTTGAAAGCACGTTTCGTTTCAGCTCCTATTCTGCGTCATCCCAACCCGAAGCTGCAACTCATCGTGGAGGTGGATGCCTCAGACTCAGGGGTAGGAGCCATACTCTCCCAGAGGTCACCAGCTGATAACAAAATTCATCCATGTGCCTATTTCTCTCGTCGTCTGTCCCCAGCAGAACAAAACTATGATGTCTGCAACCAGGAGTTACTGGCTATAAAGTTGGCCCTGGAGGAGTGGCGGCACTGGTTGTAAGGCGTGGAGACTCCGTTTCTAATATGGACGGACCACAAGAACCTGGCCTACCTACAGACTGTTAGGATTCGGTTTTGTTTGTTCCCCTGTGTTTGATGTTTGTGTTCTGGTCTCCTTTGGGTTTGGTTTTGTTGTGTTCATGTTTCTCTGTGCCTGTCACTATTCACTCCTCCCCAGTCACTCTTTGGTCTATCTGCCACGCCCACTTACACCTGCCCCAAGCCTTGATTGTATTCACTCACCTGTGCCCACTTTCCATAATTACCCTCTGCCTTTAAAACCCGGTCACTTTCTCAATTTCCTCGCTGGTTCATTGTCGTTCTCTTGCCTCCCCGATGTGCTGTCCTGTGTTTCCTGCCGGTCTGTGTTGCCTCCCGTTTCACCTCCCATGTGGTTATGTTTAGGTTTTGTTATGTTTAGTTCTGCTGCCCAACAGCCTTTTGTTTTTGGATTTTGATTCTTTATTTAATAAATTAGTTTGTTTAAAGATGAGTCTGCATTCTGTGTTCGCCTCCTTCCGCCCCATTTCTGACACAGACCGCCAAGAGGCTCAATCCCCGCCAGGCCAGGTAGTCCTTGTTTTTCGGTCGGTTTAACTTTTCCAGAACTTACAGACCTGGTTCTAAGAAGCCAGACGCCCTGTCCAGGCTGTGGTCCCACTCTGAAACCCCTAAGAAGGAAGAACCCATCATCCCACTTACCATGTTCATCAGTTCCCTCACCTGGGCCATCGAGAGGGAAATTACTGAAGCTCAGCAGACGGATCCGGACCCCGGCGGAGGCCCTCCAGGCAAAATGTATGTACCAGAGCAGTCAGAGCGTGTTGGACTGGCTTCAGTCAGTTTACCTGTCACCCTGGTATAAACCACATGCTGAGCTTGACCACCAGATACTTCTGGTGGCCTACTGTATCTGCAGATGTGCAGCAGTCGTCCCCCTGCAGGTCTGTTACAACCTCTGCCAGTTTCAAGTCGCCCGTGGTTCCACATCGCCTTGGATTTTGTCACTGGTCTGCCTCCATCCCAGGGTAATACGGTAATCCTGACTATCATCGAGCGTTTTTCCTAGTCGGCTCATTTCATCCCTCTACCTAAGCTCCCGTCAGCCTATGAAACTGCCCAACTTATGATTCAACACATTTTCCGAATCCATGGCATACCAATGGATGTGGTGTCCGATCGAGGACCACAATTCGCATCACAAGTCTGCAAAATCCTTCTGCAATGGCCTGGGAGCCAAGGTGAGTCTCACATCCGGGTACCACCCTCAGTCGAATGGACAAACTGAACGTTGCAATCAAGAACTGGAGGTTGCCCTTCGTTGTCTGGCCAGCAACAATCCATCTTCTTGGACCAAGCAACTTACTTGGATAGAGTACGCACACAACACCCATGTCTAATCTGCCACGGGCATGTCACCATTCAAGGCCTCTTTAGGCTACAATCCCCCTTTATTTCCAAGTTTTGAATCTGAAATCGATGTCCCTTCTGTCCAAGCTCATCTCTGCAGGTGCCGCAGAATAGAGGCAAACCAAGCGTGCCCTGACTAGAACCCTGGAGCAGAACAAGAGGTGTGCTGACCGTCATCGTTCGGCCGCTCCTTCTTCTTAGGTGGGAGAAAGAGTGTGGCTTTCTACTAGGGACATTCAATTGAAAAATACATCTAAGAAGTTGGCCCCCCGTTTTATTGGCCCTTTTCCTATTAAGCGTCTCATCAACACCACCTCTGTCGGTCTCACACTTCCATCCAGTATGCGCATCCATCCCACTTTTCATGGATCTCAAATCAAGCCTGTAATCCAGAGTCCATTAAGCCCACCTACTGTCCTCCCCCCTCCCACCCGGCTAATCGATAACCATCCTGCCTTTACGGTAAATCGTATCTTGGACGTCAGACGGAGAGGCTGGGGATTTCAGTATCTAGTGGACTGGGAGGGTTACTGTCCAGAAGAGCGATCATGGGTCCCCAGATCCTTTATATTAGACCCCACACTAATTACGATTTCTACAGAATCCACCCTGACAGATGCCTGAGATCGCCAGAAGGCGATCATTGAGAGGTGGGTACTGTGAGGATTCAGATTTTTTGTCTCCGCCCTGCTGGCGGTGCCTATTACTCTTCCTCCACGGCTGCAGCCTATCTCCCTGATGAGCCCAACCAATATTTTAGCCTGTGGCTGGATTCAGATCTTCGCTGGAGCATCGAGCCTTATGGGTTAGAATCTCAGCCTTAGACCACTGTGTTTTTGTAAAGAGAATTTTGCTACGTTGACTTTTTGCCTTGTTGTCCTCCCTTCTCTGCCTCAGGAACGGCTGTTCTGGTTTTTGCAAATATCTGCCTGTCTGTGTAACCGACTAATTCTGCTCTGCGTTGTGTAAAATAATAGACGAGAGACAAGATGAGATGAAGCCGTTTATCTGTATTAAAACAGAACATGTACTGGTCAGGACTCAGGTTCTTCATAGCAGATACAGCACCTTACGAGGAATAGCATTCATGTTAACATCATGCTAACAGAACATTTTACCCGTGTTAAAATAAGGGAACCCACCTCGTGTTCGCCTCTCGTGAACTGGCAATGAAATCCCCGCGTTCACTACTTATATCCTAGCCAACCACCAAGAGGGGGTGCTGTTTCACCCATTACACATGAACCTGTATTACCGGTAATGACAAGTGGAATTCAATACCATAATAACTCTGTTACATCTGGACTTACCTGTCATCGGATTCTGGATCATCCTCCTGGAATTCCTCTTCTGGACCTCGCTGTCTCCACGTCTCTCCATACGCCGCACCTGGAAGAAAAGAAACACAAAACTATTACCTGCGCTCATTTACTCCAAAACTGAATCTGTACCCGAGACTCACCTTTCTCCCTTCCTTGCCGTTTCAGATCCTCCTGGCCACTCCTTACTATTGCACAATTTTGGACACCTGTAAATAAAAACACTTACCTTTTTACCTCGTCTACGTGTCTGGTTTCCGGTCTCACTCTTATGACAAATCCTGGTTTATGTAACAAACCCAATAATGACATTGAAAAAAATGGGAACATTTTACTTAAGCTGTATTAAAACAAATGTATATGTCTACCTCAGTGGGACTTCTAACACTGGGAGGAGGAAGTCAGGTTCTCATAGGCAGGGCACTAAGAAGTAGTTGCAAGGCATAGGCAGGTCACAAGGTGGCTATCAGTCATTGTGGACCTATATTTAGAATTGATAATTTTCATGTGAGAAAAAGCAGGCTCACACAAGTAGGTCAATACAAAAAGTGCTGTCAAGTTTAAGGTGCATCTTCTGAGGTTGGGATACTTTCCCTCTGATAGTAGTCTCCAGAACTCTCCTTTTGTACCAGGTACTGGTTTAGACTGGATTTCAATGTCATTCTGCAATGTGAGAGTCTCAGTTTCAGCGCCAGAGCTGTCCAGGTGAAAAAGTGAGATTCATTTTCATGCAATGTCATCCACATCAATATGTGCACCAAAAGGAAAACACATGTATCTGGTAATGGGCTCTGAAAGGGTGATTTAGAGACTTCATCTACAAACTCTGCCAAGATGCTCTGAACCTGCTCATGCAATCGTTCAGTGACAGGCTGTGTGAATTCTTGTCCTCAACTTTGCAGTTCTGCCTCCATGTGATGCAGGTCTCTGCAAAGCAGCCTGCTTGAAAGTAGTTTTAGCCTGCTTGTGAATGTGTTCACTGAGCTGATCATGTGTATTACATTTTTGTCTTTACCTTGAAGCTCCAAGTTAAGCTCATTGAGCAGGCCAGTGAGATCTGTGGGAAATGACAAATCCAAGAGCCACTCAGCATCCTCCAGTTTTGAATGTTCATCATGGCTTGACTGCTTCATAAAGTCCCTGATTTCAGGCAACAGCTCACTGAATCTTTCCAAAAGTTTACCTCTGCTTAGCCACCTTACATCCATATTGCAGCAGCAGGTTTGTGTGTTCTGCACCTACCTCTTCCAGGTGAGCTCAAAATAACCTCCTTTGTAGACTCCTGGTCCATGCACTGCAAAAATCTTCAAAGCAACATCCATTACATCTTTCATGTTTAAAATCTTTCCACATAATGACTGCTGGTGATAGTTCAGGATATCTGGGAAAGGTTCACTATGCTTGCAGAGTGCAATGAATCCACTGGTGTGGCCGGTCATCACTGGAACACCATCATTTGTAATAGAAATGAGCTTGAAGAGGGGCAATTAGCTCTTATCAACAAACTCCATAAACACATTGAAAACGTCTTCACCCTTTGTGTGTCCTGCCAATGGCAAAATGGTGAGTTGCTCCTCCTTAGCACTCATGTCCAAAAACACTGTCCTGATATACCACACAACTGGGCTACATCCATCATATCAGTTGACTCATTAAACTGGAGGGAGAAACACTCAAAATCTTCAATGACCTTCTTTAGTTGCTTCTCAACATCGACCGGCGAATCCCTTGCATCGCAGTGTAGCAGTATTCCCGGATAACTGCACATCTTTAATAGCAGCCAAAATCTCACATAAAACATCTTTTACAACCTCGCCATCTTTTAAAGCCTTTTTATGCTTGGCAAGAATGTGGTTGACCTGGTACGATGCAATAGTTGCAGCCTTACCCTTGGTGTTGGGCTGGGAAAAAACTGAATGCTGCGCGGCAAGCTCTTTTTACAGCTGCTGTACTTTCTAGGCTCATAGAGCACTTTCAGTGGGGAAATCTGTCTCATAGTGTTTGTGGATCATCTTAAAATGTCTCTCCAAGTTACCCTTTTTTCACAATTCAACACTTGCTTTACAGATAAGACAAATTGTCTTTGAGTTTGAAAAAACAAAAACAGTAGTCCTCCTCCCATTCTGGATGACAATAAGAGTTCTTTGGTTGTTTTCCCCTGCACATAACTTAGCAAGTGAGCTGCTTAACTGAATCCTATCATTGCCACTCGTAGCAGCACCAAAGGGCATAATTGGATGTTTTACGACTGTGTAGCTAAGCAACCACCAACCACTTTGGCCCTTAGTTTGACAGTGGTCAATAGGAAAACTTTTTTTTGTACTTTTTTTTTCTCTTTAATGGTATGTTTAAGTGCACCCGTATGGAGCTAAATTAGGGTCATAACGTTTGTTGGAAGAAAAAAAATTGAATCTGAAAAAATTTTTTGAAACCGAAAAAAAAAAAAAAAACTAAACTGAAAAAACTGAAAGAAAGTTTTGCAACTAAAAGTCCCAAAAAGAAAAAAAAAAATTAATCTGAAAAGTAGTTTGGAAGTTTTTTTTCCCCCAGTTTCACTTTTCTTTCAGTTTCAAAACTTTTTTCAGTTGAAAATTTTATTTTTACTTTCAAACTTTTTTATTTATTTTTTCAGTTTCAAAATAATTTTTCAGATTTAATTTTTTTTTTTTGGAACAAACTTTATGGCCCCAATTTAGCTCCATACACCTGCAACAGTAGGTTAAAAAGTGTCATCATATGAATAACATCAAACAAAGATTTTATATATTTATACATACATACATACAAAGAACTTAATGTAACTTTAAGTTTTTTGTATATACATACATACATACATACATACATACATACATACATACATACATACATACATACATACATACATAATGTAACTTTGACGATTGACTACAGAGCAGTTGGGCAACTCTGTAATATATGTTTATCAGAGAAAAGCTGTAACCAAATTTAAAGAATCTCTTCCATTATTATTCTCCTCTGTCTTGCAGCGTAATGCAACACAGAGCAGCAGCCTAGATGATCTTGTTGATAATATTACAACTCCAATGCAAACATCACTTGATAAAATTACTCCTCTGAGAAAGAAAATGATCAGTCAAAGGAAGCTGGCTCCTTGGTTTAATTCAGAATTACTTTAAAAGTAGAAACTTGGAAAGAAAATGGTACTGTACCTGTTAGATCTCAGTGCTGCATTTGATACAGTTGATCACAGTAGTCTATTACAGAGGCTGGAACATGATATTGTGATTACAGGAACAGCTCTAAATTGGTTTAAATCATATTTATTATATTGATTCCAGTTTGTTAATGTTAATAATGAATCTACTTCACAAACCGAAGTTTATCATGCTCCTCAGGGTTCAGTGCTTGGACCTATAGTCTTTACTCCATATATGCTTCCATTGCATACATTTTCATTGTTATGCTGATGATAATCAGTTTTATTTTTCCATGAAACCTGATGAATCGAATCAATTACTTAGATTGCAAACATGTCTTAAAGACATAAAAGCTGGATGACTCTGAATTTTCTGCTTTTAAACTCAGAAAAGACAAAGGTAGTGGGTTTTTTTTTGTTTGTTTTGTTTGTTTTTGTTTGTTTGTTTTGTTTTGTTACCTAAGCATCTTAGGAACAAACTTTGCAGCCTTTTGCTTCCTCTGGATGAAAATAATTTGGCCTCCAGTTGTAATGTAAAGAAACTATCTTGTTTTTGATCAGGTTATGTATTTTAACCCCCACATTAAAAATGTTACCAAGACCACTTTCCTCTACCTATGTAATATTACTAAAATTAGAATAATCTTGTCTCAAAATGATGCAGAAAAACTGGTCCATGCATTCATCATGCCTAGGTGACTATTGTAATTCTTTAGTATCTGGGTGTAAAAAAAAAACTCTTTAAAAAGTATTCAGTTGATCCAAAATGCTGCTGCTGGTTTTGATGAGAGTTGGGAGGATAGATCATATATCTCCAGTTTTGGCTTCTCTCCAATGGCTTCCTGTCAAATTCAGAATAGATTGTAGAATCTTACTCCTAAAAGGCCTCAACAACCAAGATCCATCTTATATTAAAGATCTTATTGTGCCATATTTTCCTAACAGAGTACTTATCTCTCAAACTGCAGGTTTACTTGTGCTTCTTAGAGTTTCTAGATGTAGAATGGTAGGCAGAGTTGTCAGTTATCAGGCTCCTGTCTTCTTGAATCAGCTTTCAGTGTCTGTCCGTGAGGCCAACACCCTGTCTACCTTTAAGACTGGGCTTAAGACTTTCGTTTTTTGTTATAAATCCTATAGTTAGGGTTGGCTTGGGTTTCCTGAACTATTCCTTAGTTATGCTGCTATAGGCTTAGACTATGGAGGACAAATTGATCACATTTCCTCACTTTGCTGCTGTCTTTACTTGCTCTACTGTAATTATTTCTATCACGTGTTTTTCTTTGTTTCTTCCAATAGAAACTACACCTGGACAAGTCATTCTATGTTTGTCTGTCTTTTTCCTGTCCTCTAAAATCTCAAGATAGAAAAAAAAAAAAAATGTAGTTCACAAATCAGACATTAAATTCCTAAAAAACATGAACAATTACGATTGCCTAAAAGAAGACAAGCAAACTAGGTTCTGCTTTCACTTTATTTCATACCAGTATCATCCACTTCAATACATCTGCACTGCCAAGAGTCTGTGCTTGGGAAATGTAATTTAATATAAAAACTTAACAAAATAAGCAAAATATAATCATGCAAATTTTACACGTCACAATTGAGCCATTACGAGAGTACACAGGGCAGTTAATTGTTGTCACAGCATGTAAGCACTTGTTTTCAGCAAATGTTGATTTATCACAAAGATCCGTGCATCATTTAAGTGTATGAAATGGAAAACATTTTGGACCCTAGTGCTTTGTACTAGTAATTGGAGGATCAATCCAAATATTGATGTCAGTACTAACATTAGTACTGATATTGATCAAGATTTATGTAAAAGCATTAATACTTTTGTTTCAGTTTTTCAATATGGGCTGCTGCTGTTTCACTGGCTTTCCATAGCTGTCTGTGTACATTCTGCTGCTTCCAAGTGTCTCTCTAGTCACAGCACACTGCAGAGTGGGCACACTTTGGTTCTACTGCCCCCTGTTTGTGCTTTAATGCTGTATCATCACATGATCTAAGGTCTGGATCAGTCAGGCCTAGCAGCGGCAAGAAATGGGAGATAGGAAGAAGAGGGCCATGTTGCTGTATTTCCGACCCAAAAATGATACATTGACAAGTATTACAGTATTTTCTATTTACCCATAAACTTTACCCAGAGTCTGTCCAGGATTTTAATTAATTAATGTTCCATTGAAAAAACTTAAAGTTCATAAATCTTCATTCAGATTTAGCAAAATAATAACAAACTTTAATTATTAAAAGTATTAATATCAGTATTGATAGCAGCAATACTGGTCCTTATTTACTTGATATCGGATCAATACTAAATCTTGCAGTATTGCACACAATAGTGTGTACAAAATTGTAATCACTTTATACATAATTGCAATAGCTGGGTATGATTTGACAAAGGTGTCCCCCTATTTTCAAAACTTTGCTTTTAGACCACAGTTCTATGCTTAACTAGTCTGATAGAAATAAATGATGTCAATGAGTGTATGTATGATAACATTAACTAAAATGGTGGAAGGTCAGTGTGCCAGAGCTAATCAACATCTATTCCAGAAGAATAAGCGATCCCAACACCTCCTACTGCATTTTAACATACTCCCAAACTGCAGATGACAGCTGAATGCTGTGAGGGAAACACTCATGAGTGGAGTTAGGATTTATGTGCACATGTTCTACATTTGTGAGTTCATGGATTTCTGCCTTTAAAAGACTGATTTAATTTTCTTCCAAGTCAAGTTATGTGTTGCTATAGTAAAGAGATTTACATATATGTTCTCATGTTTGCTTTGTATTTCAATTTAAAACTTTGCTCAGCATTTTGATATCGGAGACAACAGAACAGGATGTACTAAAATCTAAACCACCCAAACATCCCAAATGAGATTTATGTGGGTATTACAAAGGAGAGCTCTTTAGATGGAGTATATTTGTTATATAAATCCAAAGATATTTTCAAGCAACTAAAATGTTAAGCCCAAAGGTTTTGTTTTTAGAGCTTTTCTAATATCTGTACCTACAACAGTCAAACTAGTAATCAACTGCCGAAAATAAAATATTTTTAAGCCAGTGGTTTCTTAAGAATATAAAAGTGCACAACTGAAAGCTTACTGCAGAGCTAAGCATATTAATGATTATAATTGACTAGTTTCATCTGATTTACAGATTTTTAAACTTTATTCTCTAACTGTGTGAATGTTGATTACTGCTTTCCTGTTTATAATTTTTTCTGAATAATATTTAGACTCTCACTACTTTAGAATCCTTTCAGCTATTTCAGCCATTCAGTTATCATAACATAATTTTGATTCAGCACATTCTGACTATAACCTTTGGTGTTTATATCTTTCAAACAATTTAAAATATTAAATTTTATTTAAAGCTGAACTGAAACCTGTTTTGAAGCCTACATCAGTGAAAATATTGCCATTAAATGTTTTTTGTAGAAATATTAAATTAAAAATAAAATTAAATATTACATATTTTTTGAAATACTGAATATTGAGGAAACCACTCGGGTGTTTTCAGCTTTTTCCATGACCAACCAGGAAGTGTGGCGACTGCTGAGGTTTAGCAGTTCATCAGTAAGTGGATGAATACCGGTACAATATAGTTCAGTTCATTGGAATTAATCGCTCGAACATGCCAGAAAATACCACTGCAGTTTCATGTTTTGGCTTCCTGAAAGATAAAAATCTTCCTCGGATTTTGATCCATAAACTCCGATGTGGGAATTACTATCAGAATTCGGTTTGGATCACATCAAAGGGAGCATTGGTCAGACTCTCATTACCGCAGTGGGCTGACTTCATGCCATAAAACAGGTAGTTTTGCCGGCAGCAGTTCTAACTATTTTAAATTTTGAAAGAAAGTCAAATGTGGAGGAGTACATCACCACACAGAAGAAGAGGAGCAACAAGAAGTTTTACTTCAAACATGACATGAACGTGTGCTGTCATTAAAAGGCATGAGCTGCTTACAGGCTGTAGTGATGTCCCAGTTAGGCTTCCGTAGTCGAGGACAGGCTGAGGACCATGCGCTGTACGTCATACAGTTGTATAGTGGCACCAGGAAAAATAAAGCTGAGTTCTACAAGCTGCCACTCAGTTTACATCTACTGAGTTCCAGGACTTCACCAGAGAGTATGGATTTGTGCACACAACCTCCAGCCCCCATTATCCTCAGGCGAATGGTGCTGCTAAACGAGCAGTTCGGACTGCTAAGAACATCTTGAAGCAGTCTGACCCCCATTTGGCCCTGATGTGCTATAGGGCAACCCTAGTACTGCTACAGGCATGAGCCCTGCACTGCTTATGACTGGAAGAGATTAGAACTACACTTCCGATGCTGGAGAGCAAGTTACAAGCCGCTCCGGTGGACAGAGAACTGGTACAGCAAAAGGACAATCAGACAAAGTCAGCGTATCGTTTTTTCCATGACCGCCATCATTCTGCACAACCACTTCCTCCACTACAACCAGGACAGAATGTCAGGATAAAACTGGATGGTGAAAAAGGTTGGAAAACCCCAGCTAAGATTATTGCCAAATTCAAAGAGCAACAGTCTAACATGGTGGAAAGAGAGAATGGAGCTGTGCTACGACAGAATTGGAGACACCTACAAAGCATCCGACAGTCCCCCGTTCCACCAGATCAGTTGCAGCCTCCTGATTCCCCAGTGGAACTGACCAGTAGCTTTCCACCTGAGGACAGTTCCGACTCCATGGCAAGAAGTCCTGTTCAGAGACAGCTGTGCCCAGAGGTGGAGCGTTCTCCTCCACTTGAAGGTTCACAGGTTACATCCAGGGGAAGAGTAGTCAGAATTCCTCTGAGATATAGAGACAATGAGTCAAAGTCCTCTACTTCATATGTTATAGATGTTGGTGTTACTGGCTGAAAGTAAATAATAAGTAAATAATCTACTGAAAATAAATAAAACTTTTAAGTTTGTTTTGTAGGATTGATAGGAACAGCAACTGTTGAGGGCAGAATAATCCCTATGTTGCTGCAGACTGAGGGCAGTCTACCCCAACGTCCTAGTGTTCAGAGATGCTATTTTCTAAACTGTTAAGTATTTTTGTAAAGTACCCATGTAAGGTTAAACATCCGGGTTTCGCTGCTGGAAGGAGGAGATGTAGTGATATTTCACAGTTAGGCTTCCGTAGTCGAGGACAGACTGAGGAGCATGTGCTGTACATCCTACAGTTGTTTAGTGGCACCAGGAAAAATAAAGCTGAGTTCTACAAGCTGCACAACTCGTCCACGTTGGGTTCTTCATTAAAAACCTAGCCACATATGACACAGGCCGACAGCCTGTGATCCGTTTGTGATTCAGAGCAGTTTGTTATTGAGGAAAAAAATTAACAATTCATGCGTGATTAAACAAATGTCATAGTCTGAAACTGCTGTTGATTAGTTTACTCTGGTGTGAGAGTTCATAAACACTATTCTGAGGCGCCTTCATGATGTTTAAGACTTAGCGTCTGGTTAGCATTGGGTTAGCTTCAAGTTAGCAACATTAGCTCTCTCCTGCCGTCTTTATTGATTTTCAGTGTTGTGTGCTGATGTCATGACAACGATCTGGAGGTAAACAGATCTCACCGTTCCGTGTTCCCAACTTGGTCGTTATGCACATTGTTTTGTCGGCCATGATGGTCCTGGTGATCATCAGAATCTGAACCTGAAGAGTTTTCTTATCTGATTTGAGAGATCCAGCTGTCAGTTCAGGTTCATACTGGTATGGGTGTATATACATTACTCCTGAAAAGTCTTCCAGCATTTCTTCATGTTTTAAAAAGGCTTCTCCTTCCATTCCCACTAGTAAACAACCGACTGTGACACAGCGCTCGTCATAAACTCCACCACCCACAAATCACCCACTTCTGAAATTATTGATTAAATGCTAAAAACTGTTTATTAGCTTTTAGGTCAAAAATGGGTCCCTGCAATGTTGTGTGGATGTGTTTGACTAAATAACATACATGAGATGTAATTTTTTTAATATTTGATTTGAGTTCAGCTTTAAAGGGGAACAGAAATCAAATCCTAAAATACTGACATTGCATGAATGTCATTTCGTGTAACACTTCCACAAAACATTCCAAAGACCCATTTCCCTTACCTAAAACTTAATTAACTTGTTTAAATAATTTTAGTCAAAAAATCTTGAAGTGGGGTGATTTCGGGGGTGGGGGGGTGGAGTTCCCGTCCTGGGTTTATGACGTGCATTTCCTGGCCAGCAGTGTTGTGTCGTACATGATTGATTTGTTCAAACAAACAAATCAATCCATTCTGTGTTTGTAATGTTCAGTTTTTGTACTTTGTGATTCTTTTGTTTAGTTCTGCTCCTTGTGTGTTCAGTTCGGTTCTCTAAGCCAATCTCACTCTTTTCTCAATCAGTACTTTTCCCTTAACAGTTTTTCCCGCCCACTCAAAAAGTCTTCTATCCCTTTACTGTTAGCTGCAGTAACTTTTTCATTCAACTCTGCCATTATATTCTATCTGTCTTCATTGCCCTTTGACCTGTCATTGTGTTCTCAATGCCATGCCAGGTTCTCTGCTGTGTCATCTACTCGTGTTGTAAGTTTTGCTGCCACAACTGATTAGTTTTGTTCTTCTTGTTTTAGGAAAAATTTTCAGTTTTATTTGAGTTCCTCATGCCAGTCTGCATTTTTGGGTCCATTCCTGCAAAGCCTGATAGTATTCAGCTGTGACATCACCCATTTTCTCTGTGAGAGCTTCTTAAAATAGGGAAAAGATTTCAACCTTTCTTCCTACTTTCACTTTTTTTACTATGTATACAAGTTATATATCAGAGTAGGCAAATTTATCATAGGCAGGAACTCAGCATTCACCGAATGTGACTCTTATTGCAATATAAAATATGACTTTAAAATTTAAGTAATTCCAGGAATCTTGATTTTTTTTAACTACAAATTTACAAAGTACTTCAGCTCTATTTGAACTTTTTCAGTAGATTTCAGCTGTCTTTTAATATTTTTCTGTTTTGCTAAAACTAGTTCAAATTTAAACATTGGCAGTTCCAGTTATACTTAAATACTCAGGTTCAACTTGTTTCAGCACTTTCATATTTTAGCAATCAACACACCAACAAGCATTAAAACTGTATTTCCATAAAATGCATTTTTTCTATTTTATATTTGTCTCAAGTCTCAGAAAAAAAAAAAACAAACATAAAAAAAACCAATAACCTGGAATTTGAAAACTAACCGGATTATCTTTTCTACATCTGAACAAGAATATCACTGTGCATTAATGATTTACTGTAAAGTAATTTTTTTTTACATTGTAAAATACAAGTCAATAACAGGAGTGTAAAAAAATAATGTGTTATGAGTGACCCTTGAGGAATGAAAATATCTAAAGTAAAAATGACTAATCTTCAAGTTTTATCAGCAAATAGGCTAAGCAATACTTGAAAAACTAAATCAAAGTAAAAAAAATTGCTAAAATAAATATTGTCACTACTATTTGCTTTAAAGATAAAAGTAACACAGTTGCTGGCTGCACCACAGTGTGATCTAGATGTCATGCATCTTTTTCTTTTGATTTTGTGACATTAGGAAAGAAAATTTAAATTGATTCCTTCTCTGAAGACAATGTATATTCACATCAACCTTAAAAATAATCTAGCCATTTTCTACTAGTCAAGAAAACTTTAAATCTGAAAAAAGCACAAGTCTCAAGGTCAAAACAGAATAAAAATCACCCTGAAAAAAATAAATTTTACACCTCCTGAGAAATTGGGTAGTAGCTGTTAGGATTTGTTGCTTGGGGTTTGCTGAATCTGCTGAATCTTTGCATTCTTTGCATTCCCTGCATTCCCTGTGCACGTCTATGGGATCAAATGCATCAGACCAGTCATTATCAAGTCTCAAGACTAATTCTCTGGCTTACATCGCTCTGGCATCAGAAGCCACCAAGGTCACAGGACCGGACGCTGAGTGCCTCTCTAGTTACATGCAGGCATGTCTGACAAGGAGGCAAGATTAGTTTCAGTGTAGTAATTATCATATCACCTTTCCGCCAGCTGATATATGGAGCTCTGATAATACTGCATTAAAAGGAAATGCATATGAAAGGAGCGATCAATAAACAAATAACACGTAACAAGGCAAAGCCACACTGTTAACATTTATAGATAACCATGATAAGACCAGTTCATTGAGTTAGGGTTTCCTAAACATTAGTTCTACAAAAAATGTTTCCAAAAGTCTGTTGGATGTTAGGAGGAACAAAGGTGATAATAAAAAAAAAATCTGTTCCAAAAAATGTCAACACTTTAGACTATATATACCTTGGAACATTTCCATCTTTCTTTTTTTTTTTTTTTTGTATAAAACTGTTCCTTTAAAGTAAATAGAATCATCTGCTGTATAGCATGCCAAATTTAAAAAAAAAAAAAGCCTTATGATCTGGTAGAGCTCAGACTATGTGTTAGGGATAACTCTTATCTACCACTCCACCNGGGGGGGGATTTAGAATGTTATAGCCATTTTTGTGTTTTGCCAAGGACAATTAGCTGTGGTGCTGAACCTAGTGGACTTCAAAAGTTACTGAGAGTATCATTAAAATCCATTCACTGATTACTTTCAAATAGTTTCATTGTTTTCATTCAAGGTGTCCATGAGACATTTTGCTAAAAAAACAGACAAATTAATAACGGCACACATGGTAACTGGTGATGAAATGCAACTAAAAAGTATGTCTCATTTATTGTCTCAACCATCTTCTACATCTTTGTCTCCACACCTTCGATCCTTCTTTCTCAGTTTGTCAACCTGGCTTTTTCTATTTTTTCAACCCCATACACATTTGGACTGATGTCCAGCTTGTCTTTACTCACCTTAATCTTTTGTCATTTCTTGACTCCATACATCAGCACACAATGCAGATCCTGCACAATAATCATTTTAAAATGTCATGGCTTTCGTTTAATGGATCATGAGGCTGAAAAGTGAATATTTAGTGTAATAGGAGATTTAAATCAGAGATGTTAGAAAACTAAGTTGAGCGTAATGCCAAATTTTCCCAACAGTTCTCAGAACATCATTGTTCAATTGTCACAGTTTCTCTTTTTCTGCCACTCCTCTTGGTCTCATGCCATAGCAATCAGCCTGATCCTGTTCACTTGTTCCTGGTCCACTTAAGCTCACCCTCCACGTCTCTCCAGTGCCAGATTATTGAACGATTCGCCAATTAGAGTTCCAGCGTGCTGATCTGGGAGCTAGCGCCTCCCTTAGCCACTTAGCGACAATAAAAACTTTAAAACTTCGTTGGTGTCTGTCTGCTTTGAATCCAAACACTCTGAGCCTTTTCATCAATGTTCTATCTGGGATGAATATGTTCTTTAAAGATATGTCCTTAAAACCAAAGTAATGGTGAAAACCACTGTGTCTAACACCTGAACGAATGATTTATTGCTAAGAACACACCTGGTCGTGAAGAAGAAAACTTAGTGCAGAGCAGGATTACTTTCGCTGCTAAATAGTTGACTTTTTGTTTATTACCTGCTGTTACAGATAAAAAGGGAAATCATGTTTTTGCCTGTTTTGTGTGTTCATTTGTCTGTAGCATGAGCATTTTATCTAATGAACCACTTGATGGATTTTAATAAAACTCTCAGGAATTAATTACTGGAGATACATCTATGAACTAGAAGCACTCGGCTGAGTCCGAGAAGGTTTCCGACGAGGAGCAGGCAGTAGTCGATGGTCAAGGTGCAGGCATGGGTTCGGTAACTTGGCAGGCAGGAACTGTGGTACACTGGACATTTACTTGCTGTGAGGCTTTCAATAATCTGGAAACTGTGAGCTGTGGGCTGTGGACTTAAATACATAGACAGACAGGTGAAGCTGATGAGACTGATTGTGGTGTCATGGTAACGGAGGCGTGGCATGGGCTGTGGAAACTGTGCAGGAACAGTGAGACTGTGACAATCAGACACAGCTGACAACACAATATACTTAGAGGAGGTAGTTTGCACCACTTTTGCACCACTTGATTAACAAAGTGTGGCCCATTGTCACTGTAAATTGTTTGTGGGATGTCATGTTTGCAGATGGCTTTTGCAACTGCTATTGCATCTGCATGTTTCGATGGGACTATTTCTACCCACTTTCAAAATGCATCTACCATCACCAAACAATACCTGTATGGTCCACTTTGCAAGGGTAAGATGGTTTCGGGAATGAGCCCCTTTTAGGCCTCATGTTCTCCTGGGGGTTGTGCTTTACACACATTGGCCAGGCTTTGCAAAATATTTTTAGCAAAGATTCAATGCCATACGTTGTAAAATGTTGCTGTATTATGTTGCACTGCTCATGTGTCACCAGGGCTGCTGTTTTGTACAGGGATTTGGGTAAGACAGGTTTGTTATGAACTTGGTAAATACCATCAGCATTCAACATTGCCCCCTTTTTGATTCACACTTGTTTTTCAGCTGTCTTTAGGGATATTTTTATCAATCAGTTGTTTTGTTTCTTCATTTAAAAGGTTGGAATGTCCATGAAGACCTGCTGCAGCTTCTTTAGCAATTTTGTCTGCAAATATGTTTCCAGCTGAAACATCATCCGTTCCTGCTGTATGGGCTGTGCATTTACACACAGCTAATTCTTTTGGCAGTTGAACTGCGTTTAGCAAATCTGTTACTAGTGAAGCATGTGTTACAGGTTTGCCTGTAGATGTTTGCATGCCTCTGCATTCCTATTGTTTAGTAAAGTAAAACAATGTTGAGAAAGCATATTGACTGTCTGTGTAGATGGTAATTTCCTTGGCTTCGGCCAGGATGCATGCTCGTGTAGGAGTAATGATTTCAGCAGCTTGAGCTGAGTTATTGCGGGGTAATTTTCCTGCTTGTTTTTTTTTCTTTTTTTTTACATCAACAGTGTCCGATCTGGTCCTGGAGGAAGGACCGGGGTAGACAGGTCCTTCATCTGTGCCCCAGGTTGTTCATCTGTCTGATTAGTTTGACCTTGGCGCGGGCCTCAAGTTTGTGTTTCATAATCTTCTGGTCGTACAGAAAGACTTCGGTGTGTCTTTATCCTTGGATGCCAGCAGACGGGTATGTTGAGATCCGAGTCATGGCACCAAAATGTCAGGGTTTAGTCTCACCCGACCTAAACAAAGAACCATGCAGAGAGTAGCTTGTCTTTTATGAGGCTTTTGCAAAAGGAGAAGTCACTCGTGCATGTCTGTTTGGAACAAACCTGAGCGAGTTCTAAACTCTGTTGCAGCTGCACTTTTTTTATTAGAAGCAAGCAATGAATGGGGAACACACAGCTTAATCAGACAGATAAAAACACACCGACATTGTGAGTTACCTTGAAAACGTGGGCACGAGCATGAACTTTAAAAACTTGTGTATTGAGAGCATGGACCATTGGAAGGATTTTAACAAAAATTAAAGCTGCAAGCAGCAATGTGTGGCTCTTGCACCTTGGCAATATGACACAGGATGAAGCAATGCCAAGTAATAAGCACCACCACCTCTATTCAAAAAATTGCCTTTTAAATTTCTAAGAGGACTTCTTCAAATGTAAGGGCTGGACATGTCACAAATATCAATAAAATGGGGACTATAATTTTAAATGGATGGCATCCATGAGTTTAAGTTTATGCAAAGAAACATCACCCTATGTAGTGTTTTTAAAGATGAGGAGTCTCAAACTCACAAGCTTTGGGTAGTGACTGAAAGAGCGAGATCGCGAATACAAGCGGGGAAGATGTCCTGCCCCAAGTGGAGGAGTTTAAGTATCTCGGGATCTTGTTCACAAATTAGGGAAAAATGGAGGGGGAGATAGATAGGCGGATTGGTGCAGCGTCTGCAGTGAAGCAGGGGCTGTACTGGTCTGTCATGGTGAAGAGAGAGCTAAGTCAAAAGGCGAAGCTCTCAATATACCGGTCGATCTATGCCAACTGTTGTGGCAGCAATAAATGAATTTCCAGGCACTGTTAGATGAAATCACTCAAGCAGGTTTATTTATATAATGTGCACAGAATATAGAGAGCAGTTCTGAACA
>NC_051451.1:6157269-6165288 GCF_001649575.2 Kryptolebias marmoratus
CCCTGGACTGGAGCTTTAAGAATTTGGTCCAGATCTCAATGCTGTAGGTTTTATTTGCTTCTGTCTCTATATAAACACAGAGACACGTTAGTCACAGTCTGTGAGAGTCGCGTGCAGTCTGTGCAGCCGTCTGGTGGGAACACGCAGCGCACTAGCAGGGCCGGAAAATGGGGGGGCCAATGGCCCCCTGGCCCCAGTGGTTCCGGCGCCTATGCCCAGACTGCATCTTCCAAACGAGCTGCAGGTGTGTCTACGGGGTCGGAACCGCACCTCTCCAGGGGCTCTGTCCACCGGCGGCATCGGGTGGATGCTACGGGGAGTAGCAGGTACTCCAGGAAAATAAAACTTAAACCAAAACAAAAGGGAAAAGAAATGAAAACAAAACAGAAAAAACACAGACCCTGACAACAACAGGTTCCTATTATCTGGGACACTAGTGACTGTTAAAAGAATGGGAATGTTAGTTTTAATGGCCATGCGCATGCGAACACGACGGAGAACTGGATCATATTACTTTCACACGTGTGTGGAAAGAACCTTCCACCAAAGTAGGGTAATTTGGTGGAAGGTTCTTTCCACACACGTGTGAAAGTAATATGATAGCCTATAACCTATATAACCTCTTCAAATCTTTGTTTCAGGTACGGTGTGAAAGCTGCCCTCCCTCACCAGCTGAAGGAACTACTTTGGTCCAGTATGTGGATGACTTGCTTTTGGCCACGCCCACATCAGAATCTTGTTTGCAGGCCACTGAGTTGGTACTGCGTAGATTGGCAGAGAGGGGTTTTAAAGTAAGCAAAGTCAGAACCCCTTCCAGAGGCAGAAGTTTTGCTTACAGATGGGTGTTGTTCTCGGAAAACAGATGGAGAATTGAGTACTGGGTATGCAGTGTTCAGGCAGACAGAAGTAGTTAAGATGGCGGCGCCCATGTCGGCTGCGGCTGCATGGGCTCACAACAAAAACAGTGATAAATATGTAAATTCTAACCAGATCAGAGAAGAAAAGAGGATTTATGATCGACACACCCTTCTGCGACTTGGTGCAGTAAACAACTTGGACCGGGTGAGCTTGCATACCATGGATTTGCACACCATGGATCTGCTGGAAGCCCTTGGTCTGCTGAGCGCCAGTACTGCCTGCTTCCAAAGGAGACGAAGGCGACGGTGTATACGGAAGCAGAAGTGGGGGACCCGCGACGGAGCAAATGCTAGGGATAAAGCTTACCCCTGCAGAACGCCGCTCCCCTTGATTCTACTATCAAATACCCGCTCACTTGAAACAATTCCCATATAACTAATTTACTTTTATTACTTCTTCTTCCTTAGTTTTTAACGGCAGTGGTGCTTTGACTAGCTTACTATGATTGGCTTAGAAGTAAGTCATGTCCCACCTGGGGGTGCGTTCTTATGATTGGCTAAAACATGTAATATACCTGATTCGTTGCTGTTCATTCTCTGTTTAAAAAAAAGACATTTGTGGATTGAGACATTAGGGGAGTCTCAAAATTCACACACAAATGCAGTGCAGCCCAGAGGCCAGAAGCAGCTTGTAAATCAAGATTTATTTGTGTTTGCATCAAAAATACAAGTGTGACTCTTGTTTTGTGCATTTGTGAATTATGAGACTGTTTTAGCTCCATACAACCAAGGTTTTATATTGTCTTAAAGGCCTGTAGTCTGACAAAGTGAATATTATCACCCGGTTTTAGAAAGAAATGAAGCTGCGTATCATCACCTTAGGAATGGAAAAGAATTTTGTGCTTCCTGATCACTTTGCCCAAAGGAATCATGTACAGGGAGAATAAAACAGGACCCAGTTCAAAACCTTGTGGAACATCATGGCTAGCTGCAGTAAAACATCATGAACAAAAAGAAAACTGTTGGATAAATTAGATTTCAAAGCTTTAATCCCAACCAGATGCTCCAATCTCTGCAATAAAATGTTGTGATCTGTTTGTGTCAAAGACTGCATGAAGGTCCAACAGAACAACAAACAGATATGAAATCACCATCAGAAGCAATAACATTGTTATTAACTTGAATTAGTGCAATTTCAGTGCTGCGTTCTATGCACAACAACCGTTGCTCGGGTTCTTTACCAGTCTAAGCTTTATGTGAGAGTAGCAAAGAGAAAGCCACTGTTGAAGAAGACAGATTAAATCTCCACTAGAATTTGCCAAATGACATACGGAAGACTCCATGATCGAATGTTTCTTGGCAGCAGGAAGGTTTAATTAACAGAGGATAAAATGAATGCTGCAAAATATAGGAAGCTATAGGGAAATCCTGGAGGACAATCTGACGCTATCTGAAACTGTGTTTTATGAACAGTCTCTTCTATCCCACCTGCTGAAGCTGTAACTCTTTCAGAGCTCACAGGTGTCTTGGTGGTCTCTCTCTCTCTCTCTCGCTCTCTGTTCTCCTTCTTCATGCTCACTAAGTTTGTGAGGACAGTCTGCTCTTGGTAGATTTACAAGTCCCATATTCCTTCCATTTCTTGATGATGGATTTAACAGAACTCCTAGGATGTTTAGGGCCTTGGAAATCCTTTTTGTAGAACTCATTGGATTTGATATGACACCGTTTTCTTTCCAGTTTTCTAAGTGTTTGTTTACTGGTTTGTAGTTGTCTACTGCAGCAGGGAGTATATTTCTTTCAAGTCATGACTTTGTCCTTCAGAGGATATACACAATGTAGAGCCAATAAGTTGCTGTATTTGTGCTGGGCAGTTCAGTTGTGTGGGGGAGACATCTTCTGTAGTACTCAGAGATGGGGGGGGTGAGAGGTTAGAGGTCACAGCAGCGCACAGCCTCTGCTGCACCTGCTTTAGCGAGGGAGCTGGGCTAACAGAGGTCAGAGGTGAGAGGCAGAGCTAACACAGGTCTGAGGTGACAGCAGCACTCAGCCTCTGCTGCACCTGCCGCAGGTGAGTTTTGGTCTGCAGGTGAGCCTTCAGGAATGTGTTAAGGCGGAAATTTTTTCCACAATCGTTGCAGCTGTACGGCATCTCTCCGCTGTGGATGCTGCGATGCCTGGAGAAGCTGGCGGCCATCTTAAAGCTTTTGGAGCAGACGGAGCAGCTATAGAGCTTCTCATCGCTGTGGGTGTAACGGTGGTCCCACAGCATCCCCTGTAGTCTGTAGCTCTTCCCACACACGTCGCAGTGGAACGGTTTGTCTCCACTGTGGCTGCGTTGGTGTGTTCTGTACTGCGACAGGTTTGGGAACTTCTTCCCACAGATGTTGCAGCTAATTATGGTGTCTGCGGCTGGCAGCTCGCCAGCAGCCAGCTCGTGGGAGTGTTTGCTGATGATGTGGTTCTTTAGGCAGCGGAAGCTCTTACCACAGATGGAACACAGCTGCTTTTCTCTGATGTGCGTCATCTGGTGGCTGCGCAGGTTGGCGGACTGGGTGAAGCCCCTCCCACAGGTGGAGCAGGTGTACGGCCGGACTGCCTGGTGCACCAGCTTGTGGCGCGTCAGGTGGCAAGCGTGGTGGAAAGCTTTTCTGCAGATGTCACAGATAAAAGTCTTATCGAAGTGGGTCAGCCTGTGCATCTTGAGCACGCTGACACAGGAGAAGCCCCGCCCACAGATGTCACAGTGGCAGCTCTTCTCACCGGTGTGACGGGCCTTCACGTGCAGGTCTCGGTGAGCCTTGTGATTGAATCTCTTTGGGCAGTAGCTGCAAGTGTACGGCAGCAGTCCATGCTCTTTGATCTTGTGTTCACGGAGCTTCATGATGCCGGTGAACACCGCGCCGCACACTGAGCACAGTGGGTGGGACTTCTTCTCGTGGTCGGCGAGCCGCTCAGCATTGAGAAACATTATGCTGCACTGTGAACACTGTAGGTGAGTCTCTCCACTCACTCCGATCGCTTTCTTTCTCCTCTGCCTGCGATCTCTCCTGACTCCGCCCTCTGGTGGAGATGATGGTCTAGCATACTCATGGTCATCGTTGTGAAGGGGAGGAGAGGAGGAGGGACGATCCTCCATCAGCTCACTTATGGCTTCAGAGGAGCTGCATTTGTTTTCACCTGAAACAGAGAAACATGTAGGATCATCAGGTCGACATTTACCTCAAACAGTTAATGTGTTTACTAGCAGGAGGCACTGCTGGTGAACACATAAACATCAGAAACATCAGCTACATAATCTGTAACCCATCAGGGTGGTCCTCAGTACTCAGTACTCGGTCTCCACACTCATCTTTGTTAACAAAATTAGCATTGTTTGTTTAGTTTTCATTGTTAGCATCATTAGCAGTCTTAGTAAATCCAGCCTCACTTTACACAACACTGTTTTTCAGTGAATACAAAAAACACATTTTTGCTGCAATTTGGCCGTTCATTTACACAACAACAGCAATCAGATTCTCTGACACAGAAACTTTTTGAATCCACGTCTCAGTGTGGAACGTTTTGATACTCCCTGTTGCATCTCACAGGAAGCCGCATCTTGTGAAATCACAGATGTGCACTACGTAGGGCTTCAGTGCGAGTACATCATCAATAGTAATAATGGAGGAAAAGCAGATTGCTGTTTGTGCTACTCAATCTTTTCAACCCAACCTCATTGTCAGTTCATACAAACGTCCATGTATTTACCATTTTGGATGTAACTGTTTACATGTTTGATAAACTGGTGTCATGCTTGTGTCAACACCAGCTAGTGACCTGCCAGCTAGTGACAGCGGATTCAACTGGTACATTATTGCTATGCAAACGTGTAACTTTTTACCAGTCAACATCAGAAAATGTGCAACATTTCCAGAAACATGGTCACTCAAAACTCAACTGCCTGAATTATTTCCACTTGTCTAGCTCCATTGGCTCCCTGTTACTTACCCCATTATTTATAAAATTTAACTTCTCACTGTCAAGACCATCAAGGACCTCTCTTCTCTGTATAGTCTTGAGCTCCTTGACATTAAGATCCCAGCTATACTTTTCAGTCCTCCTCTTCCATCCACCTGCTGATGCACCATTATGGGTTCGGGGATTTCAGCCCCCATTTCTAGGACACTTTGCCACAAAAAACACTCCGGTTTGCTCCACTCCTTCAAATGTTGTCTCAAACTCATCTTTTGAGATAGGTGGATTCCCTTTAATCCTGGGAATGGAAACCACCTCATCTATTGTTGTTTGATTTTGTTATTTGATATTGTGTTTTAGATTGTGTTGATTCTTTTTTTGTCTTATGTATGGTGACCTTGAGTGTCCTGAAAGATGCCTATAAATAAAATGTATTATTATAATTTTTATTATTATTATTGTTGTTGTTAGCATCCTTAGCAATGTTAGCATCACTTCACTATGACACCAGCAGACATTGTGGGTCAATAGCAACTCTCTGAGAAACAGGAACATCAGCAATAGTATCTGTGATTCATGGTGGTGGTCCTCAAGGTTCAAAACTCAGAAGATCTCACCTCTAGCATCATTATCACTGTTAGCATCATTAGTAATGTTGGTGTTAATGTTGTTAGTGTTGGTTGTTAGCTTTATTTGGGTTGTTAGCATTATTAGGGTTACCCTGCAACATCAGCAGAAGCTTTGAGTTTCCAGCACCAAGAGGAACATCAGTTACAGCATCTGTAACCTATTACAGTGTTTCTCCGGATTCAGTTTTTAGTCTCTACCAGGTAAACTCACTTTCAGCATTGTTAACATCATTGGCCTGCAGCGACATCAGCAGACACTTTGAGTCAGCAGCTGTGCTCTGAAAAACAGAGAGACATCATCAGCTCAGTGTCTTCTCTCTGCTTCTCCGACTGCTGCTGGATTCACTCACTGACCCCGTACAGTAGGAGGTAGGTGTGTTCTGTGGCAGGGCCTCGAACTCCTACGTTTTCACCTGAAACATACAGAAAATACTTAAAAACACAACAAATCTCACCTGCTTGCACATGTATGAAACATATCTGAGGCCTCTGGACCAACAGCATGAAGCCTGAAAGCCTCAGATACAGTCAGAGCACCTGTCTCAGTTACCTGTGCACAAAATCAAAACTGAATGAAGCCCAAACTAAAGAAATTATAGAGTGGAAAAGCAATTTATAATTTATAAACATAAAATTTTACATCACTTAAAGCCTAATCCTAACCCTAAAACTGATGTGTTAATGTAAAAATCATTAAGACTGTGTTCAGTCTCACTTCCTGCCGTCTGAGTGGTTAACTCTTCACAGGTGTCTTCAGGCGGGGGCGGAGCCTCTCCCACAGTTTGGTCCTGGTTCCCAGCAGTCAGATGAAATACCTTCAGGATTTTGTTCATAGCTTCCACACACAGACTGTCCACCACAGTTCCCAGTTTTTCCTGAGAGGACCAAAAAAACACCAAGAATCTGGATTATGGAATAATTAGCTCTGATTCCTCTCATGTCCCCAGGATCAGAACCAACATTCAGCTCATCAAATGTATATTCAGACATGTATTATTTTTTTTGGATTTAGCAATGTTAATCACATGATTATTTCTTATTTTCCCACAGTCAGCTTCCTGTTTCTGTTAGCTCAGCTTCCCGTTTGTCTGCAGTAACTATCAGTCTGACAGAAAGTTTATCATTTTATCAACCATAACAGTTTATATCAGACTCCAAATTCGCACCTGCTGACTAATGATTATGAAGGGTTATCTGTTTATACATGAACGTGCACTGATCCAGAGTCAGAAATTCTGGTTGACTGAAAGAGTTAATAACCAGTTTCATGGTTCCACTAAGCATAGTCACCGTGGTCAGGGTTAAACCAGATGACTGCTTAGCTAAACCAGGGGGGTATTCCAGATGGAGGTTTAACAAACTCTGGGTTTATACATAAACTCTGAATTAGCTCACCCTGAGAGGAGAAACTCTGAGTTTTTTGGTCCAAAAAGGCTGATAGAGGTTAAATAAAAGTTTCTTTCCCCATCAGTTAAAAGTGTGCAAGTGTGTAATACATCCACTGATTATGGCTTTTTTGATACCTGGAATCACCATGGCAACCACAGGAAAACACAGAGTTGGTTTGGTTCTGAATACCAAGGCCCGGTCTCAATACTCACACTATACCCTATGCCCCTCTATGAAGTGTATATTCAGTCGAAGTGCACAGAAGGGTGGGTGTGCGCAGGTTACAAGCATGCAAGAACTGGAGAATTGGGACAGTATGGGTTACATCATCGACTTGCGCCTCTGCGTCATAACTGCGACATCCAACATGGCGAGACCGGTCGCTGTTTTGGTATTTTAAGAAGGTGACAGTACAATTTTAAAAGTACAGTTAGGGTATTTTTGCTTTTTAAAGTCATTGCAGGAGATATTTGGCTGTTCAAATGTGTTTTGTTATAACTTGTTGAATACGGAGCAAAGTTTGATAGTATTCCCACATGTACAGCAGAGTGAAACAAGAATTATTTCAATACTTTACATTTGGAAGTTGCTTTTTAAGTGACAGACGCAGCTTGCTCTGTCACCACTGCCATATTTCTGCCATTTAATTCAAAACCCCTTCATTGCCAATAAAGATAATAAAAAAAACTTCAAAACGTCACATGCAGCGATGAATTGTGGGTAAATACTTCACCGAAGTCCGTGTCACTGCACGATCTGTTCCGTCAGCTCATTTATGCATGCGCTAAAAGAAATACTTCCGGGAGGGCTTACTTTGTTTTGTTTTGTTTTTTTGTTTTTCATTGCAATAGTATAAATAATATATGATTTAAAGAGAATAACAATGATATAACATAAAAATGATTCAATAGCAACAATACAGATAAAAATGATTCAACAGCATTTCGCTAGACCACTACGACCGATCTAAACATGGGCAACCATGACGTCACATAAAGAGCGACAAATTTAATTAGTTATATCCAGGGGTGGAAATTAGCACCCGCCACCCGCCAAATGCGGGTAAATATTTGAAGTGGCGGGTGAATTCGATCAACACACACACCACTGTGGCGGGTTGGCAATTTGAACAGAAAAGGTGTTATTTGTCCTCCTGACATATAGGGGGCAGCAATGTGCTCGAGTTGCTA
>NC_051451.1:6167351-6183660 GCF_001649575.2 Kryptolebias marmoratus
CTAGGGATGCACGATATATCGGCATTAACATCGGTATCGGCCGATGTTGGTCATTTTTTAGCATATCTGTATCGGTCAGATAAGTAAAAGTGGGACGATATTGATGTCCGATGTTTATTTACTGCCTGTTGCCATTTGTGTTTCTGTTTCGGGAGGGGAGGGGGAGCGGTAGCTGTATGATCACGTGACAGTGATAGCGAAGCTGCGCAGCCAGGAATAACAAGCAACCGAAGAAGAAGGAGGAGGAATAACAAGCAGAGGGCGATGTCAGCGGTCTGGTCATTTTTCACGGTATCAAGAGAAGACACACGAAAAGCAGTGTGCAATGCTTGCAAAGCCGAGGTAATGCGAGGAGGATGTCGCGTTAAGTCGTTCAACACTACCAATTTGATATGCCATTTGAAAAACCACCACCCAGAAGTTTACAAAGAATGGCGGGAAGCTAACGGTGCTAAAAGTAGCCAACAGGCAAAAACAAAAGTAGATTCAGCAGCAGCTGGGAGTCCAATACAGCAGGCATTCGAGCAAACCACGAAATTCTCCAAAGACAACGCAAAAGCCAGGTCAATAACAACAAAAACTAGAACTGCAAGCAGTTATCAACGGGTTCCAAGCCCCCCACGCTCCGCCCCTACCCGCGCGCTCCGACCCCGACGACCCGCCAGCGTGGCTCCGCCACCTCTCTCGGCGAGCGGGCCGAGTCGAAAGTTGCCAGTACGGTGCGTAGTCAACGGCGCTTCGTAAGATGTAACGGTGGTAGAATTTGTGCCGAAAGCTCAGGGAGGAAATCTAAGTGCCATTTGATACCACACAGAGCCAAAGAAATAAATTCATAAAAAAGTTAATATTCATTCCAAAAATACCAAAGTAATCTGAGATGATGAAGTCTACATCTGTAACAGTATGCATTTATCTCCAAGTCCCTAGACAAAAGGCATGTTCAACAGGAAGTTGTTCTGTGCCATTTGATGGCACACATGGCCAAGTGAATGAATTCCTATAAAATGAATAGTATGTGAATAAATTACCTAAAAATTCCCTCAACACCATGCCTATATGTGGACAAGAATTTGTTATTTCTGTTTCTGGATTAAACAGTTTTTAATGGAAAATGAAACTTTTGACTTAATTAACTTAATTGTCATTACATGTAGTTACAACCCAAAAAAATCTAGACACTCAATTGCTTTTGTACAAGAAATTGTTAACCTTCATTGTAGCAATGCTAGTCATACATATATATACTTAGGAATTTGTTAAAAATCCACGTTTACAAAGAAGAACCTCAAACTATTAACAGTTGACCATTACCATGTTTATTTGTTGCCAAAGTTGTTCAATTGACCATAGTGTACAGTTTTTTTTAAAAACCAAAGAAAATCTGCCCATGATGGTTAGTACTGATAAGTATTAATTTAGTTAACATAAAGGGACGAGCCATCCCATGTGACCCTTGGAGGTAGGCGAGACAGAGGGAGTGACCTGGTGGGAGGCCTTGTTCCTGCCCTTCTTGGGAGTGGCTAGATGAGAGGAAGGTATGTCCCCATGGACACACAGGAAGATGGATTGTTGTCGTTGTTGACCCCCACAGAGACACTGGAGGGATGAGAGTGTGAGAGTTGCACTGGAGATGATGTGAGCGGCACTGGAGATGATGTGAGCGGCACTGGAGATGATGTGAGCGGCACTGGAGATGATGTGAGCGGCACTGGAGATGATGTGAGCGGCACTGGAGATGATGTGAGCGGCACTGGAGATGATGTGAGCGGCACTGGAGATGATGGAGCGACACTGGAGATGAAGAAAGCAGCTTGGTAGACTGGCCAGACTTGGACTTTGCAGATGGCAATGACTTGCAACTGAGAAAAGATCAGAAACAGGTGAGCTGGGTGTTGCAAGCATTTGGGAAAATTACAGAGCAGAGAAAATGTGAATGATGGTAGGGTACAGAGGTTGCAGGGACCAACAGAATTAAACAAACAACAAAGTCAATACAATGTAAAGTAAAATCCTGACAGAAATAGGGTATGCCTTAGAACACACAGAAGGTGCAAATGTTTGACTGACTGTTGTCAACACAGTTGATGTTTCATGTTCTCCATGTGCACTTTTTTAATGTATTTTTTATTGTGTCCTGTCCAGCTGTGTGGCATACAGAATAGTAATCTGAATGTGAAGGTCAGGCCCGACAGATTTGCTTTCACAAGTGGAACATTATGGCTTTCACCAAGATGTTCCCCTTAGTATGTGGAACTTTATTAGAAATTGCTTTGGGTTCTTGTACACTTTGAAAGAAGCAACATAATGTTGTCAGCTTGATGTATTTTGTGATTTCAAGAAAGTAATTTGAATACATTCATGGTAACTGTAATAGGTGGGAATAATTTCTACATTGACAGTTTCAGCATTTATGTCTTTGATGTAAATGTGATCAATTAATGTGCCATTTTCTGTTGTTGGACTGGTTATTATTTGAGTGTATCCTTGTGATTTCATGAAGTTTATGAACGAGCTGGAAACCAGTGCATCATCGTTCATATCACCCATTATTATTTTAGCTCCTGGAAGGTCGTTGAAGTTTTGCAACACTGTTTTTAGGTTTTCCTTGAAATGATGTATTTTGTATGATGGTGGTCTGTACAGAAGCATGTAGTTATGGTTAAAAGTTTGTGCATGAAAAAGCAAAGCTTCCAAGTTGTCACACTGCAAAGCCATTACTTGACACATAATGTTGTTCTTGTGATAAAGACCAACACCACCACCTTTCTTGCTTTTTAAACTGCCAAAAACACTATTTTCATGGTAGCATTGTGATCTTACTTTGTGGTGAAATGTCCAACCTGTTAGTGAGATGCTGTTAAGGGAATGTCTTTCTTCTAGCCATGTTTCTGTCAGACAAATCAAATCAGCACCTAGCAGCTTATGATGACTTTGTACATCTTGTATGTGATTCTGAAGACCTTGCACGTTGTGAAGACAAACTTTGAGAATACAGTCAGGTGTTGTTAATGGTGTTTCAATGAAGTTTGTCATTAATTTCAAATTGTCTTCCACATCACTTCTTGCATAGATAGCATTTTCTTTAAAGTCTTGAATGATAAGATTTTCCACAGATTTTCCACGACTCAGAGCTACATAAGCTTGGCCAGCAGCAAATATTCTTTTAAAGGACACTACTGCTTTTTCTAGTGTTAGTCCTTGAACTTTATGTATAGTACAGGCCCACGCAAGACGAAGAGGAAATTGTCGTCTAATGGCATTTTCCACTCTATCTTCATCTGGACCAATTGGTGTACTGTTTTTAAGTCGTACGTCAGAAGTTGGAAACTTATTCCTTAGTTTGTATCCAATGTCTTGGTTGTCAAAGTCAACATAAATTGTTTGTGGGAAACTATCAGAACCTTGAAATGTGATGTGAGAGACCGTACCGAACACTCCATTAACAAGACCATCCTGAATGTCAATGTTTTTAATGAGCATCACTCGAGATTTTGGAGCGACACTTAGTAATTTATCCAAATATGTTTTTTTGCCTAAATCATTTGTGGATGGCATTTTAGTATTGCGGCCAGTCAGAGGGTTTCTTTTGTAATCTTGGGCCTTAATCTGCACAATGTTTGAGCATGTTTTATGCAACATCTTAAAGTTATGTGCATCCACATCATTGTTTGTTGCAAAAACGTGTAGATCTTCTGTCTCGTCACCCATGCCCGTTTCACATTGTTTCAGAAGTAACTGATCATGTGGATGAAGTTTTTCACCTTTTTTATGTTTTCTTATACGGTTAAGAGTTAAGGCAAAGTTTTGATGTTTTTGCCGTACTACTTCTGTCAACTCTGTATGACTGAAATTGTTTTGCCACAAATTAAAACCAACTGGGTCTCTGTAAAGAGGAGTGCCTTTGACAGGTGGCAACTGATAGAAATCACCAACAGCTATGACAGAAACATTACCGAAAGAAGAAAAGTCAGAGCATTGTTTTATCTGTCGCAGTCTACCGTGGATATATGTTAATAACTTGTTATCAACCATTGATATTTCATCTATGACTAATATTTGTAAATGTTTTAGAGTTGCTCTTAATGTGTTAACTTTTTCTTCTCTCAGAGGTTGGTATGGTAATGAGATATTATTGCCAATAGCAAAGCTATTGTGTATTGTTGTGGCATTGATGTTTAATGCAGCCACTCCAGTAGGGGCAGTTAGCAACACATGCAAGTCATCAGGAAAACTAGACAATCTTGACAGTATTCTGGTTGCTTCATAACACAGCGCTTTAATTAAATGGGATTTGCCTGTACCAGCTCCACCAGATATGAAAGCATAAAATGGTTTTGGGTTGTTACCGTTCACTTTATCCAGGCACCACTGTCGTATTTTGTAAAAGACTTTCCCTTGTTGCTCGTTTAAAGAACGCATCAGAGATTACGCCTCACTGTGTGTTACCTTCTGTTTTTGAAAGTTAAATGACAAAGGTGAGGTTTGGACTGGCTGCAGATCTGGAATGACTTCATTTTCAGTAAGATTTACATCGTTACTTAAACTTTTTTCTTGCAAACATTCCAGTCTATCGTTTTCTGCCTCAGGACACAGATCTGCCCAAGCATCTTCCAGAAATCCACAGTGTTCAATGTCTTCTTGGTAGTTTTCTAATTCTTCTGCTTTTGTTTCAAATTTGGATCTATTGAATTGTACCACTTCTTTAACAAGCACAATGTTATCAGTGCTGTCTGTGATTGATCCTGTCATGTAAAACTCTTCAAAAGTTGTAAAGTTTGATGGTTTTAACTGGTCTTTTGAATAATAGGGCAGGAACAACTGAAGCAGGCTTTCATAGTGCTTTTCGGGATCTTGGTGTTCAGAAAAGCGAGCATACCTCACAACAGCCGCATCTGTCCTTGTTCGTTTTTTTACGAAGCCACAGTTGTTGGATAGAGAAATCACACCAGGTTTGCATTTGTCACTGTTTGGAACATTTCTGTATTCTGAGGCAAAAGTGGCCATGCACATGTCCATGAAGCCATTGGATTTGGGCCTGCTTTTATAACGGTCAGTGATGTTTAGCATCCAGATTTGGTTATTGTTTGCTCTGTTTTGAATAACATGAAGAGGTAGGCTCATTCTGATAATATTGTCGCCTGTTGGAACAAAAACAACCTTTCTTGAGCCCTCTTTTAATCTCATGTTTGTGAGTCGATACACACTTTCTTGTGCAGAAACCTCTCTGTTATGAAGAAACATACTTCCTAATTTGTTCAGTGATTGTTTTGCATCCATGTTTCCTTTGTTTTTGATTTCATCTTGAGTGTGCTTTAAGAGCAAACCCATTTCTCGTTCTGCTTTAGAGATGTATGAAATTATGTAAACTATGCATGCGTATGCATCACACACAAACTGTATGTCCATATTAGCGTTCCAGCAACGCAACAGGTCTCTGTTATACTGATTAACCCAAACATCATTTATGCCCCTTTTATGAATGATACTAGTTTTTTTAGCAGTCAATTTGTAGGCTTTCTCAAATGTGTTCTGGTCGATGCCAATGGAGCTGAATAAATCCTCTATGTTGTTAAATGTGTTATTTTCATTTGTTAAAGCTTCTTTGACTGTAGTGATTATGTGTTTTGCTACAACTTGTAATTCAGAAGAATCTGTCGAATGTGTTTCTTCTGTGTTAGTTTTGTCTGATTTGGTGTCTTTGCGCTTCTGATTTGTTTCTGGTTTACATATGAATGTTTTGCTGGTTGGTGGGCGGGGAAAGTTAAATCTACACGTTGTTCGCTGTTTTTTGCAACTCTTAGAGTGTTTTTTGCTGTGCATTTGAACGCTGCTCACGACTTCATGCAGTGGATCACTTTCAGGTGGGAGGTCACACGTGACATATTTGTCAACAAAACCTATGACTTCATCGTCTGTGTTGACTCCCACTTTGGGCCCATCAGTCCAAAACAAACAGTGAGTATGGCATGACCCGCGCTGTTGAAATTCTACTCTGTAAAAGTAATCAATGATTTTACCAATTGGCTTAGCAGGAGACAAGATCACTTCTTTTAAAAAGCTTCGAAATCTGTGGTCAAACATTCGTGCTGCTGTTACCGGGTTGTTATTTAACAAATGACATTTCTGTGCCCACTCCATTTCACTGACATTGCCTTGAATGTCATCCACATTCATGAAAGCGGCCATGAATTCTGGCCATCTTAAATCAGCGGAAGAGAATGATGCAAACCAAGTTGGAATGCCAAGCTGTCTAACATAAGCAAAGAGGTCCTTTTGAACTCCCTGCCAAAATACCGGTGTGCCTCTGATAGGTTTCAAAAACTTGTAGCCCATGTCAGCATTTAAAACATTTTTTACAAAGTCTGTGTTGCCAAGCATAGAAGATGTGATGTTGTTACTTTCTTTGCCATGGTAGCCTTTTCTCAATGCGATGGAAACATTTGACACAACTTGATTAACTTCCGACAAATATTGTGCATAGAAGATGTAATCCAAGTTTCTGCCAAATCTGCCATCAGCATTCAAAATCCTACCATTTAAATATTTGCTGAGCGTAAGTTTTTGCTTTCTTGTGTCATGAAAAGTACCTGTACCTTTGGGGAACAGAATTGGAAAACATTTTGCTTCATTGGAAATATCTGTAAGCAACCTGACTGGACTATTTCCCTCACATGGTGCTATTGAGAGAACACTGTCAAAATGGTTGTCCAGTATTTCTTGTGCAATATCTACAGGTTGCATGCATGTGTCCAAATACATACCATGCTGTTGTTTGTCATTGAAATGATCATCATCATCTACAATGTTTTCATCCTCCACCTCCACATTGCTTACATCTGCAGTGTTATGTCCATCTTGACAGTTAGAAATGTCACTCTCTTTTTCCAGGGGATTGGTCCATTGGCTGTTAAATTGTACGTCTTTGTATAAAATATTGTTTGACCTGAGGTATTGAATGGCATTATGTACCTTCTGTGTGTCTACATATTGATACTCATAATGACCTTTGTATGTGAGTTTTCGCTTCAGTTTGACTTTAATCATTAGATTTTGATCATCCAATCTGGGAAGAATGTTGGTGAGAGCATCATTGTTAGATGGAACACAAGTAACAGGGCCATGGACACCATTTTGCCCTCCCTTTGGTAAAGCTAGAAGTTTCATGAATGGGATGTGCTGTGCTACCAAATGCTGCTCTAGAGAGTTCAGGGCACTAAGTTCTTTGGGAACAGGATCTAACTGCAGATTATTTGTCACACTTTCTTCTGGGATTTTACCATTAAGAATTTTTCGATGGCAAGTGAAACACACCCACAATTTACACGCACAGCTAACTTTCAGTTGACATGTGGAGTTAGAAGAATCTACACAGTTGTGCAAATAAGTCTCAGTGATGCATGTTCTTGCGACAGATGACACCAAAGAACCTTTGTTTTCATATTGATGTTTTTTACACTCACGAACTTGGTGTTTAAAAAGCAACCTATGACACACACTACACACATATTGAGGGCCGAATTTTACCTTCTCTCTGAAAAGGTTGATAACGTTATCTATATTGTTTTTGTGTTGTTTTTGGTTTTGTCTTCTCTGTTTTCCCTGTAGCTTAACAGAATTAGCATAAAGGGGAACATCTCTGTACCTTTGATTACATGACTGTTTAACACGATTACGATGATCAATGTCATTGTTATATCTTTGTACATTGTTCTTAAATAATTGCAGTTTAAAACGTTTACTTCTTGTTGTGTAGGTATGTCTAGTGGCTTGTTTAACTTTGTGTTTATAGTCAGGTTTTGTTTGATAGTTGATTTTACTTGCTGCTTTGACCTTTTCTCTAAAAGCAGGATTTGTGTGATAGTTGATTTTACTTGCTGCTTTGACCTTTTCTTTAAAAGCAGGATTTGTTTGATAGTTGATTTTACTTCTTTGTTTCATGTTCTTTCTGAAAGCTTCTTTGTTTTTATACAAATGTTGTAATTTAATTTTTTTTTTTTCCCTGGGTTCCATGTGTTCATTATACACTTTTCTTTTTCTCCTGTTTTCTCTAGTCATTTTACATGGACTAGTCAGTTCGGTGTTGACTTTGAAGTGACCAGGGTTACAAAAAGTCAAATTAAAACATTTGCCAGACCTATCTTTTACACATGCAATGGGCTCATAATGACATTGATTACAGTGTTTGAAATAGATTCCCTTGGTGTTATCGAAACTACTACAAGAACCGTATTGCAACCATTTTTGTTGACTGTATGTGTAAATATAAGTATTAAGTAAATCTGCAGCAGCCTGTATCTCCACCTCTGTAGCCCAGGATCCCACATACTTCATGCGTGTCTGTTTCAAATAATGCTGTATAGATTGAAACTCTTGTCTAATTACACGTGAATAGATATGTGAATGTTGTGTAATTTGATTAACAACAGCACTGCGAATGGTCTTATGATAACTTTCAGTCCCACTAATGACAAATGACAGAGCACGGAAGAAGCAGTTTCCATCTGCTTCTATGTTTATAGTGGTACAAGGTACAGGCTGATCTAAGGTAATGCTTTCACAAACATTTTTCTCATTTTCTAGACTTGGCACTATGTTAAGTTTTCGGCAGAAATTCATTTTGTCAATTAATGTCAGTGGTATGAAATTAACACTACTGGAAGTACTTTCCGAAACTACAAAAACAGATGTGTCATCGTGTGAAACATGTGGTATCACATTATCACTTTCACTGATTGACAGTATGTCATTGTCAGGTGTAACATCGCAAAGTAAGTCAGATGTGTCAATTTGTGGATTATCTACAATTTCTTTGAGTATTAGTTGATCCAAACCATCATCATTATCACTATTTGACTCTACATACAGTTGACTTGAAATAATGTGCTTTTGAACAACTTCACAAGTTGACTCAGATGCTACTTTTACACCAGTCAGTTCAAAGACTTTGTCTTCTTTGCGTGAATTCTCATCACACAAAGACAGTGCAAGGATGGTCAGATGTGTGTAAAGCAGATTTAAAGTATCATAGTGAGCTAGTATGCTTGTGCCTTCTAATTCCCAGCAGCCATTATCGTCACGTGCATGTGGATCAAAAACAGAAAATGTGCAACCTTCCCTCAAAACTGCACATGTGTTTCTCCTAAAGGTAAACAAACAGCCATCACTGTTCAATAAGGCTCTTTGTAACGCAACATCCAGGGGCATGGCAAAGTCTGCAACAGCTTGGTGGTAAAGTCGTTGATCAATGTACCCAGTAAAGGTTTGTAAATACAAACAAATACCAAATACCAAATACCAAATACCAATACAAATACCAAAGAGAACTTAACATTGCCCTCTATATGGTCTTTGGGCAATTCTTGGACAAATACATAACCACTGCCTTCAGCATCACTGATCATGTCTTCTTGTCTCATGTAAGTGTATAAACTATCACCATTTATCAAGATATTGTTAATGTCGTTTGTTGACCAAGTTGTAGCCATCTTAACAGTATTTGTCATAATGGCCATAATGCTATTTGTTGTGCACTGTTTAAACCTATTGGACCCAAAACGCTCATCACCCTGGTGAAATGAACCTCTAATAACAGGTAGAAAGGTGTTAGGACTTTCCTGATTTGGAGAAGGGGACGTGACGGCATCATCTGAAGCTGCAGCACCAGAAGCATCATGGAACTTTCCAGGATGGAAACCCTCCTTCTTCTTTTTACATCCCTATGGAAACAGAGGAACAATATAAAGTTAGAAATATGACATAAAACATTTGCAAAAAAAACCCATATTGACAAATTACTAACCTGCTGTTTTGAAACAGGTCTTTGATTGGAATCAGATCTGCAGGCCTTCAGAACATTTGCGTACTGTTAAAACGAAACCAAAAAGGGTTTAAAAAATCCAATACATAGATGTGTTTGATAAAAATTCTTTAGGATAAATTTCACAACAAAGCATCATTACATTCAAGTTTTTACTTATACCTTACCGTTTCGCCTTTAGGAACTGATGTCACATGTGAACCACCACTGACAGCTTTATTGAAGTCCAGACGGTGTAACACCACAGAACAGTCCTTTAAATCCTTCTGTGAATGATAGGAACATTTGGATTTAACATATTTATAGTACATAGTAAGATTTGAAAAATAACTAAATATATTATAATGCATTATATTGCCAATAACAGAAATATATAATTTTGGTCCAAAGATTGTATTGTTGATAATAAAGGCTATGGATTCAATTTATAATACACAAAACAGAGCTCAATGGATAATATTAAAAGATTAACCTGCTGATTACAAAGCCTGTTGATATGTGACCCAGGTGACTGTTGTTGAGCACCGGGGGGAGACATATGAAATCATACATGCAAATTAAAACTGTTATCCAGTATAGTATTAATGTGTACATCCACACTCTGGAATAGTCTTGTAAGTAACAATTAAAATTAATTTAAAAATGATGAAAACTGATGAAACTGATGAAAACAAACCTGTAGCTTTGTCCGATCCTTGATCCTTCCACTTTGCCGCTTTGAAAACCAATCCTGCAGAAGTTATCATAATATTGTATTAAAAGTGTCACAGTACTGATACTAAAAATGTACATGATATGTATGATGTGCAATTACCTTAAAACTGTCCTCAAGTGATGGCCAGTGGTCTTGGGTTGTTACCTTGTCCTTCGCTGGTACTGTGGCAGCTGCAGAGGGTTCTCTGGTCACTGTTGCAACTGCCTTCAACTTTAAGACAAAGCAAAGAATAAAGTAAATGTCTGTATTGATTATACTTTGGTTTGATAATGGAGAACAAGCAACACATGACAAAGCATAGTAAATTGCAGCATTGTTCTTGGTTACAAGGGTTACTGGCTTTGCCACATTTTCCACCTCCTGCATTCCAAATTGTAGGACAGGTTATGAAAAGCCATTCAACAAATAATTGAATTTAAGGAAAATAGAGTAGCTTTAAGAATACATGTTCTACCTTTTTTCTTTCAACAACTGGTGTGGGTTCATGTGAACGACCAGCATCACCATCTCCCAGCACATCCAGCAGATCACGATCAAAGTACTGAGGGTTTAGCTTGATGGGCCACTCCTTTTCCTTAAGAAAGTGACAAAGACAATATTGATAAATAAAGAATTGTATCTATGTCCATAGAATAGCCACTTAAATTGCTATGGATTGATGTAACATAAATTAATAATTAAGTAATATGAACCTTCTGAGTAAGTGTCCTGTTCCCAGATGATCTGCAGTATTGTTTTTGACCAGCAGGAGGAGACGTCTAAAATCACCAACGCCAAATGGTTATTACATGAATGTTGTAAACTAAAACTGAAAATGTAATGGGTCTGTACAGTTGAGAATCATACAAAAACCAACACTTTACCTTGTTGCCGGGCGTCACAGTGGTCCATTCGAAGAGGTTGGGCTGGGGTCGAATGGGTTTTTCACCAATCACAGCCACCTTTGGGAACACTCTTGCAGTAGACGACCTCTTCGGTGAAACCTGGGGCTTTTTGCTTGCAGTCTCAATGTACAGGTACGCTGTTTGCCAGAGCAATTGTGTGAAAATTCCCATACTGTCAGTGTCACTGAGATGAACCTGTGCAAATAACACAATAAAATTTATTAACATTTTTACTGTATAGAGATCACTATTATAAAATAATCTATTATATTTACCCCATCTGTGCTCCACAATTCTAGGCGATTCAAAGGGAAATTCTCAGCAACCGATGAGTACTTTACACCTGTAACAAATTAATTTTGACAATTTGTTTTCCCTCTTCATTTCACTTAGAATATCATGGCAAACACATTAAACACTATATTTGTACATACCCATTTCTGCTGAGACTGTGCGATACATCATGCGCAAATGCTCCTGAACAGACACTTCGTGGCTGAGTCTTGGAGGGAAATCCAAGACAAACACCTGTTTAGAACAAAGTTCATGTATTATAAAACAGTTTCAGAAAATGAAGCAGTACGGCATATTTCACGTTGCAGTTGCTTAAACAATGACACATTATTTCAAGTTACGGGTAAGCATACCTTTGGACAAAGAGTGAGAAGATGGTTCAGAAGAATTTGAAAGTCTTTTCCTGCTTCAGGGATTCTGCAGTCCAGGTTATTGCTTGGCGCGAGCAAACACACTACATCAGGAAGACGAGGCAGAACGCGTTGCTTGATCTCAGTTGTAAGCTCTGCCGCTTTAGCTCCAGGAACAGACAAGTAGCCAAAAGATAAGCAACTGTCAGGCATTTGGACAAAACCATCCACAATGGCTCGAAGATGCGAGTCCCCAATCACGAGGACAAACTGCAGAAACAAGAACAGTCTGTGTGAGAGTGTGTTAACAACAGCTATTAAAAATGTATACTACTTAAAAAATAGTAACTACGCTTACCTTCTTGTCTGGGGACTCTACTGGAATCGTCAACTTAAAGGTCTTCCCAGTGTGAGGAGATTTTGGCCAGCGACGAGCTCTATGTCTGAAGCCAGTACCACTTCCTATGTAAAGGACAAAATATAACACTTTTAACAAACATCTGCACTCACCAACTAAAATATGAAGCAGCAGTTTACAGAATACATGTAAGTTTGTAAGTTACAGTAAAGTGAAAGCTTTTTCAGAAAACAATGTAATCATGTGAAACTTACGAGGAACAAAACTGTCACAGCTTGGCAGAAGTTCCACCTCCAAAGACTTAGTGTCCATCTGCCTCCTCTTCAAAGCCTGGGCTTGACGATAACCTTTGCCACGAGGCATCTACCCACAAAAAAAGAAATGCTACAAGTTTATTATATGTCAATAGAAGTAAAGTAATACATTTCTTTTTTAAATTAAATTAACAGATCACACACTACCCCAAAAAAGCTCAAATTGAAATAGTGACACTAAAAAGATGCTAAAACAATTTAAAATGGATTCTTATTATACAACAACATCATTAAATAGTAGATGCTTGGAGAAGTGCCTTGCAATTGTTAGAGAAATCTATTTCCAATGTTGTCAGTACTTGTTAAGTACAGTCTTTCACATAGTCAGTTTTCCGTGTCATTTGACTACATTCCAAAAAAAAATGTTCAAAGCAAGAGTGATAGTACAGGGTGGGCCATTTTTCTGAATACACCCTAATAAAATGGGAATGCTTGATGATAATAACTTCCTGTTTGTGGCACATTAGTATATGCGGGGAGGGGGGAACTTTTCAAGATGGGTGACCATGTGACCATGGCGGCCATTTTGATATCGGCCATTTCAGATGCAACTTTGGTTTTTTCAATGAGAAGACGATCATGTCACACATCAAACTTGTTTTTGACATAACTTCATTCTTTCATGAGTTAGTTACAAGTATCTCACCACTTATAAAATTTTCTCTTTGTTTATAGCCCTTTACATGTCGCATGTCACTGGAGAGTGGCATCAGTCAAACATCTCTTTGGCAGATATTAGCTCCTCACAAATGGCACCCTTACAAACTGTTGCTATCAGTGTGTGAAGAGTGGCAGCAGAGGTTTGCATTAACAATCCAACACAATGGCCAGCACTTTGAACATATTTTATAAGTGGTGATAAACCTGTAAATAACTCATGAAAGAATGAAGTTACATTATAACCAAGCACGCCATTTTTTTTCTTGTGACATTCTCAATAAGTGTGATGTGTGACATGGCCCTCTTCCCATTCGAAAAACAAAACTTGCATCCAAAATGGCCGACTTCAAAATAGCTGCTATGGTCCCCACACATCTTGAAAAGGTTTTCCCCTCTCATATACTAATGTGGCACAAACAGGAAGTTAATATTCCCAACCATGTTCCCATGTTGTTAACGTGTATCTATATGAATGAACCACCCTGTATACCTGTGCATTTCCGATTGCAATCTTGTAAAAGCTGCTTTTACATACAATGCACAGATGAATTCAGTTTTTTCTGTAAACATTTACTACAGCTTGGAAACTTCCAAATTGAATATTTCATTATCTCAACCATCTCAACAAACATTTGTAAGTACGTAGACCTTTCGGAATTGTGGTAGATTTCTCAACTTTCCATTAACTACATATAGGTCCATCTCATACAATTCATACATATATACACTTTTAGTTCACATTAATACGTAGTTATACTTAGTTATAATTCGCAACAATTTCACAGTTTAAATATGAAATGTCAGAACTTACCTTGGCAGTTGCTTGCAGATGACCAAGAAGGGAAAAAGGAAGATCTTCAAACGGAAGAATCAAATACGACAAAAAGTAGGAACAGGAAAATGGATTTGACCTGACTGTATATAAAGACAAAGCTTTATGCCACAAAGTTTACCAAATGAATGGTACCAACAGCAAACACAGCCAACTATTTATCAGTGAAAGCAAGGCGGGGCAAGGAATTCCAGCCCACCTATTCATAAGGTAATGTCTTTGTGACGTCCATTAAGCCAGTCTACCCCAAAGAGGGACTGGCTGTTATGTAAACATGTGTAACCCCCAAATATATCAAAGCATTAAAGTAACATAAATGCATTTATACACTTACACACTTATAAATTAATTGTAATCCAGATCCATCCCAATGGATCTTAATGTGTCCAGGTTTCTGTCTGTCATTTCCCACTTGTCTTTTTTCAAGGTAAGTAAATTGTAGGATGAACCATAATAATCATAGGGAATTGTAAGCAGTAATAAATGACCCTTCATGCATTCTTTTGTCTAAATACTTTGAGAAATATATACAGCAAAAACAAAAATGCTTCAAAATGAACTGAAACTGGGAAATATCTGTAACACAATGCTAGTGCTTTAACTGCTGACAACGATCCTCTGAATAAGTGTAATACTCTGAATAGATCTGGTCACAGTAAGTCCTCAACATTCTGTGCCACCTTTTAAGCTTTTAATGTCTTCATTGACATTTAAATAACAACACACCCAACTGATGATCTGGGTGTCCTTAAAGCCTATTTTATGTTATTTTTAAATTTGTTTTGCTTTGTTTTAAAATAAGCACATGACTGGCAAACTTCCACTTTATCCAAGTACATTATTCAATTATGACGTAGTTTTTCTGTAACTGCACTGTATAAAAAATTAGTAACTGTCCATCTATCCAGCTGCTCAGTCTTAAGGAATATAATGTGAAGGCTAGGTCAATCAGCAAGTAAGGAAAGTCAAATTTTAACTCGCAATAACACATGCTGATTTCCTGAATATTCCAGTTTTCTTGTGCACTGTTGTGTACACGTGCTATTAAGCTAGGTTTCCTGGGTTTCTTGCCACTTAGTACGAGAATAGGGACTCCTTCAACGTACTCCTTAAAGGTGTTTCCATTACAGAGCTATTTACCTATTGTTGGCACTTTAGCACATCTTTCAAATTCCATTTAGAAATCATACTTAAGCATATGTTTTCCAAAATCTGTTCAGACTACAATATCAATATATGTAACACTAAAAACCTATAAAGAATATGAATGCTAAATTTGTACTCAGATTAAATAGAAGACCATTAAAGAAGCCTGCACAAGTGAAATCGTATTATTATACTTCACAGTTCCTGCTTTCAATGGTGTTTCAGGAATAAAAAGCTAACAGCCATTTGATGGCACACAAAGCCAAATGAAGTAATTCATATGAAATCCTGTATTTATTTGGAAAATACAAAAATATGCTCAGATAATCAACTCCACATCTGTAATAATATGCATTTATGTCCATGTCCCTAGAGAAAATGCATTTTCAATAGAAAATACTTCAATGTGATTTTATGGTATACTTGGACAACTAATTAAATTCATAGAAAATCAAGAGTACATAAAAAAATTACCACAGTGTTCTCAGATGATCAAGTCTACATCTGTAATAATATACATTTATCTTCAAGTCCCTAGAGGAAGTGCATTTTCAACAGCAAAATGTTCAATACAATTTTATGGTGAACTTGGTCAAAGAATTACATTCATAAAAAGTCAATAGTACATAAAAAAAGCAAAAATATTCTCAAATGATCAAGTCTATATCTGTAAGAATATGCATTTACCTCCATATCCTTATTTTCAATGCTGGTTCAGTAAAGAAAAATTTAACTGTAATGTTATACCACAATGAGCCAACAAAATATTCATAAAAAATCCATAACTCTTCCAAAAATTACCAAAATATTCTCTGATGACCATGCCTACACGTGGAATAATATTCTTTTNATTTCTATGTTACTGGATCAAACACATTCTTTATGAAAAATTGAAAACTTCATTTTCATGATGTGCATCCAATATGCAAAAAATCATAA
>NC_051451.1:6187267-6195992 GCF_001649575.2 Kryptolebias marmoratus
AAGAGTTTTGTCAGTTTAGGGAGTTAAGTTGTACACACTTGTTACAAATTGAAATTATAAAAAGTAACACTCCTGGTTACTTGTTTTTTATGTTAGCTATGCAATCTTATTTGAAAGTTACACTTTTTGAAAAATAAAGCATTAAAAAAAATTGAATTTGCATAATTTTCAGTCTGTGCAAAATTTGATCGTTCCAGAAATGCAAGTGTTTTTGTGCATGGGTGTAATATCGGTAAATATTGGTTATCAGCCATAACAACAATATTAATATCGGATATCGATATTGGCCCAAATTTTCATATCGGTGCATCCCTAGTTATCAGTCTTTGTGCTCATGTGTAAAACTGCCTATGTGAGACACGAAGGTCAGACGGCGGGCGCCACACCATCTGGCTCTCCCAAACAGCTATGTGTTATTGTTAAGTTGTGTGTGTTTAAACTATGGACTGGACCGGTTTTGGCCGGCTCAGATCAACCCCTTTTTTCTTCTTCCTTTAATAAAAGAGAAAGTCCAAGTAAGCAGGCATAACTTCCTGGACAGAATGCCGTTAGGAGCTGTTGGAAATTTCTCCTCTTGCAAAGGCCTTCACAAAAGACAACGAGCCTCTCCGGTGTGATTCTTTCTTAGCAGGTTAAATAAATCAAAACCCTGACACTAACATTCATATCTCCTTTTCCAGATCCTGTTCCGTTACCCACGTCGCACTGTAAATAAAATCATGCTATAGCTAATTAGCATCAGCTGGGAAGCAGCACCCCGACCCTGCAAGGATAAGTGGTTTAGACGATGAAGGGGTGGATGAAATATAACTTATTGCCTCATAACTGCTGTTGGTTTTAACCCCAACTACTGCAAAAAAAACACAAAAAAAGGAGGTGAATTAACTGAGAAAACTCAGTTCTACTGTCCCAAAGCTGCTGCTATCTTGTGATTACATTCTACAATTAGCTACAGGCTTACCCCCTAACACTGTTTACACGGAGCAGAAAACGGAAATAGTGTTTCTCTGCTTCACCTGTGCTGGTGTAAAGGCATCGTGATGATAAATGACTAAACTCATATAAACTAAGGCAAAATTAAACAGTTGTGTGAAATAAACTGCAGTTACTAGCCATGAAAATTGTACTTACTTGAGAGTTTTGCAGGATAACTTGGATAGAACTACCGCTTCCAATCAGTGTGCTGGGTATGCAGCCGCACACCAACTGGAGGAACACTGTCATTCTATTGGCTGAAACGGCTGCTAGGCGACGGTGCTCTCTGATCCACGAGCAAGCAGAGAGGTTTACAAGCGCAGATCTGATCCGTGAGAGAGAGAAGTTTTGCGCGCAAGGAGGAAATCTGAGCACGAACACAAAGACTTGAGAGCGAAAAGGGAATAATTGAAAGAGAGCAGAAGTTTTGAGTGCAAGCGTTAAAAGTTTTGAAAGCAAGAGATGAAATCCTGCTTGCAAATCAAATATGTGCGCTCTCGACTAATGGCAGAATTGTCTTTCCATGCCTGTGTAGAATAATCAAACAAGAGGAAAGATGGAGTAATAAATTAAGGCTCCCATAAACACATGGGATAAAGTCTTGTACAGTCTGTAAACACATTTAGCTAATCTTGTAATTTTCTTTAGTTGCAAAAATATATTTTCTAACAAATACAAAGAGAGCAACGAATAGAACATATAATGTGTAGCGAAGTATGCCAGGAGGATAGATTTCTACAGTAAATCTCATTAAAGATGCTTTTATTAAAATAAAGGTCTTCTGCTGTCAGTAACGAGTCCACCAGAGGGCGCACTGACAGCGTAAATACGTTACAGTCCTATCCTGTCACAGCTTATCTATTCATCAGCTGATCATGTCTTTAAAACATCACTCCCAGAAATACACACACACATCATAGATTCAACATGATTTTCCTGAATTCTGATCAATTAATTTGAATTAACAAACATAGTTCAGACCCTCCAGGATTTCGCGATGCTGTAATCGCAACTATTAACGCAAAATCAAGCAAACCCCGTGAAATCGCAACTTTCCCGCAACTGTAACCCAATATTCATTGTTTCTAAAGTGATTTGCCACCGTTAGTCTCTTCTTTGTGGGTTTGTGTAGTGTGGAATACAAAATAACTCCAAATAACTCACGAAGAAGACATGTGACGTCACATCCTGTGTAACATCAGCATGCTGGGAGAATTCAGGAGCAGCGACCGAAGCGAAAATATGCGCTAATGCTTAACATTTGCCCACAAAGATTTCAGCAAAGGACTGTGCAAAACAGTTTTCTACCCAGCTGCATGAGAGTGGGGGGAAGCTGTTTTGCACGTCCTGCAGTGTAATCATCGAACATAAATGCAAGTCATCCATCGACAAACATTTTGTGTCTGCAAAACATGTGAGGAGAGCTGCAGACGAGGGACAATCCAGAAATGGTCATGAATGTCAGTTTATAAGCTATCAAAGTTCTCAAATAAAGCACCTTTTGATAATGTTAATGTTTGTTAGTAATTATCTTACACAACTAGTAAGTATTTTTGGTTTATATATTAAAAATTATAGTTTTTTATTGATTTTAGTAAAAAAAAAAAATCGCAACTTTTAGGAAAATGCCCCGCGAAATCAGGCATTTTAGCCCGAAACAATCACAAAAAATGCCTGCGAAATCCTGGAGAGATTGATAATTGCTTAAGAATGTGGCTGCTGCTGAAGCACAGCTACAGGCTGCCAGGCAAGGCCAGGGCCAAATGCGGGACCTTTAGCTGTCCCGCACAGGGTGATGCGGGACAAGGGACAGGGGGGCTAAATGCGGGACTGTCCCGCCCAATGCTGGACGGTTGGCAAGTATGTGTGGCAGTGGCGGCTGGTGGAGTTTTCTCCAGGGGGGGCTATAAGTCCAAAATAGACATACACCAAAATGTATACTAAGGTATCAAACCAGTATTTACATGACTTAAAACAACAAAAGCAACATTATAATGTACATATAAATGTACATATGAACACACCAATAGTTACAAAGACAGAGGTCTCCCAAGGCACAAGCCTTTAGGACACATTTATCATTTATAAGATCTGTTTTCTCCCTTATTTTTCAAAACTTTACCGGAGAAAATATGTCAAAGCTTGTTTTATGGTGAGAGCACTCACTATGTGACTTCTGCACATACAATATAACGAAGATCGGATGTCTCACTCCGATTAGAATTCAAAACCAAACATTTTAACAGTTTTTTAGCATAAGTTATCTTAAACCAATTACTAACGATGAACTTATATATTACCTTGTGTATGTAACTTAGTCACATAATGAACTTATTACTGTCTTTGAATTAAAAGCAGCACACCCGCGGCTCGACTTTTCAATCAGGCAAACTTAATGACAGACGGATGTGACGTCAGCCCCCATGGCGGGAGTCCCACGCTCCGGCAGCGGTGAAGTGTAAACACAGCTGCATTCAGCTCTGGGCGCAGGAGAGGTGCGCCCAGAACGGTCCTATCTTTTGTATTGAAGAGGAGCTACTGCGCATGTACAACTTTTAACGAGAGTCTATGGGCAAAGAATTTTGTGCCCCTGGGCGGAAATACGTCACAAATCAGACAACATCGATGAACGAAACAACTTTACTTATCAATAACAATGAAATATTTATCTTACACAACTAAAAATACATATAAATATAACTTTTTATTTTATTATTTAATTTTTATTTAATTTTTTACGTCTTATTCAAGGTAACGTCAGTGGTGGGGCGGCGCCCATACGCGCTTTATTGGCCAGCCGCCACTGATGTGTGGACCGCGCGCACCACTCTCCATTCAACCATCTTCTCTCTTTTTACCATATTTCCACTGGTTACATAGCGTACTGCCCCCGTCTTTTTGGAGAATACTGCACTGACGTAATTGCCAAGTATAAACGCCTCCACTGCGCGCTCAGATCCGGGCGCCGTTCGCGGAGTCCTGCGCAACTCTAATGAGCCCTGATCGAAGTCGCTATACTCAGTTTCCCTGAACTCAGGGTTAATTAACTCTGGGTTTTCTCCAAACCCTGTTCCATCACCAGGGGATAAGCTGATGATTGATAGGATTAGTTAAACCAGTGTAAAGTATGGTTTGTGCTCATTTCTCACTTCTGTTAAACTCATTACAGCTTTATGTGTTTTACTCAAAGGGATCTCACAAAGGTTCAAACATTTAAAGCTTGTATAAATGTTAAATGGTAATGCAGTTCAAACTGTAAAATATAATCAAACCTTGATACTTTGATTGTTAAAAAATGAGGTTACGCTTAGTCAATGATGAAATATAAACAAACTTTGGTATTGCTAAAATGATTTGATTGCTGAAATGAGGTTACGCTTAGCTTATAATAAAACAATCACAAAGAACAGTTGTGTAAGTGGGGTGAGGGAGGCTGAAGGTTCCAGGGCATCATGATATGATAAGCTGCTGCAGCTGATTGTGTGCAAAAAAAAAAATCTGGTCTTGGGTGCATTTTATAGTATAAAAAGAAGTGGAAGGGGTTATTACTTCAGACACAACTGGGAACGTGTTGCCGTTTCTTCTTGTTGATGAGTTGTTGTCTCCATTCAGCTGAATGTTTAAATAAATGTATGATTGGTACTTAAACCTCTGGTCTGGACTCGTTTTGTGTGTCCGTCTTTTCTGCAACATCAAAGATCCAGTGAGAGAAACTAAGTGTTCAGGTGAGATTCCTCTGAAAGGAGTGAATACTAAAAACTTGGTTTTCTCAACACCAGATAAGCTACATATAACCTGATATGTTGAACCTACAGTAATCCTGTTTGCTTGTTTCTGACACCAGAAACCTTCCAGCCAAGAGAAAAACATGCTGCAGATAACCTTAATGTTTTAAGTCTTCTGGGCTGTTTCAGTGATCCACTATAGTGGTTTATTTATACAATAATACATTACAGATAAGAACTGTTTGTGTGCCGTTCAGCATTCCTAAGATTAAAAAACAGATCCTGATCATGTAAATAAAAATAATGAAAAGCTGCACAAACAACAAGCGCAGCATCAAGCGTCAGGATATTTAATCTAATTTAAACAGTTTTATTTTAACCATCATGAGACTTATTAACGTATGCCGAACTGCGTGAGATTAAATAACATCATATTTAAGGCGGCAACTGATTAAAAACGGTAGGTAATCAGTTACTAATGAGTTATTATTTATTATTTAACGCAAAGACAAGCTAAAACTGAGTGTTGCTTGAGGACCATGACGTCATCATCTGAAACCGGAAGTAAGTTCGTTGTTAGCCCCAGTTAGCTTACCTCAGCTTCGGGATTCTGTGAATTCAAGGAAACTTTTTCTGCAGCAGTGAAAATCTCCGTTACCACCTCCTTGGCCAGGCCATTAACGATGAGCTCCACCTCGGTTCTAAATCTTATTAAATCCGCCATGATGAGCGGCGGATTAGCATAAACAGCTAACACTTGGAATGAAGCGGATACAGGAAGTGACGTCGTTGTCTTATCCAGCGGCTTGCAGCTGATAGGATTGAAATTTAACTTTGACAAAAAAATCTTTATTGCCGTTCAGTTGTTGCCAAGAATACAACCGTTCAAATTCAAACGATATTACATTTTGTAAATAATAATAATAATACCTACAAAATTGCTGTTCCTCCCGAAACAGCCGTAAGAATGCTAATCTGCAGAACGAAGCACTCAGACTATGGAGTTAGATTTGTTTCACAATTATTCAATCAAAATAAAAATCATGTCAAACAAAAAAAGGAGTATTCAATCAAAAAAAAATCATGTCAAACAAAAAAACATCTTAAAAACTTTTTAATCATAAAAATATTTTTTTAAGAAACAAAAATTTATTTAAAGATTTTTTTTTATTAAAGTCACTAATTTTTTGATTGAAACTCTTTTTTGGTTTAGTCAATTTTTTTTTTTTTGGTTGAGTCTATTTTTTTTTTGGTTGAACTCGTTTTCTTGCTTATACAACTTTATTTACTTTGGGGAAGCTTACATGAACATTCTGGGCGGGGATTAAGGATGAGCGATGTAAGACGTCTCCCTATTGGTTAACGCTGACTGAAGCGACAGACCCTGAGCTTTTCCTTCCCGGAACTTCTCCGCCATTTGCTTGCCGCTGTAGCAGAAAGCAAATTGTAAGTAATCTTCACAATATTACATTGATTCACAGCTACTAAGTGTCCATGCTTTATTCAAAGAATAACGTCTTTTGCAGCTTATGAGGACAGTTGCTATATTTGTGTGCCGCGCTCCCGGTTTAGTATATCAGGCTAGCTAATGTTGGCATCAGATGAAGTGCTATAAGGGTTGCCACCCAACCCGTATTTGGCTGTTTAAATGTTGCGTCCCGTGTTGAACTGGTACGGGACGCGATTTGTTCCATATTTCTATAAATCCCATATAGATATGACTATCACAAACAGATCTAAAGTAATTATAACTATATTGACAAAAAAAAAGAAAAGAAACTCAGGAAATTTTAAGGTCAGCTAAGTTGCTGTGGCGGGAGCTAAAGGACCCCCAGTACGCTGGCGTCACGGTTGCCTAGAGACCGACATTGCGCAGCCGTGTAGAAATAAAATACCAATTTTAAAAATACCAAATTTTTATGGACTAAATTTTTGCTAAATAAATGTTATGTAATCTCTCCGTGTCAATGTGCATGCATATATGAACGTATAACATGGCTGTGAAGCTAAAGTGTGAAAATACACCGGTCCGCTGCACCATAGTGTGTCATTGGGTCCACAGTAACCTACATCACACACGTCAAGTAGCTGTACAGTGATTATTTACCAAGCACATAATCAATGCTGCAGGTGGAGGGACAGAATGTAACTCATATTTTTTCTTCCAGTTGAAAATAGACAAAGACATGGACAGATCGGGAGCCGAGGTAGGGTGTTCACATAATACATCTTCTTTTAGTATGAAATTAGAGTTAAAGGGTCTTATATCCTAATTGTATGTTGTCACAATTACGTAAAAATTAACCCCTATTTCTCTTACAACAACCTTAGTTTAATTTTAGTTAAAGTGGTCCTGGATTCATTTTTGGGTGGGGGCAGAAGGATTCTTTGTCACCTTTCTCTCTTGTTTTACAGTAATGCTGTTGAATGTTTTCTTATTCAGAAGTGACACCAAACTAAATGCTACAGAATGACTTTACCTTCTATTTTACACATATTGGAAAACAGTTGTCATTTCCAACACTTTTTTTTGCTGCTGCCTAATTGAATTTGTACAATGTTGTATTGTCTCTTTTTTTTTNAACCAGTCAAACCCTGAGCAGACCCTAACCCTAGCCCAGGGCCCAAAGGCCCTAACCAGTCAAACCCTGAGCAGACCCTAACCCTAGCCCAAGGCCAAAAAGGCCTAACCAGTCAAACCCTGAGCAGACCCTAACCATAGCCCATGGCCAAAAACCCTAACCCCTGAAACCCTGAGGAGACCCTAACCGTAGCCCAGGGCCCAAAGGCCCTAACCCCTCAAACCCTGAGGAGACCCTAACCCTAGCTAAGTGCTTAATGCCCTTATCCAGTCAAACCCAGAGGAGACCCTAACCTTAGCCAAGGGCCCAATGGCCCTATCCATTCAAACCCTTTGGAGACCCTGACCCTAGCCCTCAGCCAAATGGCCCTCACCCCTTACGACAATAAAACTATGCACGCCTTGTTTGACCTCAAGTCCAGACCCATGACACTAAGCAGAAAACAGACTTGTTGAGTCTCATAGTTATTACCTTGCTGCTGAATGTTCAATTTTTTTTCCTAGCTGTAATTAGTTATTATCTGACACTATTATTGTGTGCGGAGGAGACTTACTCTCCCACATCCAGTGTGTAGACTCGGGTTGTAAAATTAGAACATAGCAGCACCTATTAAAGAAGTTCCCATGACTTTAATTCTTGACAACAAAAGACAGCAGGACTATATGTCCAGATTTTTGTAGACATAAGTTGTAGGAAAATACAGGTGATGGGTCGGGCGGGCAAACTTAGGAAGTGTCTGATATAATGAAATCCTACCAGTGGCTGGAGAAGGCTGGACGAAATGACAGTACAGGAGCTCTAATCATTGCACGTCAACAGCAGGTTCTCAGCACATAAGCAACAGAGGCAGGCAAAATGTACAAAAAAATCAGTGACAATCATGGGCTGGAGGTCCCACAGCCAAAGAGGGAAGCAAGACCAAAGGGTGGTAAAGAATAAAAGGGCCAAGACAATGTGGGACCTCCAGTTAAACAGACAAACAGGTGATGGCTTACCAACTGTATGTCCATTTGTATTCAAGGAACTACATAAAGCAGTGACGGTAGATGTGGAGTATCTAAGTGAAAGCAACATCAAGAAGAAAGAACACATAAGAATGCTTTAAAGAATGCCAAGGGCTGAAAGAGCACTGTACTATTTCTTGGGCATTGGCCTATATATCGTCACCTTCTTAAAATAATTGCCTAAATCATTTTTTTTCAAAAATTTTTTTTTGCCTAAATCATCTCAACAATCAACAAATGGTTCAGTTTTTTGTGTTTCCTGAAACATTGCAAAAAATGACTTAGGCAATTATTTTAAGAAGGTGACGATATGTTTGTTGTTATGTTTATATATGTTTTAACATAATCAATCCAAAATAGCACAAATAGCTTCTTTCTTTGGCCAAGTTCGCATCCTCTGAATCTGAGCAAACCACATTGAGATTTGTCATTGTGTAAC
>NC_051451.1:6196092-6241837 GCF_001649575.2 Kryptolebias marmoratus
AAAAAATCTTTAAATAAATTTTTGTTTTGTAAAAAAATATTTTTATGATTAAAAAGTTTTTAAGATGTTTTTTTGTTTGACATGATTTTTTTTTTAATTGAGTACTACTTTTTTTGTTTGACATGATTTTTTTTTTGATTGAATAATTCTGAAACAAATCTAACTCCATATCAGACATGCTTTTGGAAGCTTCAAGAAGCTGAACAGAGAGAGAAAACTACATCTTGTCCAGAAGATCCTGCGAAATTGGACAAAGTGAAAAATTAAAACAACTGCTTGTTCAGAACTGTACAAGAGAAGAGTAACTATTGAAGACCACTTGAAAAATTTTGATGAAAAATGTCAATATTAAAATGAAACTGCAAAACTCATCTGTAGCTCCAAAGGCTTTTCACATGGTGCTTAGACAAGAGCTAATGTTCACACTTATTCCTGTGTCCACCTCCAGTTCAGACTGACTATAAGTAATATTTGAATTGTAAATTCATTGGGTTTTTTTAAGTGTATTACAAAGATCTAAATCATCTTTGTGAAAAAATACATGAACAAATACAGGACAAAGAATCGTCAGAAAGCTGAAAACAGACACATCTAAACAGAGCAGAAGACAGAAACACATGGAAGAAATAGGAAGAAGTGTGACTTTCCTGTGATCCAGAAGGGATTGATCGAAATCCGTAAGAACTACAGCAATCACGCTTTTATTTCATGAAAGCAGACACCCGTGGCTACATTTTGATGCCAAAATTTTTTCAGTACAGTGAAATGTGAACAAACAGCAACATTTTGTTTGTGAAAAAGCAGTCAAAGTTGAAAAATCGTCAGTTGGTAGAGTGTACACTGTGGCAGTTGGAGAATTCCATCACTGGATTACACTGTAAATCTGAAATCGACCAAAAATCTGCATGAAACGTAAATCGCGATAACAGATAAAACGTAAGATACCTCTTACGGTTTTTCTGTAATCGCGATTTACAAAAACCGTTTAATTGAAGGTAGCCTAACATCTTGTGACCTGTTTAAATGTTGAATGGAGTTTCTAAGTTGAAGTAGGCAGAAGAAGTAAGCTGTCAAAGAGCACAAAGTTTTGCTGAATTTTGCGGAATTCTGAAGAAATTCAATTCATTTCCAATGGGCTGAAATTCCCAGAAAAGTTTAAATATTTCAAAAAGTATAATAGCTGAAATTACCAAAAGTCATAGCGCAATTCTCCAGAAGAAGCTGAACGTTTTGATATTTGAATTATTAAAAATCGGCTGAAGTATGCAGAAGGAGTTAAGCCCCAAAAAACGTACGGAACATTGGATAATAATAAAGAAAAACACAATCTTAACTAGAAAATTGCTGTTCCTCGCGAAACAGCTGTGAGAATGCTAATCTGCAGAATGAAGCACTCAGAACATGTTTTTGGGAATGTCAAAAAGATGAACAGAACCTAAAAACAGCAAAACAAACCCATAAAACTGGAGAACAAATCCCTAAAACAGCAGAACAATGCTTTAAAAAAAGCAGGAAAAAGTTTAAAGACAGCAAAACAATCCTTAGAAACACTTAAACAATCCTCAAAAACAAAAGAAAACCCCTTAAAAACCTGGAAAATCTTTAGAACAACAGAACAACCTATTCTGCTAATCTCCAGAATGAAGCACGCAGAACATGCTTTAGGGAGCTTCAAGAAGCTGAACAGAGAGAAAACTACATCTTGTCCAGAAGATTCTGCGAAATTGGACAAAGTGAAACATTAAAACTGCTGCTTGTCCAAGAAGTGTAAGAGAGAAGAGTAACTATTGAAGAACATTTGAGTAATTTTGATGAAAAATGTCAATATTCAAATGAAATTGCAAAACTCATCTGTAGCTCCATAGGCTTTTCACATGGTGCTTAGACGAGAACTAATGTTCACACTTATTCCTGTGTCCACCTCCAGTTCAGACTGACTATAAGAAATATTTGAAGTGTAAATTCTTTTTTTTTAGGGTATTAAAAAGATCTAAGTCATCTTTGTGAAAAAATACATGAACAAATACAGGACAAAGAATCGTCAGAAAGCTGAAAACAGACACATCTAAACAGAGCAGAAGACAGAAACACATGGAAGAAATAGGAAGAAGTGTGACTTTCCTGTGATCCAGAAGGGATTGATCGAAAACCGTAAGACCTACAGCAATGACGCTTTTATTTCCTGAAAGCAGACACCCGTGGCTACATTTTGATGCCAAAATCTTTTCTGTAGAGTGAAATGTGAACGAACAGCAGCAATTTGTTTGTGAAAAAGCAGTCAAAGTTGAAAAATCGTCAGTTGGTAGAGTGTACACTGTGGCAGTTGGAGAATTCCGTCACTGGATTACACTGTAAATCTGAAATCGACCAAAAATCAGCCTCGTGACGCTGACACCCCACCCACGTCAAAAAATCCAGCAAATAGTCTGAATGGTTAGTGCTCCGTTTGTGCAGGTTTGAGCCGTTAAAATTTTCGTTTGTGCAGCTTTGGTTTCTGAGATATTAAAAATTATGTTTTAGGTCATCCAGAGTTCACCATCCCCCCATCTTGCTCCAAAACAAACCAAAGTGGGCTAGTTCGTTAGTGCTTTGTTTGTGGCACTGACCAAAAAATGTCCCTCAGTAGTTTGCTTTGATGCAACTGGTTCAGTTGTCAGAAAACTGGCACGACCAAATGGTACATCTGGCCACATCTTCTTGTATCAAGGTGTCCTGAAAGGAGACAACTGCTCAGTCCCAGTGGTACAAATGCTATCAGAAAGGCATGACATTAACGCAATTGCAACATGGCTGACAGAATGGCTTCGTGCAGGTGTGACGTCATCGGCCCAAATTATAACTTTTAATATCTTAAAGACGATACTTGCACAAACAACAGTTTTAACGGCACAAACCTGCACAAACGAAGCACTAACAAACTAGCCCCCTTTGGTTTGTTTTGAATCAAGAAGGGGTGACGGTGAACTCTGGATGATCTAAAAAAATAATTTTTAATATCTCAGAAACCAAAGCTGCACAAACGAAAATTTTAACGGCACAAACGGAGCACTAACCATTCAGACTATTTGCTGGATTTTTTGACATGGGTGGGGTGTCAGCTTCACACAGCTGTGAGAATGCTGCTGAAAGCATTCTCACTGATAAAGAAAAACACAATCTTAATAAGTGAGAATGCTGCAGAAAGCATTCTCACCAATTCGAAAATTGCTGTTGCAGCGTTAAAGCCTTCTTTCCCATGTGACCTTAACCTTTGACCTTGAAATCCCTAGGGGTGATCCCTGACCCATGAGGGTTCTAGCTGTGAAGTTTGACCTTCCTACGGTACATGGTTGCTGAGTTACAGCCCATGGTCTTCTATGACCTTGAGACCTTGGACTCCAAAAGCCTATTCCTTTACCCATGTGAGGTCCACCTGTGAAGTTTGACCTTCCTACGGTACACAGTGACCGGGTTAAAGCACATGGGCTCCTATGACCTTGAACTTTGACCTTGTAACCTTGAACTCCAAAAGCCTATTCCTTTACCCATGGGAGCTCCACCTGTGAAGTTTGACCTTCCTACTATTATCTTTGCCAGTGCTCATTTGTCTTGATTATTTCATGATAAGAGAGAACAGTTATAATATATAGATATATTTTCAACTGCAGAAATTATTAGTAAGCTTGTTTAAAAGTTATTCCAGTCAGCTTTTCTGTTGTCTGTATTTTGTCGTGAGGATGAGACATCAGAGATATGGTGAAATAATTACATGTGAAAAATACTGTCTGGGCCACCTGTGGAAGGTTTACTGGAGAATGTTATAGCAGTAAGAACCGTTTTCTACAGAAGCATTCTTGTGTCAGTTATTCTTAATCAGTGCTGTGGAATAACAGAGATTTTATATAATATATAAAGTCACAGTTAGACTTCATAACTGGGTATACATCAGCACCAAACATTATAGTGTACATTAGCTGGCATTTAATACAGTATAGTAATATTCAATTCACAAAATAATTTAAAAAAATAAAATGTTCATTTTTCTTGTTAAAACTGTAAACATATTTCCTGTTTGTTGATGTTCTGAATAAAAATATAATTGGTTGCTTAAAACGTTTACACAGTAAGGTATCTGTTACATGTGTCCAAAATGTGGAAAAGCAACTCCGGTTTTGTTAGCTGTTTGAGAAATTTTGTTCTCGCCCACTACGTTTGCTCACATCCTGTGCATCTCCTGGGGGCTAAGCCCCCCTTGTCCTTAAAACCTAGTGACACCCCTGTTGTGTATTATATATATTCTTCTGTGTTATAATTTCTTTTCCAGCTTATTTTCTAGTCACACAGAACATTCACCAGTATTTTCTTAAGCCATCAACACAAAGCAAATCTGACTTTTACCCATTACCTTTTATAACAAATGTATAGTTAAATTTTGGAGACCTAAATCTCTTGAGGGAAATAGTGTAATTTCAGATCTAATGTAATTTTGGGAGGGGGTTCCTCAACTATGCTTGAGTTAATATTGTGTAAATTTTAGATCAACCACTTTACTAATAACACTCTCAGAACTGTATTTTACATGAAAGAACAAAGCTGGGCTATATTTATGGTATTTTGAACTAGTTAAGGGCCTTTTGAGTATAGTTAGTTGTGGAGGACAATATACTGCACTGGGGAGAGTTATTTGTATATAGCATATTGTTCTGCTGTTGTGTTTCTATATCTCTCCATATTTATACAAATGGAGACAGGGTGAGCCAGTAGAGATAAGTACAGTCTTAATGGATTGTTGTTGTTTTTGTCATCATTAGGCAACCTGAAAGATATTAAGCTGAAATGTCCTCATTAGAAGAAGCACAGAAGAACAAGTACCTTGAGGATGCAGCAGCTCCTAAAGCTGAAGAAAAAACACAGCACTCATGTCCTGAGATGAGGGAGTTTAAAATTAAAAAGCATCTTAAGCAGCTCAAGTTGGAGGTTTGTCATAAAATGTAGGACGTTTTAGTAATGTAAAATTATGGTTCTTGGCTATTTGCATATAAAGTGCTGTAAAAAGATGTTTACATACTTACAAAGCTCTATTTAAAAAAAAAATGTAGATTGATCACAGTTAATGATTTAACAAGGGAAGCAATTAGTTTTTTTTAAAAAAAAAAAAAACAGGGCCATGTTGGTTTGGATAACTTTTTTCCCCCTGATAAATGAAATCATGTTTTGAAAACTGCTTTTTGTAGTTTCTCACCTTATTTTTATCCAATATTGAAATGTGTTTGATAATTTGAAACATTTAAGTGTGACAAAAAAGCAAAAATGGAAGAAATTTGTAATGTGGCAAAACCTTTTTCAGATCACTGTATGAAAATCTGTGGTTTTGTCTTGGGAAAAAAAATTTAAGATCAAAATATATGTACCGATCAATGTTACTTTTTAAAAAATTCTTAACTCTTATATTTTCATGTACATGTGGGACCCGAGTAGTGAATTTAATATAATAAACTGCAGGAAATGTGGCAGGCTTTAAACTAGAGACAATAATTTATTTAAAAGACAGGTGTTAAAAAGATAAACAGTGCAGTACTAGGCGGCAGAGTCAACAAGTAAGTCCGTGGAATAGTTAAAAATCAGAGTCTTAGCTAGACGAGGTGGGGGCGTGTCCTCCCTCCAACGCTCCGTGCGTCTCATCTCCAGCTGACCGATCCTGCGCGGCAACCAACAGGGGGATCTTCTCTAGTGGAAGATCTTGGCGACAATCCAGTCCCCCTTCCTCCACAGCAGCCAGTCATCCGATCCTCAACGGCGAGTTGGCTGTCTGAACCTCTGCAACACCGTCAAGTCCTTCCGTTCCACTGCCCTGCGTCCTGGGTCTATCCGGCACCCCTTTCTTCTCTCTCTCCAACCGTCCAGCCACCCTTTTATCTCCGATTCCTCAGTCTGCACACTACTTTGTTAATAAAGAACACCTGCGCTGTCAAAGTGGGCGTTTCCGGCTGTGGGTGGTAATGTCACCTCAAAAACAAAACAAAATCAGCAAAACATGCAACACAGCAACCCAAATGAAAATAACCCAAAATAAACTAATAAAGAAGCAAACAACTCCAAAACACCAAAGCAGAACATCACAATAATTCAAAAAGGTCACATTACCACATACACTTGATGTTTTTGCATTGGTTTCTTATTCTAAACACTTGTCAAGGTATCCAGTCTTGAGATGCTGTGCGTTGAAACCGCTGTGATGCTGTTCGACTGTCAGAAGGACAACTTAGAAGTACTTGAAGTAAGCAGCAAAGGAGCTGTTGGTTTTTTTTGGATTCAGCGGACACTCAACAGTTTTGCTTTGTATTTTAAAGGTTGACACAGACAGAGTGGCAAACTCATCAAATGGCACAGTTAACTCACTGTTTTATGTATTTTTCTCACTGTGTTTTCAGAAAGCTCCTCACCTGCTTCTGCTGCCAAAGAGCCAGCTGGACTTGTCTGGACTGGTTTGATCTACGAGACATGAAATGTAGGATGGATGCAGAGACTGAGGAAGACTGAGACGGACTGCTGTAGGGCCAATTATTCTTTCAGTCTTGTACAGGCCAATGTATCTGGGTGCCAGCTTTTTGGAAACTGATGTTAGAGTGATGTCACATGTTGAGAGCTATACCTTCTGACCAGGAGAGTACTGGGGAGCTGAGGTCCTTCTGCAATCCTTCGGTTCTGGTTGCAGGTAGGGCAGCAAGTGCTCTGGACCAGATGTGTTTACAACGGTGTATGTGATGAACTGAAATCTCTTTCTCATCTGTAGGAAATAATGGTGGTTGGTAACCCAGAGAAACTTTAAGTGGTGACAAACTAGAAGCAGCTGAAATGTGCGAGTTGTGGATGTATTTGATCCATGGCAGGTACTGGCTCCAATCAGAGGGGCTGGTTGAAGTGAGACATCAGAGAGAAGATTCTAATTCCTGGTTCATGCGTTCAGTTTGGCCGTTTGACTGTGGATGGTAACCGGAGGTGAGTGTGACCTTAACATCGAGTGCTGAACAGAATTTTTTCCAAACCTGAGAGGTGAACTAAGGGCCAAGGTCAGACAAGATTTCTTGTGGGATCTCATGGAGACGAAAAAGGACTTGTGCTGTCTGAAAAGCCGTGGGGAGTTTTCTGAGAGAGATAAAATGGCTTGGTGAAGAACTCTGTGGAGTGAACCCAGTGGATTAGGCGGGATTGTACTGAGGAAGGAACATACGTCTTATTAGGTGGACCAGTACCTGGATCAGGTTCAGTTTGGAGAGCTTGTTGAATGATGTCCTCAATCTCCCAGGTCACTCCTCCCACCGTACAGCCAGGAGGAAGTATGGGTGTTGGGGTCTTGTCCTGGTTGTCAGGAGAGAATTGGCAGGAGAGAGCATTGGGCTTTGTGTTCTTTGTTCAATTTCTCCATTTCATATCGTCCAGGTTCAGAGAGAAAATCAAAGACCAACAGGACTGATGGGAATTGAGATGTCTGGCTGCTTGAATTTAGGAAAGGTTTTTGTGATCAGTCCTGTTAGGGTTTTTCAATATTACCAGCCTTTGTGTTTATGTGCAAAACAGGCCTACGTGTCACACCGGATGTCAGAGATATTGAGTTCATTTGTATCATGTTTACATTTTATCATGCTTATAGGCATCAGCAAATCATCCAAGTAGGCCAGTAAATCACCCAAGTAATGTCACTGTACCTCTGATAATCTTTGTATCAGGATTGATAGACAGAATGTTTCACTACATGCTGTAAGTTCTATTTGTGTGATAATCTGTGTGGCAGAACCGGTCCTGACCGATTCAGCCCCCACCCATTCCTTGTTTCTAATAAAAAGATGCTGATGCTACAGGACTTCAGAACTCACTGAAGTTTGACCCAAAAGGTCATTGCTCGAGTGACTTCTCCTTTTGCAAAAGTATCCTAAGAACAATTTACTCTCTCTCTGTGTGGTTCTTTGTTTGAGTAACTTAGAAAACCCCCAACAAGTCTAAATGGGTATGGGATGTTCCGCCCCCTCTAACCAATGATGCCTTTATTCTAGGGCTAATTTGATAGCCAGAAGTTCTTGGTCGCCCACATCAAAGTTTCTCTCAGCGGGTAGAAATCTGCGAGAGAAAAAGGCACAGGGATGAAGGTTATCGTCATTGCTAGAACGCGGTGAAAGGATGGCCCCAGCCCCTATCTCGAATGAGTCTACTTCTACCACAAACTGTTTGAGTGGATCTGGCTGGATAAGGATAAGTGTGTGAGAAAATTGTGCCTTTAACTTGCAAAATGCAGCTTCTGCCCCAGGTGACCATACAAATGGGACCTTTGAAGATGTGAGAGTGGTTAGAGGGGTGGTATTCTGACTAATTTTGATAAAGCGGCGGTAGAAGTTGGCAAAGCCTAGGAACCGTTGAAGCTGTTTACGTGTCTGCTGAGTGGGCCAGTCCACAATGACTTGGGTCTTAGCCAAGTCAGTGCGAACCTGTCTGCCTTCAAAAATGTATCCCAAGAAAGTCAGATGATTTATGGTACTCACAATTCTCAGCTTTCACAAAGAGATGGTTCTCCAGAAGTCATTGAAGGACTTGGCGGACATGCTTGCGGTGCTCTGTGTCTTGGAGTAGATGAGGATATCATCCAGGTAAAAAAAAAAACCATGAAGACATTCAGAAAATCACGGAGAACATCATTTTTCCAAAGTCTGAAAAATGGGTGGAGCATTACACAGTCCAAATGGCATCACCAAATATTTGAAATGTCCTAGGGGTGTCTTGAATGCTGTCTTCCATTCATCCCCCTGGTGGATTCGGACCAAGTGATAGGCGTTACAGAGGTCAAGTTTGGTAAAAATGGTTGCATCTTGGACTTGTTCAAAAGCAGATGAGATTAATAGAAGAGGATTTATTTTTGATTGCGATATAATTTAGGCCACTGTAATCGATGCAGGGATGAAGTGTGCCATCTTTTTTGCTCACAAAAAAAAAAAAGAGAATCCAGCTCCTAAGCGTGATGAGGAGTGGCGAATGATTCCCGCAACCAACGACTCATTTATGTACTTTTCCATAACTTCTCTTTCAGATCACGAATTGTTATATAGTCGACTCGAAGGTAGTGGGACTCCAGAAAGAAGATCTATTGTGCAGTTGTAGGGTCTGTGTGGCGGGAGAGAGAGAGCTTTCTGTTAAGGTTTTTATTTTATCAGCCTTTGTGCTCATGTGTAAAACTGCCTATGTGAGAGACGAAGGTCACACAGCGGGCACCACACCATTTGGCTCTCCCAAACAGCTATGCGTTTTTGTTAAACTATGGTCTGGACTGGGTTTGCCCAGCTCAGATCAACCCCTTTTTTCTTCTTCCTTTAATAAAAGAGAAAGCCCAAGTAAGGGGGCAGAACTTCCTGGACAGCACGCCATTAGGAGCTGTTGTGGAATTTCTCCTCTTTGCGAAGGCATTCACAAAAAGACAACGAGCCTCTCCGGTGTGATTTTTTCTTAGCAGGTTGAATAAATCAAAACCCTTTAGTTCTATGGGTGATTTTATGCAGGGAACCTCCATTCAAAGCGGATACATGTGATGGAACAGGTAACGGAATAGTTCTTATGTTAGCTAGCCCACTCTAGGGCTTTTCCGGTCAAAAGGGATATCACATAGCTTATTTTAGAGTTATCCAGAGAAAAAAAAAACCTAAAGGCAAACGGGTAAAGGCCAAAGTGCATTCCAAAAGAAGTCCTTTACATTGGTTCATGTCACCTGAGAACTTGAGACTGGAGAGCTGACGTCACGAAAGGTAGGTTGACTCGGAGGATTGGGAGAGACATTGGCGCCCCCAGCAGGAGTGGAGGGAACTTGAGAAGGTTGGGTATTCTGGAAGAGAGAGAAAAACTGGTCCAAACATTGATTAGTGGCTAGTTGCTGTTGACAGAGATTTCTCAGAACTGATTTGTGAGACTAAATTAATGCGTTTTGATCAGCAAGAATTTTCTCAAGAGACTCTGCTGGATCATGATGGCCTGAGTGTTCTGTCATGGTTTCAGGAATACATTTGACCCACATGCAGCAAATCTCAGGAGGCAGAGAAAATCAGAAATAAAGTTTTATTGTACAAATAAATGTATTATGAGTTCTCAGTTTGGTGAAGAAAGACTGGATTACTAAAACAGAAACAGAGATGATGAGTAGTTGTAAAACTTCGAAGAAATGGTTTAGTAGACAGTGACTTACAGGGGACAGAAGAGTTATTGATCCTCCAGGGGAAGGCGAGTGGAGTTTGAGAGATTTAGGTCCAAGAGTGGGTCCAGGAGAACTCAGAGGAGCAGTTTGACCTTGTTGGAATCCAGAGGGAGCCGACTGACAGTGAGGGTTGGAGGGTGTACAGGTCTTGCAGCTTGGGCCTGGAAAGCTGAGGTAAAGGCTGCCAGTCGTGGAAGGGGAACCATGAATCAGATGATGAACGCTGAGATCCCAGAAGGTGACGTGGAATCCAGACGAGAGGATTAGTGTACACAAGCAGTACCTGGTAGCAAGCAAACTGATTAGAATAACTGCAGAGCAGATTACTTCAGGAGACATACACACTTTGAGGAAGTGTGGCTAAAGTACCATTAAGGTTAACACTCAGGCATCAAATGACTGGCAGTCCCCTCCTCTTATCCTGTGCCTTGGTGAGTGGTAATGTGGCTCAGGTGTGAGCAATCAGTGGCTGACCTGTCCTCTGAATGTGGCTCCATGGCTCCCTCTAGTGGAGAAAGAGAGAACCCAAACCCCTGCTCCCTAACAAGTTGATGTCCTTGCTACAAAGGTGCAGGAGTTATTCAACAAAAAATACTGTAAGGATATATTATAATACTATAATAATCTTAGTCTTGCAAGAAATGACCAAACTGAGCTATTAGTATTCTTTGCCTTTAAATACAGTAAAGATGAGTTTCATTTATGTCTTTGCACATTATGGTCTGAACTAATGTGTCCAGTGAACAAGTAATAAATAAAACTTGAAGCCTGTAATGGTCATTCACTTGTCTGTTCTCTGCTTAACTGCAAATATTTGTAACATTTTGAAATGCCTGTCTCTTCAAAATCATAGCATCACTATAAACACTGCCTGATGGCCTGACCCTGAAAATGCCATCCCACTATGGAAGGAAACAATTAGATGGGCTTTTAAAGGCTGCAGAGCAAATGTCTTTTCAGATAGGTAAGTGGTTTACGCATTATGTTTGACAAACTGTCCATGTAACCCATCTGATTATAAAGTACATTTAAACATGTACTTGGTGATTTGGTGTTGAGCAAGATTTTTCATGACTTGTGCATTTAAAGTACATTCTACACTATAGTGCCAAAGGTATTGGGTCCCACCACCAAATCATTAAATCTGGGTGTTCCAGTCACTCTTATGGCTGTAGGTGTATAAAGTTTGGTGTGGAGAAACTTGACTGGTCTGTACAGAGTCCTGACCTCAACCTTATAGAGCACCTTTGGGATGATTTAGAGCAGAAGTTGCAATTCTGGTTTTCTCATCTAACCAGGGACGTGCGGTCAGGGGAGACGTGACAAGAAAAAAAAATGATAACATAAAATGAATATTAATATTTGTCCACTGATCTTTATGTATGACTAATTTTCAAACATTTTTATAGTCAAAATCGCTGAAATTGCATATTTCCTGTTCAAATACAAGGGTGAAACGCGAGGTGCGGCAGCAACGAGCCGAGCTTCACCTCTGAATGCGCAATCCAACACAAACGGGGTTGATACATGCAATTGGCCCGTGCCTGTTGCCGTATCGCTGCATGTTGCCAATATAATGGTTTATATACCCTGAATTTCCACAGTCTGGCTAATGTCTTTAACCATTTACGGTTAATGTTTGTTAGTGACATATTTATTTTTGCTGAGAGGACAAAAAATCGCGGTGAAAAGGCACAGGGTGAGGCAGGCAGTACTCTGCCACACTGAAGGGGGCGTACGTGAGCCAACGGGAGCTTGTTGCTGCTGTCCTTTTACGCAGAGGCGAGTGAGAGTCACGTGCACTGCCGCGAGTCGTTAATTTTTGTGTTTTGCTCCATCGGACTGCCAAAACGGTAACTGTAACGTTTTTTCTTATCTTATCTTTAATACGTACGTGTGAGAGTGAGCCAGTGATTGAATGAGTGAGAGAGAGAGACAGAGAGAGAGAGAGAGAGAGAGAGAGAGAGGAGTGTGTGTGTGAAGAACACTGATGAGGTATGAAATAACCAGTAGCCAACTGAATAAGCTACCCATTTGGGTTTATATATTTGTAAATTTGACTCTAAAGGAGTCAGGGCCTCACCAACCATGAACCTCACTGCACGTCACTGCATCTAACTATGAACACACACCCTTTTCCTTACACATTTCCTCCTCCTCTTTAATCACCATGTGCATTTCTGCCCTAGTATGCAAATGAGGAGGCTGTCTTCTTGGTCCAGCTCCTCTCCTATTGGTCAATAACCAGGAAGGAGCAGGAGCCATGTGCAGATCGATTGTTCATGCCTGCGCTCTCGGCCGTTTCAAGAGAACGCCTCATTTGAGAGGAAGTGAACTCATAGCAGAGATGTTTCAGACAGCTGCAGAAGAGTTAAGGCACGTTGCTAGCTTAGCTGACGGCACTGCAGTCAGTGATGACTATTTATTGTTTCCCTTTTCAAACCCTCAGAGCGCAGAGGAGGCGCGCTTTAATACCGCTAACACCTGTGCGTGCTCCCTCGCAAGGGCGCACCCGATCGCTTTTCAGCACAACACTGTCCATCCTTTTCAAATGATATCAGTTCGGTATGCCTTTACCCCCACCTGTAGCTGACATGCTCTGTCAGTGGCCGGTTAGTTGCTTTTTTGCCACCTCCCTAAAATCTGACCACTTTTTCTCCACCTCGGCCTCAGTCCTCTCTGTCCCAACAACAAAAGCAAAATATAAACATTACTTGACGGAAACGCATGTGTACGGAAAAGGCAAAAGCAAAATATATATAATTCAGCTTTTTTTTTTTTTGATTATGTCGCTTTCGGTCCTCCATATCGAACTTGTAAAAGATGTTTACAGAATAGTTAAAGTTGCTGTTGCTGGGAAGGGGGGTCCATCAATTAATTGGACCCTATAAATTAAGTATTGGATGTCATCAAAGTTCATGCACATGTAAAAGTAGACAGAGAAATACTTTGGCATTATAGTGTATGTTTATCACTAGCCTTATAGTCGTCCCAACAGTTTGTCATACTTATACAGTAAAATTAAATCTAAGTAGAAATTATAGAAATTAATAGAAATTATAGAAATTAAAGATATAAAATATAATGGCTAACTCTTCTCTAACTTATCTTTATGTATAAATAATGTTTATTTTGATTTATTGAAAGGTGGTGGTCAGTACTCCCTGTTTCTCTTAGTAAAACAACTATTGTCTGTTATATAATATAATATAATATAATATAGATTATTAAAAAAATATTGACCTCTTAACAAGCAATGGAATGTCCATTTTCCTTATTTACTTTCGTTTCATTTTAAAGCGTCCTGCAGGGTTTCTACGGTAACATATTTAAACACCAGGAAGTCAAAATGGTCATCTAGACCCTCCTCTTTTGATTGACACCTCTTTTGACCAATTAGGTCTATATGAGCCCTCCACAGCTCACTGAAATCCTAGTTACCAGAATAATAAATTGGACAGCACTGCCAAAAAAATTAAATTGTTACCTTTACAAAGACACCAAGCATTTGCATGTACTCCAAGTGGTTCAAGAGCATCATCTGATTCATTTTGGATATGCTTTTTTAGACATTTTTTGCATTTTAGGGGCGAAGGTTTTAACAGGTTACTAATATTGAAATTATTGCTTATTGTAATGCTATTGCTAACTTGAAATAATAGTGGGTAAAAAGAAAACACATAAACATTATTAAGCAGTCAAAATCAGACTTTCCCAAGAAGGTTAGACTTTTTGTCACTGAAAAACTATATCTCTTATTGGTTGAAATCTAAATAAAGATGAAGTCATAGGTCACAATGTGTTTTGACCTAAAATATTTTAAAAGTATTTTTATAAATGGCACAGGTACAGAGGGGTCTAGTAACTCAACACTTGAAAATTTGGGAGGCATATACAGCATGTTGTTCTTCAATGTTGAACAATTGTTTAACAATGTCTAGGGTCAGATTTTTGAAAACATTCTCTCTGCTTTTCTCTTCAGATGTGTGTTGAGGAGACAGTTCAAACATCTAATACTGTTGTGGTGATGGCTGTAAATGGTATATCTATAGATTAGGTTAGATAAAAACATCATGTTTTGCACTCTTTAGGAAAGGTCTTAGGTATAACTGAGTACATTCTGGAGGTGTAAATCCAAAAAAAGATAAAAACAAAAACAATTTACCTTCCTTTCTGTAGCTGAAAAAGTTACAGATTAGAAGTCCAGTTGCTTTTGTTTTTAACTTTTTTTGGACTTGCCATGTCCTGGATGACTGAGAACCTACACCAACATTCTGTATCTGTTAACTTAGTGTTGGTATCTGTTTCACCACTCTGCAGTTCTTTTAGTTCTCCACCAGATGGTACCATGGAGCACAGCTGGCAGGGATGGCTGCAGCAGGTGTGTTTTCACACACCTGAAAATCATCTACCCTCATCAGGAGAAGCTTAAGAGTCTTCTGCCAGTCCTTCAACACCAGAGTGTTAACCTTAAGTGGTAACTCCTAGCCCTCTGAGCACCTGACTCAAACTATTTTTGATCGCCTTTACCTGAGATTTACCTTGTGCTCTCTGCTCCCTGCTTCAGGTTACTCCTGTCAACCTCTGGATTCGGTTCCAGTTTGCTCACCGGCTAAACTCAAGATCCTGCAATTCTTTAGTCTCTCTCGGATCTCTTTGTTCTGGTTGGCAGCTCTGGAATCCTCTTTCTTCGCTCCTCCTGCGGCTAGATCGAACCTGGTCCGCCCTCCACCGTGTTCCTTGGCAGTCAACCTACAGAATTCATCATCCCGATTTCCATTGCTCTAAGTCCCCTGGTTTTCCTCCAGACCCTTCATTAATCATTCAGCTCCCTCTCACCTCTCTCTGGCAGGCTTCCATTATTCTCCAAGTAAGTGTCCATCTGCATTCTCCTGTTCAGTTCCAAATCCATCACTCACCTCTCCTTCGTCTGTCTCCAGAGTTCCTGTTCGCCCACTGACCATACCTGCTCCTGGATCCATACCCCTGAACACTCTCCTCACTGCACATTCATTATTACTGTCAAATCTTTAACTCTTTCTTGGTTTCCTTTTGAGCTTTACTGCACGTGGGTTAGTAAGTACCAAAAACCATGACACTTAGAGGTTACAGCTATGATTTTAACGTAAATGTATGCTATTCTTCATTCATCATTCCACTTGACATAATAAGGCACTATTTTGGGCTGTCTTAACCACCAACCTTCTTGGGAAGTGGATTGTGTTCTCCTAAGCTTGCGTTGTCAAAGCAACTGCACCAAGACTTATATGGAATGTTATCTGTTGCATGGCTCAAGACCACAGCTTATCACCATAAACGTGTGTGTTGCAAGTGATTCATCTGTGCTGTGAAGTGAGCATTTTCAACAGGAGGATTTTGATGCACCACATTGTCAAAGTCAAGAAAAAAAAGCTCTGCTAAACTGTCCTGTTTCAGGGGTTTTACCTTATGTAAAGCTTTCATGTCCATGTGTCACAACAGATAAGTGTGTGTGTGTGTGTGTATATGTATGTCTTTTTTTTATACACGTTTATTTCCACCCACACCCCTTAAACCGCTATTTTTATACTTGGATGCGTTGATGACTGCGCGAGAGTTTGCTCGCCAACAGTGACGCAATCGCGCTGCCCCTGCGCGAATGTCCCGCCTTTAGCTTTGATTATGGCACGCGTTCGCTGTTGCATTGTATCGATAAGCTTCTGCAATGTCACAAGATTTTTTTTTTTTTTTTTTTTTTCCATCCAGTGTTGCATTAATTTTTCACCAAGATCTTGCATTGATGATGGTAGAGTCTGACCACTGCACAAAGCCTTCTCAGCACATCCCAAAGATTCTCAATGGGGATGGCGTTAAGCTCTGGACTCTGTGGTGGCCAATCCTTGTGTGAAAACGATGTCTCATGCTCACTGAAACACTCTTTCACAGTTCAAGCCCAATGAATCCTGGCATTGTCACCTTGGAATATGCTTGTTCAATCAGGAAAGAAAGTCCATTGATGGAATAACCTGCTCATTCAATATATTCAGGTAGTCAGCTGACCTCATTCTTTGAGCTCATACTGTTGCTGAACCTAGACCTGACTAACTGCAGCAACCCCAGATCATAGCACTGCCCCCACAGGCTTGTACAGTAGGCACTAGGCATGATGGGTGCATCACTTCAGCCACCTCTGGAACAGGGTAAATCTGGACTCATCAGACCACATGACCTTCTTTCATTGCTCCAGAGTCCAATCTTTATTCTCCATAGCAAATTGAAGCCTTTTTTCAGGTTAGCCTCACTGATTAGTGGTTTTCTTAAGGCTACACGGCTGTTCAGTCTCAATCCCTTGAGTTCCCTTCGCATTGTGTGTGTGTGTGTGTGTGTGTGTGTGTGGAAATGCTCTTACTTTCACTATTAAACGTAACCCGGAGTTCTACTGTTGTTTTTCTTTGATTTCACCAAACGTTTAAGTGATCGTCGATCACGATAATTCAGGTCTCCGCTATCCTTTCAGTTTTTAATGTGTTGAACAGTTCTTAACCCAATTTTAGTAGTTTCTGCAATCTCCGTAGATGTTTTCTTTGCTTGATGCATGTCAATGATTTGACCTTTCTCAAACAGACTGACATCTTTTCCACGACCACGGGATGTCTTTCGACATGTTGGTTTAAAAAATGAGAAGCAACTCATTGCACCACTTGGGGTTAAATAACTTGTTGCCAGCTGAAACATAATCACTCATGCAGTAATTATCCAATAGGAGGCTTGTACTTATTTGCTTAGTTAAATCCAGGTGGTGACTTTTTTTTTTTGCATTATAACAATCAGGTTTCTTCTGTGGTGTTGTGAGTCAGAATCTGAATGGATTGTTGTTTAAAAAAAAAAAACAGGAACAACATAAACTAAGCATTGTTCCAGTTTTTATTTATTTTACATGTCTTCAAAATTTGTGGGGGACATTTAGCTTTTTGGAAACTCAGTTCTGGCTATGCCACTGGTGTGTGTGTGTCTGTGTGTATGTACTATATTGCCAAAAGTAATCACTCACCTCCCTTCACACACACATGAATATCAGTGACATCTCATTCTTAATCCATAGGGTTTCATATGATGTCGGCCCACCCTTTGCAGCTATAACAGCTTCATCTCAACTAGGAAGGCTTTCCACAAGGTTTAGGAGTGTTTATGGGAATTTTTGACCATTCTTGCAGAAGCACATTTGTGAGGTCAGACACTGGTAGTTGAGAAGGTCCAACTTCTGAAAAACAACCTCACACCATAATCCCTCCTCCACCAAACTTTACAGTTGGCACAGTGCAGTCAGATAAGTACTGTTCTCTTAGCAACTACCAAACCCAGATTCGTCCATCAGATTACAAGACAGATAAACGTTATTCATTCCTCCAGAGAACACTTCTCCAGAGTCCAGAGGTGGTGTGGTTTACAACACTGCATCCATCGATTTGCACCAGATGATGTAAGGCTTGGATGCAGCTGCTCGGCCATGGAAACCCATTCCTTGAAGCTCTCACTGTTTTTGAGCTAATCTGAAGGCCACATGAAGTTTTGAGGTCTGTAGCTGTTGACTCTGCAGAAAGTTGGCGACCTCTGAGCTCGCTCTGTGATTTTATGTGGCCTACCACTTCAGTTGGTGTCGTTCTCAATCATTTCCACTTTGTTATAATACCACTAACAGCTGGCTGTGAAATATTTAGTACCAAGCTAATATTGACAACTGCACTTATTGCACAGGTGGCATCCTATCACGGTACAAAGCTGGAATTCACTGATTTGGATGACAGATCCCACTCTACACTTTTGGCAGTACAGAGTGTATGTGTGTGTCTGTATTTATGTAATTATATATGTGGCACTGACATGCATGCGGCTCACCGAACAGCCAGGGCGCGCAGGATCCCATCATGCCATTCTTGGCGGAGTTCAGAATGGACACGGGGAGTGGGGTGGAGTGTCGGTCCATGGCGCCATACAGACCATACTCGGCCATGATGCTGCTGTGGCCCCAACACTTCTCACGCTTACGCCATTTAGCCCGTCGGTTTTGGAGCCAGACCTGCAACACAAAACACAAACGTCTGTAAGCGTTCACAAAATCCAGTAAACAAATAATGAACAAACAAATATCATAAATACAACAAAACAAACATGAATAAATCACAAACTACAAAAAATTTTGGAAAAGAATACTATAAAATTGTTAGGATCTGGGTTTTTGTATTCAGTTTGTTCATTGTCATATTTTTGCCTCCCTGATGTGCTGCCCTGCTGGTTGCTCGTGCCTCGTCGCCTCCCATGCTCTGTTTGGTTTTCGTCTTGTCTCAGGTCTGTTCATGTTTTGTTTAAGTTAGTGTTTTTGTATTTAGTTTGTTTTGCTGCCATGTCAGCCTTTGCTTTGGTTTGCCTTTTATTTCTAAATAAATAAGCTTATTTTTCAATAGGAGTCTGCGCTCAGGGTTCGCTTCCTTCACCCCACTCCATGACAAAAATACCAATCAGTTTACAATAAAAATACCCTTAAAAATTACAAATAAATCTTTAATAATGTAGTTACTAATTACGCTGTGAACACCTAATACCTAAATAACAAACAGTTACAAGACATTGGATAAAAAAGAAAATACTGACTAGTTTTTGCTGAGTAATGATCAAACTTTTATCTGACTTTATTAAGTTTAAGTTTACCTGTATTCTTTCTAGTTTATATTTTAAATATCAAATATGTCAAGAGGTTATCTGCATCGAACCACTGTATGTGTATTTTATATTTACAAAGTTTGTTCTGGCAAATACAGTTATTTAATTAAAAAAGGAAACGGACCAAAAAAATAAACTTTTAACCTGAATGAATTAAACTGCAGCTGTTGATTCTGTCATATAATGAGCCTGATTTGTTAATGCTTTTATATCTGTTTACAAACTCATGAACATTCTATTTATAAAGCATTAATGCATCCTTCATAAAGCTGTGTTTATTGTAAAGTGGTACTGAAACTCATGATTGTGGAAAAAGTCACTGTGAAAGTCTGAAATGCAGCAACATGCAGTCAGAATTTATTTAATTTGTTTTTCAAATCTCATTTCTGCATGATTACAGCCATTTTTATTATCTTTGTCATGAAAAATGCTGAATCTGCCTGTTTCCTGCTCAAACAGAGCCAACAGTCCTAACACCACTCAAGAGTCCAACACAAATCAATTTTAGCGATCACATCAGTCCAAACGTGAAGAGAGGTTTGCGTTAAACTCTGAGGCAGAAATTCACACAGAATGAAATTTATTCTTGTTTGTCTAATGTAACTGGAGATGATGTCTTTCCTAATGTTTTAACTGGCTTGTTCAGAGTATGATCAGGAGGTCCAAATTTACTTGAAAAATAGGAAATACAATAACTTTAAGTGAATTATGACACACCTCTGCCTCCTGGCTCGCTGTTTAAAAGTTCAATTCTGCAGCTGAAATGAAAACCAAAAATGTAAAAACAGTGACCATCTCTATGCAGTTCGCCCTGAATATTCAGTCAAAATGTCATATTCAGAGTTTTCTGTTGTTGAAATCTATTTTTATGACAGAAAATCTTCAGCATATGTGTTTAGAAGTGTGTAATTTTTAAGGTCAGCCTTTGTGTAAATGTGACTCTGACAGTTGGTGCCTCACCACCCTTAACTCCCACCAACGTCGCTGCTGAAAAGTTCTTTTTGACCAAAAAAAACTAAATTATGGATATTTGCCATACACATCCACTTTAACTATACATAGTTCACATGTAACATCACACTTGCGGACACTTCACCTCTCATTGCAACAGGCAGTAGCTTCAGCGACGGCAGAGGAGACATTTTGTTTTAATTGTTGGCTATTTTTGACTGTAGTCACAACCAGTGGTGGTTGGTGGTGATATTTGTAGGGTGGGCTAACAGATATATAATAAAACACTGCAGTTTGGATTCCAACAACAGATTCCACTTTGGATTCCACTTCAACATGAAAATTAGTATCTTGTGGTTGATTGGGCAACTGTGTGTCATGATTTGAGTTTTTTTTTATTTTATTTTGAATATGCAAATAATACCTAGTTTCCTACTAAATACATAATAACATACAACTCACAATATCAAATAAAATCTGAAGGAAGCAAAATAACTATAGAACATCATAACCAAGAAAAAAAATGTAACTAGCATAATCCAAAAAAGAAAAACGGGAGTGAATAGAAGCATAGCTTATTATCCTTCACCCCTTTGTTCAGCTAGAAGTAATACATCACCAGGGACGGCTGGATCAGTGGGCTAGTAGGGCTAAGCCCTCCCTGGTGTTTACAATATAAATGTTATGTAAAAGTTTGTTTTAAGATTGTCTTTGTGATGAAAAAGAACATAATGACAATTTATAGCAGGTTTTATCAAATTGGATACTTCTGTTGTTGAAATCCAAACTGCAGAGTTTTTTTTATACATCTATTAGCCCACCCTACAAATATCACCACCAGCCACCACTGTACATAACCATATAAACCATATAAACACATGCGCATATATATATATATATATATATATATATATATATATATATATATATATATATATATACACAATTTTTTTACATACATACACATACCTACATATTTGTACATGCATACTTACATATTAAACCAATATATATTAGTACCTCTACAAATACATGACTTCCCTACCATCACTATCTCAATTTGTGATAAACAATCTTATTCATTCTTATTATTCTTATTCTGTCTCGTTGTTATGTGTGATTAGTTTTTCTCATGTGTCACTATTCATCTAGCCTTAGCTCAGCAGTTCTCCAGTCAGCCTGACACGCCCACCTACACCTGTCCCAAGTCATTATTCAGTCACCTGTGTCCACTTCCTAGTGGATATCCTCGCTGGTTCATTGTTGGTTCTCTTGTCACAGTCAGGTTCTCTCCTTGTGGCTCCTCGTGATCCTCAGTGTCAAATATTTGGTTCTTGTTGTTTCTTGCTGCTATATCAGCCTTTTGTTTTCTCTTTGTTTAATAAATCAGTTCTGTTTTTATGAGAAGATGAGTGTGCATTCTGGGTTCCTTTCCCTACAACCTGTTAGTTACAGCATTCTCTTTAACCACTCTGAGCTAAATTATTATAAATTAAAATGTTCATGACTTTATGCTTTCAGGTTTCAAGTTTATTTGTAAAGCACATTTCAGCACAGGGCGATTCAAAGTGGTTTACATCATAAAAACACAAAATTAAAAAGTCATAAAAACAACATGCAAAAACGACAACATACAGTCACCAAATGAAATAGCAGTACAAATCCATTTATTATGATTCAAAAGTAACTCTAAACAGGTGTCTGTTTAGCCTTAATTTGAAAGGAACTCAGTGTTTCAGCTGTTATGCAGTTTTCTGGAAGTTTGTTCCAGATTTGTGGTGCATAGAAGCTGAATGTTGCTCCATGTTTGGTTCTGGTTCTGGGGATGCAGAGTGAACCAGAACCAGAAGACCTGAGTGGTCTGGAAGGTTGATACAACAATTGCAGATCTTTAATGTATTGTGGTGCTAATCCATTCAGTGATTTATAAAATAGCAGAAGTATTTTAAAGTCTGTTCTCTGAGCTTTTGCTGTTTTGCTTTTTATGAAGGCAGAAATACTCTGGTGGTTAAGTATGACTGCTAATAAACCCTAAATACAGAGTAAAATAGGAAAATCATTAGATTGTAAATTTTTACCTAATGATTATTTGTTGTAATGTTCCGTTCTATTCCAGTCCTTGTCTTAGTTACTGCCTGTGTTGTAAAACACTTTGAGTTGCCTTGTACTGAAAAGTGCTATATAAATAAATGTACCTACCTACCTGGCTCATGCCTTCATCACCTTGATTCTTCCACCTTTACTCTGTGTTGTCTCGCCCCTTTATAACCCCTGCATGTCCTCATTTTCTCTGCCAGATTATCGAAAGTATTATGCAAGTATACTTCCAGCACTTCAGCTCTAGCCTTCTAGTTACGACCCACGCCCACGACTTCTGGACTCTCCCTTTTGCCTGGCCCCTGTCGGATTACTGCTGGATTCTTCCTTCCTGGGCTCTGACCCCTGCCTGCGACCTGGTATATTCTCATTTGTCAGCCCCTTTTGACTATTCTCTCTGCTCTTGGCCTCTCTGTGCATGACCATTGCCTGATCTACCCTGTTTTCTGTACCAGACAGGAAGCACTCCCCGTCCCCACATTGTTAACACAACTTACCAATTCCAGAGGTTCTCCTCCTGTTGCTGCAGAATCAATAAAAACAAGGTTTTTTTTCTACTCCTGTGTCAAGACTGAATTTCCAGGTCCCTCCAGTCTGTCCTAACAGTTTGTGATACTTTAAAGAAACTTATCACTGTTTTTACAAACTAAATGATTAAACTTTACAGTAAGATATCCTTGTTCATCAGGAGAACAGTTTGCTCAACTTGTATTATGATCATGTCTGGTTTCATCATGTTTTGCAATACCATGCCACTAGTCACTCCTCATTCAGCTCACCTGCGCCTGTCCCCTGATTACTGCTCCCACACCTGCTCCATGCCCTTTATAGTCTCCTCCTCTCCACTCCTCCAGTGCTAGATTAGCAAACACGCCATGCAGTTTTACAGCATTCTCTGACTGACTTCATGTTCCTAAACTACGCTATTGCTCCCCAGATTTACCACTGTGCCTTGCCCTTGTCTGACTCTCCCTGGCTGACGGATATCTGGACCACGACCCTTGCCTGTTTCTCAGACTCGGATCCTTTCCTGCCCCTTTGGATAAATATCTCGCTCTCTGCCTTCCTGGTAATGACCATCGCCTGTCTGACAACGAGGTTGGTTTTGTCCCTGAGACCTACCTGGTGAGAACGCCAAGCCAAGCCCCCGCTCTGTTACTCCTCTCGGTCATCACACTCCTATTGATCCTCTCCACTCTTCGACTCACAGTAACCCAGGTTAGTGTCTCCATCTTTGCAAGATCCAACTTCCAGTGTTTCGTTCGGATCACCAAACTCCCCTCTCTCTCCCCCAGAGCTGCTGCCAGTGTTACTGTTGTTGAGTGTTAAAGTCTGTCAGTTGTTATATTAAACTACTTTAACTTTTTACTCTTATGTTGTGGCTGAATTATCAGGTCCCTTTAGTGAATCTTGTCAACTTGTTGCTCTTTTATTAAAGGTTTAAGTTTCTGTTGGGTAAATAATATAAAATGTAAGGGCACATTGACATGAAGATTAAAGTACATTTTGTTAAAATTATTTATTTTTTTTCATTGCAAATTGATCAAAACTCCATTTCCTTCTACTTATCTGACCACAGTGAAGCTGAAGTTTCAGAGAAACCACCTCACAGTGCAGAAAGATCAGTGTGCGAATGTGCAACTGTGTGGAAGTTTGGCTTCAGTTTGACCTGTTTGTGTCTTTATATTCAGGCTGCCACACTCTCAGCATGTTTGTCTTACTTTTCACATTTAAAATGTGTGTTACAGTTAAAATGTAAAAATTATGCTGGTAGAAACAGAACTGGTCTCAGAGGAACATTAAACAGGTTTTACCAGAGTTGCTGAAATGACAAATGCATTACCTGTAAAACATAAATAAAATTTAAGTGTGTGACAAACTTGAGACGTGTGTGTGTGTGTATTTGTCTCTGGGGGTGGTACCGTATGAAGCAGCACTTTTTTCTCCCTGCAGACTTGCGTTAAACACATCTAAATGTGACTCTTTTGGTATAAGAACTGCAGTTCTGAGCTGGAAAACATCTGTGAGTAAACCTTTTCATCATTAGGTTTAGTCAGAATTATGATACTGAAGTCAGAAACAAGACAACGACTCATTCATTCAACGACAATTCATCAAAACAAGACACTTTGTGGTTGTCAGGATGGGTGGAGACGGAGGCGAACCCAGAAAACAGACTCATGCTAAAGAACTAAAGAAAAACTGATTTATTAAAACAAAAACAAAAGCTGACAAGGCAGCGAACAAAAACATAAACTAAATCCTGGAGCAAAGGTGGGTCACGAGAATGGACGGGACAAGACTCTGAGGACATAAAACAAGAACACGAAACAAGGACTAATGAAACAAATGATCCGACGGCGTGGTGGAGAAAATGACCGGGTTTTAAATACAGAATAATGAGGTAAGTGGGAACAGTCGAATGATAATAATTGCTGACAGGTGGAGATGGGCGTGGCAGGTAAACAGATGACAAAGCTGGGGAGATGTAGATGAAAACAAACACAGACACAAGAGACCAAGGCAGAAAGAACACGAACCAAACTAACAAGATAATTGAATAAAATAAACAATAAACACCAACCCAAATCCCGACAGTGGTGAATAATTTTTTTACTAATTCATGAGAAAGGCAGATAGTTCTGTTATCAGTCTGTTTTAATTAAATGTTAATTATGAATACAAAGTTTTATAATTTTTTTCTTTTACTATTTAGTTTTACATTCAGTTTTGTCTACATGTTTTAGTTTTTATGTTTGCAGTTTGTGTGACAAACATGAAACTTTAAGATGGAGATTTCAGAGCAACACTCCTGAGTCACCTTATCCATTTTATTATTATTACCTGAAATTTTTGTTGAACAGTGTTTTAAAACCATTTTTTCACATGCAGGGTTTTCTCTAAAGTGAACATGTATTTTGAAAATGAAGAAGAAATTGTGGCAATCTGCCTTTCGGCCTCCTGTGTTCGCACCTCCGGTTTTCCCCTGATTGGTTGGCAGACTCATTATTCGCAGCTTCAGCGGATCAAGTTCGTCTACTCTTGGGTTCTTAAGGCAGTATGGAAAAACAGATCAACGCTGGAGCATCGTTTACCACTGGTAATCCGTCTCAGCCTCTCACAAGCCTTGCTTACCTGAGTTTGTCTAACCAGTCTTTGTTCCTGTGCCGGTCCAGAGTTCCTGAACCAGTGAGCAGTTGTTTCGATCTGTTTGAAGACGCCTACCTGCGAATTATCTGAGAGTCACTTACCTGTTGATGATCCGACCCGAAGCCAGTCTGCCTCCGACCAATCTGGAAGTCCACTTACCTGAGCATAGTCCACCTGTAAATACTTACCACGGGAATCTGGGACCTCACCTCAGAGCACCTACTACCTACCTACCTGGCAAGCAGGCCACATTGACTCACACCTTGGCCATGACTCCTCAGAAGAGTGTTGAGAAGGCCATTGTCAAATATGTTGTACATGGTGTGAAGTGAAAACTATAATATAGACACTCCTTACCAGTTAGAATAAGGTATTAATGTTCTGTAATTCTATTGATTGTATTAACCTAAGGATGAGTGTAACTCTGCATTAGCTGGCGAGGTCATGGGAGTTTATGGGACTGCATGTACCAAGCACGGAAGATAACACGGTCTGGGGGAGTCAGCTAAGCGGAAGCCGGAACCCCTCCGAAGGAGGACACCTGCAGAAGATGGAGAAAAACAAGTCCATATATAGAGTTCCGGAGAGATGACTGAATGAGTATGGGCCAGCACTTTGTTTAGGTTAAAATGCTATGTCTTAGTGATTTAGCTCAGACATCTTCTGGTGTTCCTGCTGTGAGCTGGTAAGGAGTATCCCCCTTAGTACTAAGGCTAATAAATCTCTTAAACTGAAGATACTGCTTCTGACCATTTTTGACTCCTGGTTTTTCTGTGCATTTTCCGGTCCGTCGTGAGGAGAGGTTTTTTAAAGTTTGAGTTTCATTTAGGTATTCTGTCTCCTCAACAATGGGCTGTGGCTCTTCTCAGTAGTCGAGCAGGAGCCATTCAGAGAATTCATCAAGGACCTTGTCCCTAATGCCAAGATGCTGTCACGGGTGACGCTCACATCCAAGATCGAAGATGGCTTTAACGAAATGAAGGCTGCGCTGATTGAAGCAATGAAGGGGGTCGACTACGAAGCTACTACTACTGATTGCTGGTCAGTGAGAAGGCGAGGGTTCATTGGCGTTACGGCACACTGGATCAACCCGGATAATCTTGAGAGATGTTCAGCAGCCTTGGCATGCCGACAGCTGAGGGGATCCCACACTTTTGATCTCTTGGCCAATGCGTTGAATGACATCCACGCAGAATTTGAAATCAGAGGCAAGTTTGTGAGGACAACCACTGACAATGGTGCAAACTTTGTCAAGGCTTTTCGAGTGTTTGGGGAGAATGAAAACAACAATGAAGAGGGAGTTGAAGCTGAAGCGCAGTCTGAAGATGAAGGAGATACTGGAGTGCCTGAGGAAGATGTGGAGTACATTGACACTGCAGCTCTGCTGCATGAAGATGATGGGTTTGAATTCCAGCTGCCAAGACACCAACACTGTGCTTGTCATATTCTAAACCTCATCGCCAGTGAAGACTCCACAAATGCAAACTCCAGTGATGCGTACAAGAAGCTGCACCATGCAACGTTTGCCAAGTGTTATGGCCTGTGGAACAAATATGGAAGATCCACACTTGCAGCAGAGATGGTCGAGGATGTCTGTTCTCTTCAACTTCTAAGGCCAAATAAAACAAGGTGGAACTCGTTGTTCATGGCCGTGGAACGTCAACTCAGGATTTGTAAAGAGAAGGGAGAGGGAGCCTTAAGAGCTGTTGCCACCGACCTGAAGGTCCCAATGTAAGTAGGCCTAAGGTTTTTTTCTTCAGTAAAAATAGAACAGCTGCAGATAAACAAATGGCAATGTGAATAACAGTGTCTATTATAAACAAAAATCACTGGAAATCTATCAGAAATGTCAATTTTCTATTCAGTTTTATAATCCTTTGTTCCATCTAACAAAAATCTGGATGCGTCTTCTTTTTTTGTCAACACAGGTTCAACCCAGCCGAACACGCATTTCTCACAGAGTATGCTGCTGTAATGAGCTCTGTCGCCCAGGCAACCAACATACTGCAAGCAGAAACCAACACACAAATGGGTTGGCTACTTCCGACAATTCACCTGCTACAGATTAATCTCGACAAAGTCAAGTTGCAGCTGAAGTACTGCAGGCCTCTTGTTGATTCTTTACAGTCTGGAATTCAGAACCGATTTGGGCGTATGTTCAAGGATGCCGAGCTGGTTGCAGCTGCAATTCTTCTTCCCAAATTTCGAACAACATGGACGAAGGACGATGCCACCATTAAAATGGGTAAGCTTATACATTAATGAGTACACGCATCTGCTTCAGTAGTGATGGTACATGTTGACATGCATGTTGACTGCATTCATGCAGCTCAAAACCATGTCAGTCCCACTACCATGCGTTACTGTGAGCGTGGGACACATTTCTTTTTACTAACTTCACCAACACATACTTGACACCATCTAAAACAAATTTGTTTATCTTGGTGTTATCAGACCACATGACATGCTTCCAGCAATCCATAGTCTTTCTGTCTCTGAGACCATGATAAACAAATTTGCTTTAGATGGTGTCAAGCATGTGATGGTGACCAAATGAGAAGTACAAAGAAGTGTCTCATGCTTAGTCAAGAATGATGGTGGGACTGACTTGGTTTGGGATTGCATGAATGCCGTCAACACATTGGGAAGCGTTCATGCATCAATAGAGTTGCTTGTTAGTTGGTACACGAAATAATTAATGTAGGGAAGAAAAAAAATCAAATGCTTTATTTCACTACTTTAGACTATGGTCACAACATGGCAGAAAGCTGCATCGTTTAAGTGCTACAACTCTTCTATATTTTTGTATTTCAGGAATTGACTACATCAAGCAGCATCTTGAGGATCCCTTCATGCAGCCTTGTGATGCGACCAGGTCGAGTTCTTCGGATTGTTACAGCTCCAATGTGGATGTTTTGTTTATGTCACTGAAGTAATGTCCTGCTCTGCTTTAGGCTCCACCTCTTCTACGATTAGGTGCTGTGTCCTCGGCTTCCCTCCAATCAGCAATTATCTGCCGGCTACTTAATGGCTGTGAAGCTGCACTTCAAGGCCTTTTGGCCATTTGTCTGCCATACCCCCCTCTGTCGGGTCCATGTGGGCCTAAGCACTTTGTTTAACTGGGGAGATGTACATCTGATCAGACTGTTTGGGTAGGGGAGAGCTGCCTTTTTGTTTATTCTCAGTTTTTCTCCTGTTTTTGTGATTGTTAGGAAGATTATCTTGTAGGTTTGTATTTTTCTTTCTGTGGATTTAGGTAAGTTTACTTTTACTTTTGGTAGGGCTGTTTTGTTTGTTATGTTGGCCTGAGCTCTCCCTGAAGTTTTGACAGTCTGAACTGTACCAGATACCCTGGTGTAAAATAAAACATCTTAACTGTCAAACCGCCTCCTCACTGTCACTGCTAGAATTTATGTTAGCCCCCTTCTCTACTCCTAGACTAAGCTAAGGGGACGTAACAGGATGAAGATGACTTCTTCTCATCTCTGCAAGCATCAAAGACCCAAGATGGCACCAAACAATTTGATGCCTACCTGTCCTGCTCAGCAGACCACATGGATTTGCTCAGGTCCTTTCCTTCTGTCTGCAAGCTGTCTGTCAAGCTCAACACGCCCCTCCCAGCATCTGCAGCATGCGAACGGCTGTTCAGCATAGCAGGTCTTGTGTTCAGCCTACGAAGAGTACGGCTAAATTCTAGGCACTTTGAAAGCCAGCTGCTTTTGAAGATGAACAGAAGGTTTTACAGTTTCAAGTGATAATGGGGTTTTGTGCAAGGATGACCACAAGGGAGGTTGAGATTTGGAGGGGAAGAAAAAAAGTTGAGGACAAAAGTGTAGAGGGGATGGGATGAGGGGCTTGTGTTTGCAAAATGTTTAAGATTTAGTTTATAGGCCTGAAGTGCAATAACAGTACCAATTTTTTATTTTTCTCTGGTGAGATGTACACCTCATTGCAGCACTGCCTTTTTTATGTTTTAAGGTAGTTTACAAAAAAGGTCTCCCTCTTCAGATTCCAAATAAGCTGCATTTCCCTCCCAATTCTTTTTTCTTTTCCATAATGACCAGTTGTGTGCACCAATAGTTTGTGAAGTAGAGTAATCGTAACAGCTTTTTTTCTTCATGTTGGCCGCATTTTCTGGACTGACTATTTATTTTTCTCATTTTCAGCACTGACCTTACTTGAAGGGAAAACTTAAGTCATACAAAAACTTTGTATTTTCTGTCCTGGAGGGTATACTAAGAAGCTGGTTCAGTTGTAAAGCAGGTTAAGTTAACTTTGTGGTAGAGATAAAGCACCTAATTTTCTTAACTAAATGATGCCAGCAGGTATATCTGTTAGCAGATTTAATTTTGCCTGCACTTGGTTGTGTACATTATTTTAAGTGTATTTGACAAGTTTACCAAAATATAAAAAAAGTAATTCAAATTGCATTTTCCTTGTTTTACTTTTTACTTATACTTTTCATTACATTACTTGAGTACATCCATTTTTACAGCAATTTCCATACTTAAGTACAAGACGTTTCAGATACTTTAAGACTAACTCAAGTAACATTTCAGTCAATGACTTGGACTTTTAACAAAGTCATATTTTGGAGAGGTACCTATACTTTTACTTGACTCTGAGATTTCAGTACTTTATACAACACTGGTAAAGTGAAATTGCAATAAAAAGTACAAACAAAAGAACTCACCAAACTCTGCTTCAGTTGGAAATGCGCAGGATCTTTGAGACAGTCTTCAAAGCTGTCAACTTCTGCCATTGATGACAGTGGAAACTGGACAGGGATAGGTACATCCATCTGCTGGGCTCAGCCTGCTGGTCAAATAATTGATCTTGGCAGCCAGTTGCTCTTGCTGGTGTTTTATATGTTCCAGCAAGCCTATTATATGGACTTCTGCAGCTGTTAGAAAGAATGGAAATATAAATAAATCAACTTCAGTCCAACTGGAATGACACAATGAAGTTTGTTTGGTTTTTTTTTAAACATATGCCAAGACATTTTTAAACGTCAGGACACAAGGTGTTTGCAGAAATCAAAAAATCAGCTTTTATATTGTAGACTTATTAAACAGGCCACAGAAGGCCTAGCCAAACATCACATCTCAGCTTTAAAAGCTCAACTCCACGCTCTCCATTTCTGAATTGAGAAAGCTCCTCAGATGAGAAGCGAAACGTCTTCAACTACAGAATAGAAGTCCAATTGTTTTTGTTTTTTAACCTTTTTTGAATTTTCCATGGCCTGGATGACTGAGAATCTACACCAGCACACAACCACACACCACCCTCAACAGAGAGATGGCGGAAAATTAATTCCCCCCCCTCCTCCATAAACATACTGTAGCGCTTTCCCTTGTTATGCGTGGTAACTCACACAAAGCGCGACTCTCATGGATGCTGAACGGTTATTTTATTCCTAGCTGTTGTCGGCCTCAGCCACGCAGTACAGATCCACAACCATCCTGGGCGCCACTTGGTTATGTCTCCACAACCCACACCTGTGGAGAGGTGCTGGGCTGGAGCTCTCACTGCCTGTTGACCTGCCTCCAAGGCGCAAAGACCCCTGAAGCAACCAGCTCCAAACACCTACAAGAGGAACCGGACATCTCGCAAGTTCCGGAGCAATACCATGACCTGAGAGAGGTGTTTAGCAAACATCAAGCCACCTCATCAACCTTACGACCGTGCAATTGATCTTCTGCCCGGTACTTGTCCCCTCAAGGGTCAAATGTACTCCCTGTCCTGTCCAGAAGAAAAAGACATGAGAGACTACATTAGTGAGGCCCTCAAAGCTGGCATCATCCGTCCATCTTCTTCACCGGCAGGGGCAGGGTTCTTCTTCGTCAGCAAGAAGGATGGGACCTTACGTCCGTGCATCAACTTTCGGGGCCTCAATGACATCACGGTGAAGAGTCGCTACCCTTTACCCCTAATGAACACTGCATTTGAACGCATTCAGGGGGCCACCATTTTTACTAAATTGGATCTAAAAAATGCTTACCACCTCGTGCGGATCCGTGAGGGAGACGAGTGGAAGATGACCTTCAACACCCCTACCGGCCATTATGAATATCTTGTCATGCCTTTCAGGCTGACTAATGCCCCTGCCGTATTTCAGGCATTAGTCAATGATGTCCTGAGAGACATGATTGGTCAGTTTGTGTTTGTCTATTGTAATGGCAGAATTTACTATAGGGTAACACCTGTTCTTTATAAGTCCTGATAATGTTATGACTTCTGTTCCAAGTCCCATGGGTTCTCACAGAATGAACTTGTTTATAGAAGTGATGCTGAATTTTCTTCTCATGGGAACCAGACTGACTTGCCTTTCCCCTAACTGCTCCTTCCGGTCCAGTATTTCAATATCTTTCATAAAAGCACCTGTGTTGACTTGGGGGACCAGAGCTTTGATTCAGAGCTTCCCTGTTCAGACCTGGGACTCTGATATTGATTGTTAATTGTCTTCACTGTTCTCTATATTTTGTGCACAATATATAAATAAACCTGTTTGAGTGATTTCATCTAACAGTGTCTGGAAATTGAGTTTTTGCTGCCACAACACTATTTAGACGACATACTGATTTTTTCTGACAGTCTCAGCACTCACATCACCCAGGTCCGCTCAGTACTTCTCCGCTTACTCCAGAATAATCTGTTTGTAAAGGCAGAGAAGTGTGAATTTCACGTATCCATGACTTCTTTTCTGGGGTTCGTGATTTCGCCCAATCAGTTGTCCACGGAGCCAAGTCAAATCTCAGCAATCGTTGACTGGCCTGTTCCTAGAGAGAGGAAGCAGCTCCAAAGATTTCTGAGCTTTGCTAATTTCTACCGCTGGTTTATCGGCAATTATAGTATAGTGGCCTTCCCCCTTCACGCACTCACCTCCTCAAAATCTCAGTTTAAATGGAATTCTTCCGCGGACCAGTCCTTCAAGAAACTCAAGCACCTGTTCACCTCTGCTCCTGTGCTTCACTCTCCGGACCTCTCCCGACAGTTCATCGTGGAGGTGGATGCCTCTGACACAGGTGTAGGTGCCATTTTGAGTCAGAGGTATGATGATAACAAGACACATCCTTGTGCATTTTCTTCCTGAAGTTTGTCCTCTGCAGAGCGCAACTACGATGTTGGTGATCGTGAGCTGCTAGCAGTCAAACTGGCCGTGGAGGAATGGAGGCACTGTCTCGAGGGGGCTAAGGAACCATTCGTGGTTTGGACAGATGCTACATGTAACTGTCTGGTTGTCATTTAATAAAGACGTGTTAATCGTTCACTCCTGTGTTGAGGCTGAATTACCGGGTCCAAAAACTGATTCTTGTCCAAAATTCATCCTTTAAATGTTGTCAGAGCTTTCCCTTTCCAGTATTTGAATTTGTTTTGATTTATTTTTTTTACCTTTTCTAAAGTGTTTTCAGTAAAGATTAAATTTCTACTTTAGGAATGTTTTCTGTAGTCATAATAATATTGCATAATAAAAGTTAAAAGAAATGTATTTATATCTTACATCTTACTATTATAGACTCCTACTTTGAGTGGATTTATTTACACTCTGAGGCAATATTTTTTTCTGATATTTAGAAAACATAGTTTCCTAATATAAAAATCTTTATATATGTCATAGTTTTGGTATTTTCAGTTTGTTGTTTTGATTATTGTCTTGTTTCAGTTTAGTTTTTCCTGTTCATGTTTGCTGTCACTATTCACTCCTCCCCAGTCACTCTTTTGCCCCTGATTATCTGCCACGCCCATCTCCACCTGTAAGTCATTGTAATCACTCACCTGTGCCCACTTCCCATAATTATCCCCTGTGCATATAACCTGGTCATTTTCTCTCACACACCACTGGATCATTCCGCTTTGCCTGCTCTTTATCGTTCATCCTCGTCATGCCTTCGCTTCTGGTTTTTGGATTTTGTCTTTGTTAAGTTTTGCTGCCACGTCAGCCTTTTGTTTATTATTTTAAGGAATAAATTAGTTTTCATTATCTTCCGCAATGAGTCTGCGTTCTGGGTTCCCCACCACCATATCCCCACCACCTGACAATATACCCTTAAACCTTTATTAAAAACATGCTTGAATTTTTTTTTATTCTTCATTAAACATTAAAGGGTAAAATTTTGACATGTTGTTCTGGCTCAGTTTAATAAAGGACATCCTCTGGGCCTACATCCAGAGCACTAAATGAGTTCCTGGCAGTTTTCTAAGAGCCCTGATCAGAAGTGGAGAGCTGCCATTAATGGGTGTGGCTAGAGGTTATACATGTTGAGTTCATAAACTTCAAACTTAACTTTGTTTTTCACTTGAAAATGACGACATTTAAGAACATTTTGTTCAAGAGTGAACCTCTGCTGTAACCTGAAAGATTTTTTTTGGATAAACTTTATCTTCATACAGTAAAAAGTTCATCCTGTCTCCAAAGTATTTTTCAACAGCCATCCTGCTTTGATGAGAGGCAGACACATCCTGGAGGACATCTACAGTGTGAGGAGGTTTTCTTGTACCTGTTGGACAGCCTAGGTCAAGGCTGATCACTATTGATTTCAAGGACATGGGGTCAAACATCAACATCACAGTTGACCTAAAGCTCTAACTATGGAACAGTGTAATGTAGGAATGTAAAACTGCACAGATGGACACCTCATGGGTCAAAGATGATGCCTGTTGATTTTAAGGTTCATGGGGTCAAAGGTCAAGGTCACAGGTAACCCCTTTGTTAAAAACTTCTAACTGCTCTTACATGTGACCCTTTTGTTTCTTCCACCAAGGAGGTTCTGTTTCTGGTTGTGTCTGTTGGTCCGTTTGTCTGTCTGGTAGCAAAGATCAGGTAAAAACTAAAGAACAGATTTGGATGAAATGTTGGGGTTGTCCCAAAGAAACAATGAATTGAATGTTGGTAGTGAACCAGATTTTGAACTGGATTGCACTAATTTCTCATTACGCTGTGGCCTTGGCGAAAGTTTGCGCTCCCTGAGTGCTTCTAGTTTTAATTTCCGTATTTTCCGAACTACAAGGCGCACCTGAATATTAGCCGCACAAGCTAAAATTAGGGGAAAATCCTGTTTTGTTCATACATTAGCCGGACCGGACTAAAAGCTGCAGGTGTTTTAATGTTTAATTACCATATGTATGAGAATATGGGATTGTCAGAAAAGAGATGGCTGTTTGGGAACACATCCCTTTTAATAACATTTTATAAAACAAGTTATAGGTACATATTTGCATGACTTTTTACGTATATGTACGAGTACCGATAATTAAAAGTACGAAACATGTACTGTGCTGTTTAAACGAGTAGCAAATGTACTGTATAACAATAACCTACAGCACACCGGAAAAATATAATCGGCCTACCTTTTGGGCTAAGGTGCACTTGTTACGCCGAGGCATGTTCCCCCATCAGATACAGTTCCCCCTGCGTCTCCGTGCCGCCCACGCGGCAAAAAACACGCGTGCTTGAACTACGGTCTGTCTGTCTATCTATCACACTTGCAAAACAGAGGGGTCAACTTTGTTGAAACACGTTGTTTGGCCTTTCACGGTATCCATAGTTCTCTTGCAGCGTGAGCACAGCGTGAGCACAGCGTGGCGGTTACGAGCCCTGAACAAGCACGTTTTTTGCCGCGTGAGCGGCATGGAGACGCAGGGGGAACCGTATCTGATGGGCGAACGCGGCTCAACATAACATAACATAACATAACATAACACAGCTTTAACAAAAAGAAAAGTCAGTCATTCATCGTTCGTTCCACTGTTGTACAGCACTACTTTGCCTGGCAGACGGACATGTGACCAACATACCACACTTTTTCCTCGTGACTGTGTGTCTGATCACATGCCCCCACGCCAGGCAAAGTAGTGCCGTACAACAGTGGAAAAAACCAAAACAAATCCTCTTACGATATCACAAAAATCATGAAAAATCCATAGACAAGCCACACCAGACTATAAGCCGCAGCGTTCAAAGCTTGTGCAAAAAGTAGCGGTTTATAGTCCGGAAATTATGGTATTTGATAATACAAGGAGAGAGAGAAGAGAAGGAAGAGCCACTGTCAGCTGATCACTGTGGGCTGAGCTCTGAAGCTCAGAACCTAGAACCGCCCCTGCTTTCATTTCAGTTCTTTCTACCATTACCTTTAATGACTGATCTTAATATTCAGTCTGAATGTCTAGTTTCAACCAAAATAATTAGCTTTTGATTTTAGCTTAAGTTATTTTTTATAGTTATGTTAAAAATAAACTTTAATGTAACAAAATGCTCCTCAACACCAATTACTCCTAATGTAATTTATACAGAAAATATGCTTTAATTTAGATGAAATGAAGATTCATTTGCCTTTATTGTAAATCCACAGGACTGATTCCTTCCTTTGATTATAAAACTGGATAAAAGTACAACAAAAAGAAAGGTATTTAAAATGTAATATATATTTAATATATAAATAAATACAACTTTTTGTAAGTAAATACCTAATATCATGATATTGTTTTAAATAGTACAAGACAAATGTCTGATGTTTAGAAAATGTTTTTATTTACTGCCTGCTCTACATAATAATAATAATAATAAATATTACATTTAATTTACATTCAAAAACAGACTGTAAAACAGAAATCAACATGAAACAATAAAGAAAGTCTCATTCCAACGACACAAACAGAAAACAAACTTTCTCACAATAAGAAAACAAACACAGACACAAACTTCATCAGTCATGGAGTCATGGAGGACAATCCGGCGCTGTGGCGTCCTTTTAATGCCATGGCATTTCCCGGACACTAGGGTGTTTTCTGTCCCCATAGAGTCATGTCAGGGTTTCTCAGCAGAACATTCAGATGCCTCAGATTTCAGTTTTGCTCTGAGAACTCTGCAGGCTTCACAGTTTTACAAATCCAGTTTTATTTTTTGCAACTCCTCAGTTCATCCTCTACCTGTCTTTAAGCCCTGCCTCCCTAAAACAAATGTTGTCCTCTGATTGGCCAGCTACTGGAAGTCTGTGAGGGGCAGCATTCTGGCTGTAACATTAAAGTTTAAATAAACAGTAATAAAAATTTAATTACATAAAAAAATGTTTTTATTGTTTACATTAGTAGTCCAAAAACTTTGCATAGCAACAAAAGTTACAGCTGTTTGTTCATTGGCTGAGCTCCCTGAAAGAAGAGCCAATCAAATCAGATTCCAATATTCTCCAAGTCTTCAAATGTCCTCAGGCTCCTCCCACCTTCAGCTGTGCCGGTTTGATTCAGAGACGCTCGGCTGCTGTGGTGAGGGGGCGGGCCTTGTGGATGCCCCGCCCTCTTCCTGTTGTTGTTTAGAGGAACTGGATAAATCGATGGCCACCTCCTCCTCCACGTCGTCCTCCTCCAGAAGCTCCTCCTCCTCCCGAGCATCGCTGGCTCGCCGCACAGAAGTGTCGCAGAATGAGTCAGAGGGGGTCGAGTCTGACGCAGGAGGACTAGAACACTTCTTGGACATTTCCAGAGACTTCTGGTGCATACCTGTGTGGGCGGAGTCAGAGCAGGTTCAGACTGCAAGTCTCTTTAAATGTGGGAGGAGTTAGAGCAGGTTCAGACTGTGAGTCTCTTTAAATGTGGGAGGAGTTAGAGCAGGTTCAGACTGTGAGTCTCTTTCAATGTGGGCGGAGTCAGAGCAGGTTGAAGCCACTGATCCCTTATTATAAAGTGAATGTCCCTGTCTGCCATGTAGTATTTTGGGGGGAACAAAGGGACACAAGGTCTATCAATATACTGAATATGTCAATGGTCTGAACCAGTTCTGACTCCACCCACATTTATAGAGACTCACAGTCTGTACCACAGACATGTTATAACACTACACACAGTGTCCCTGCCTTCTTTTACTGTCAAGACTTGAAGCCAGCAGGAACCGATTTACGGAAGCGGCTATGTTGTATTTTTGGAACCAGAGTCTGTGTGTTAAGGATGTGGGGCTTTAAACGCCGCCAAAACCCGACTTAATTTAAACTGAAGAAATGATGCCAATTTTTGTGATAGAATGCAAAGTTTTACATTGTTCAGTGTAAATGAATTTCTCCACAATCTTGGATTACAAAATGCTTTAATTTGTTTAAATCAAGATACACGATCTTTGTTACACTTGAAATATTTTTAAGCTCTTTCAAATGAAATTATCTGTTTTGAAGTAAACTTTTTGAAAATGTTATAGGAGTAAAGTTTCTGCTGCTGCTGTGTTGTGGGTCAGAATCTGAATGGATTGTTGTAAAACAAAAGGAACAACATGAAATAAACATTGTTTTATTTTTTTTTTTTACAAGTCTTTAAATTTAGTAGGGCTTATTTAGCCACCTGGAAACTCAGCTCTTGCTACGCCACTGCCGTATGTATGTGGTTGTGTGTGTGTGTGTGTGTGCACTATATTGCCAAATGTATTCACTTACCACTAACAGCAGACTGTGGAATATTTATTAGGGAGAAAATTTCACAACTGGACTTATTGCACAGGTGGAATCCTACCCTAGCACCATGCTGGAAATTTACTGAACTCCTGAGAGTCTCTCATTCTTTTACAAATGTTTGTAGAAGCAGTCTGCATGCCTAGGTGCTCGATGTTATACACCTGTGGTCATGGAAATGATCAGAACATCTGAATTCAATGATTTGGATGGGTGAGTGAATACTTTTGGCAGTACAGAGTGTATGTGTGTGTATGTCTGTATTTATGTTAGTATATATGTGCGCGCATGTGTGCGTGTGTGTTCATGCGTGGCACTGACGTGCATGCGGCTCACCGAGCAGCCAGGGTGCGCAGGATCCCATCATACCGTTCTTGGCGGAGTTCAGGATGGACTCAGGCAGTGGGATGGAGTGTCGGACCATGGCGCCATACAGACCGTACTCAGCCATGACGCTGCTGCGGCCCCAACACTTCTCACGCTTACGCCATTTAGCCCGTCGGTTTTGGAACCAGACCTGCAACACAAATGCAAACGTCTGTAAGCTTTCACCAAAACCAGTAAACAAATAATGAACAAACAAGCATTACAAATACACCAAAACAAACATGAATAAAATCACAAACTACAAAAAAATCTGGTAAATGATAAAGTATCAGTTAACAATAACAATACCCTTAAAAATGACTAAAAAATCATTAATAAATTTTTTTTAAATGATGTTGTAAACACTTAATACCTACTTAGAAATAGGCCTGTCACAATATCAATTTTTGCTGGGCGATTAGTTGTCTCAGAAATTATTGCGATAAACGATAATATTGTTTGGAGACCGTTCTAAACTAATGTAGTGATAATGATATAATAGTGCAAGTACATCCTCTCAAAGATGAATAAACTTTACTTTCAAAAGAACACTTCACACTGGAACTGGAACACAAAATACACAAAACAACAAAAAGCAAAAATAAAATGGACTCTCAGTCTCCGATAACAAAAAAAGCACTTGAATAAAAACTAAATACAAAAAAAAAAAAAAAAAGGGGAACCAACCAAAACAGTACAGATTATGAAGTCTGTAAACTAAACTGCCCTTCAAAAAATAATAATCATTAATTTTATATAGAGAAGACGGGCAAAACTGACAGTTTTATAAACAAAAAGTGCAAACTAACAAAAGCACACGGCAACATACCAGCTACAAAGGTTCAGTGGTTCGCCTCGGTCATTTGGTTTGAATCCGAAGTGCTCCCACACCGCTGCTGTTACGTTCAACCTTGAAACCAATTCCATTTTGTTTTTTTCCCCAATATCAAACAGCGTTTCTTTAGATTGCTAACTCCTTGCGGGGCTAATGCTGCAGAGGTACAAGACGATCAGTGTTGCCAGGTCAGAAATGTAGGATTATCGTACCAGAGACATAAAATGATCGTATTTTGAGGGAAATTATGGTACACCCATTATAACCAAAATAACAAGTTTATTGATGTGCTAAAGTCACTCTAGTGTTGAATAGTGTCTGACAGGTACTCAGCGCTTCTTCTTCCAGACTGGCTCTGCTTCTTTCTTTCTTTCTTTCTTTTTTTTTGTTTTTTTTCCTCACTCATGGGGCGGGCGCAGCATACTATTCAGCCAATCATGGCCGTTGTTCTGAGGCAAACACATACACGTCACTCGTAGCTCACATTTATAAATGTCTGTTTCCAGAAACAGATGCCTTCAGGGTTCACAAAAAAAAACCCTGACAGGCAGTTGCGACAGGCTGATTACAACTGATTACAACCACACATTCACGGAAGGGTCAAATTATCGTATATTTGGCCTCTTTTGGGGTTATTGATTGTACATCGTACAGAGGGCAAAATTATCGAACAAATACGATAATTATCGTACACCTGGCAACACTGAAGACGATGCGCCTCGGCTGTCTACCTGATGTGATAGGCCACGCCCCCCTTACGCTAAAAATATTTGTGTGTGTGTAAAAGGATTTGTGTGTGTGTGTAAAAATATTTGTGTGTGTGTAAAAATATTTGTGTGTGTGTAAAAATGTATTTGTAACTCGTGTAATCATCTTTGTGTGTAAGTTTGGATAGTTGTATCTGTGAAACATGATTGTAAGCCTTAAAAAGAAAATAAAATTTTTTTCTATGAGGAGCTCCCAGATTTGTGGGTAGATGTTGCGTTTAGGTGCTAGTAGAAAGCTGGGTCATCTGAGTTTTCTTCGGAACTTTTTTTGGATACAACTGTCCAAACTTACACACAAAGATGCTTACACGAGTTACAAATACATTTTTACACAAGCACAGATATTTTGAGACTATTTTCTCTCCATAAGCCTTTTCTCATTCAGCGTCTTTAGTAGAAAGAGAGAGAGACACGAAGAAACAATAACGCCAATAAATGAAAATTATCGACCTCATTTTAATTTATCATGCGATTAATGGATTTATTGTTTATCCCAACAGGCCTACTTGTAAAGCATTATTAAATCCTTCATAAAGCTGTGTTTATTGTAAAGTGGTACTGAAACTCGTGATTGTGGAAAAAGTCTGCGGTCTAGTCTCTTCTTTCTTTAGTGTGGAATACAAAATAACCCCAAATAACTCACGAAGAAGACATGTAACGTCATATCCTGTTAACATCAGAATGCCGGGAGAATGCAGGAGCAGCGACTGAAGCGAAAATGTGCGCTAATGCTTCACATTTGCCCACAAAGATTTCAGCAAAGGACCGTGCAAAACACCGCAGTGAAGTTAATTTTAAGTTGGATATTGGATATTCGCGCTCCGCAGAGTTAGCGGCGTCTAGCTCACGGCTGGCCCGAAACAGGAACGCTAATGTCGGTCAGCCATCCCTAAGTGAACCACCACGCGTGAGAGAGGGGGCCGGTAGAGAACGGCTGGACGAAACTCCGCGGAGCGCAAATATCCAATATCAAACTTAAAACTAACTTCACTGCGGTTGCAAATCAGTTTCCTACCCAGCTGCACGAGAGTGGGGGGAAGCTGTTTTGCACGTCCTGCAGTGTAATCATCGAACATAAACGCAAGTCAAGCATCAACAAACACTTTGTGTCTGCAAAACATGTGCGGAGAACTGCAGACGAGGGACAATCCAGAAATGGTTATGAATGTCAGTTTATAAGCTATCAAAGTTCTCAAATACAGCACCTTTTGATAATGTTAATGTTTGTTGGTAATTATCTTACAAAACTAATAAGTATTTTTGATTTATATATTAAAAGAAATGTTTTTTTATTGATTTTAGTAAAAAAAAAAATCGCAACTTTTCATCGCAACTTTTAGGAAAGTGCCCCGCGAAATCAGGCATTTTAGCCCGCAACAATCACAAAAAATGCCCGCGAAATCCTGGAGGGACTAGTTTATGTTCACTTTGTGCACTGACTGCTCAAATGGAAGAGTCCACAGCTTCATTTAACATTTTCTTTAAAACTGGAATTTCAGTCCAAACGTGAAGAGAAGTATGCTTAAAACTCTGAGGCAGAAATTTAAACAAGATACAATTTTTCTCATGTTGTCTAATGTAACTGGAGAGGATGTCTTTCCTAATGTTTTAAATGTCTGGTTCAGAGTATGATCTACTTCATCTGATCTCTCTACTGCTAAAAAGGACTTATCAACATTCACATCTCTGCTGGCCAGGAGGCTAATACTGTTAAATAGGAAATCTGCAGCTCCACCTATATATACAAGCTGGATTAGAGAGGGCCTTTTTGTTCTTGAATTGGAAAAAATTAATCAGGCTGACTTTGGCTGGTAGGACTGGATCATTTGAAATTACCTGAATCTCTTTCTGTCTGATGTTAAAGGTACAGGATGTCAGATCATTCTGAGCTGAGCTCCACAGAGATGTGTTTGAACATGGAAGTATATGTGGATCTTTTACTTCCTGTAAATGTTTATTTTATTTACTTAATAAATAATTTTCTTGTTTTTTATAACATTTATAACAAAGTCAATATAAAACACAGGTTAATAATTGTTTTATTTTACTAATATTTATGTTTTTATACTGACTGGAGGGGGTTCTGAACTTCTCAGCCTCATCAGCTGCATCAAGAACGATCACTGGGAGGAAATGTTCAAAACAGCTTAAATATTCATTTACTGTTTAGTAAATAATAATTGACAAACTAAAAAAGTTTGTTCAGCAATTAGTTTAAACTTGAATATTAAGAACAAAAATTCAACAATCTTGTACAAAAACTCAGTTTACATTTTCAAGAAAAAAAAATTACAAGTGTTGTTCATTTCTGTGCTTTAAGTTTAATTCTTTCAAACAAATTCTTTTTTGTAAATGTCTCTATTTTTCTGATAATTTTCTGTAAATTACACTAATTAGTTTATTTTTTATTTTCTTTTTGATTTTTATCTTTTTATTCTTTCCCTTCCCAGTAGTTTGTTTGATGGGAAATAATGATTTTAAATGAAATAAAGGAGTTTTCAAATTATTCCTCATTTATTCTCTTTTTATTATCATTTTTATATCCGACTCAATTCTCTCTGTGGACCTTAACCAGTTAATTAATAACCTGATTCATAACCAGTTTAGTAACCTGATTATTAACTAGTTTAGTAACCCAGACTGACTGAGTCCTGACCTGGATGCGGTCCTCGGGCAGCTCCGTCTTCATGGCGAGCATCTCTCGGGCATAGACATCGGGATAATGAGCCTCGTGAAACGCTTTCTCCAGCTCCTCCAGCTGATGGGACGTAAACACGGTCCTGCAGAGAGCAGAACCCAGCAGAACTCAGAACAGAACCCAGATTTGACTGATTTCCTGAACAAGAACTCCTTTTCTTCTTTCTTATCTTTGTTTATTTATTTTTTTGCTCCATTATTTTACTCTTCATCTGTTTATTATTAAACATCACATTTTTACAGAACTTTATCATTAGTCTGACATAATATAACATAAACTGTAAATTTGTTTAAAGAAATGAAACTATTTCTTAAAATAAAGACATTTAGAGTTCAGACAGTTTCACTTCAGCTCTAAAAGCTAAAGAAAAATCTTAAACATTTCATCATTAATTAGAGAACTAATTGGTGCAGCTCGATGTTGGGATTTTGTCCTCAAATTAAAATAACTAGAATCATTTTTAGTCGAAATGTAATGAAAAGGTTAAATGTATCCCCATAAAGTTTATTTATTTAAAATTAAAATAAAACCTGTTGACTTTCATGTAAAAAAAAAAAAAAAAAGTTTTTACACAAAAAATGTATCAAACACTTTTAGTTCTTGGTAATTAAATATTTATTGGTTGCTTTTTATTTTTTGTCATCACTTTATAATGTTTTTTTTAAAATTAATTTTCTAATAAAACGTGAAAGAATTTACTTTAAATAACCATTATTGTTCAATCAAATATACATTAATAAAAATAACTAAATGTTTGTAATAACTAAAGTAATAAACATTATTTTGATTTATTACCATTAAGTTTATTTGATTTTAATTTTGAACAAAGGTTGCTGACACAATAAAGATGGTTTTAATTTTTACTCGGAAAATCTTTTTTTAATTTTTTTAAATAAAACTTTATTATAAAAAAAGTTGTTCTTGATTGTTTTGAATTTAAAAAAAGATTAATAACATTATTTAAATAGTACCAATAAATTACTGTCAATCAAATTAATAAATAAGTTTTTTAACATTTTACTAGTTAGATTTATTTGTTCATAAAGTTGAATTTATTTTCTTATTTTCTATAAATAGATTTATTGAAATAAAACCGATGTAAAAAAAAATTAACATTTTTCTTTATTCATTTATTAAAATGAAACAAGAGTGGAGCAAAATGATGTTACAGAAAATAGTTTCCGCTATTCTTCAAATTTTATTTTATTTTATTCTATTTTTGATTGACAGCTCTCGGCCCTCAGGCCCTCTTCCTCACCTGTGTCTCCTCTTCTTCCTCTTCTGGGAGGTTCCGGAGCTTTTGGACTCGTTTCGATCCGACAGACACTCTTCATCTGCGGAGCGACACAAACAGAATTCATTAACCCACCCGGAACCAGAACCTCAGAGTCAGAACCACATGATGAAGACGAGCTGAGGGTCTGAGGAGAACCGAACTGGACCGGAGCGGACTGACAGATGGATTTATCAGAACCGAAACGTTAAATAATTACGAATCTAAGGGGTAAAAATCAATCACAGACCAGTCCAGTTCTGGTCCCGGCTCTGATTCGATCCAAAAATTTTCTTTAAAAAGTGAATTTACAAACTGGTTCTGGCTTTTAGAACCTGATCCGAACTGAACCGAATCGCTGACTCCTCAGACCGCAGCTGCACACTAAGAGGTGGGTTCTGGATCCGGTTCTGGCCGTACCGGAGTATGTTTCCCTCTGGGCCTCCAGGTTCTGCAGGTACTGACTCTCGGTTCGGGTCTGCAGCAGCGGCAGGTGACCCGGCAGGAAGCAGGGGGTTCCGGTAGGTTGCTGGGCCGCCAGGCTGCACAGAAAGCCCAGTCCGAGCGGTACCGAACCCCCCGGGAAGGAAAACGCGCCGAGTCCACCTGCGGGCCCCTGCGACTCTGAACCGGAGCCCGCAGCCGCCAGACAAGAACCCGGAGCTCCGCCGGGCTGCTGCCGAACTTGCAGGTCCGAATCCAGGCCCAGTAGGTCGGTGATGGCAAAGCCTTTGGACCGGAACCCGGAGCCGTGCAGGCGGGACTTTTCGATCCCGAACCCCGGAGAAAACATCCTGACCCGGAACTTTTCTTCAGAACCAGTCATCCTGATGAGCAGAACGGGACCGGACCGGTCAAGAGGCCGTTTTATAGGAGCCCGAACCCCGGGTCAGAGCAGTAGCCATTCAGAGGACCGGGCGAGCAGGGGGCGGGGCTTAATCCCACCAGATTAATTTAACCAATTTCTCCTCAATCCGGATTAATTCTGGAAAGGAGGAGGGGGAGAGGGAGGAGACACTGCAAAACAGGATTTTGAGCAGTAATAAATGTTACTTAAAAGATTTTTTTATTTTAATGAAGTATTTTATCTATTAAATACCTCTGGGTTCCCTGTAGATGGGGAGGGGGGGCGCTCTGTGTGTATAGGGGGTCTGTTGTTGTGGATCATTTAGTCCCTACAGTCCCTCAGTAAATCAGCCCTCTTTAGGTTGAGAGTTGAACTGTGTCAGGGCTGCCTGTTGTCGCTGATTCTAAGAGATGTCTGGCCCTCCGTGCTCAAGCTGCTGCCCCCGCAAACCGACCCTGGAACAAGCAGCAGATGATGGATGGATGGATGGATGGATGGATGGATGGATGGATGGATGGATGGATGGACAGACGGACAGATAACTTCTTATTTTCAGTCACAACTGTAGGCTAGAATCTCTGAATAACATTTAACCAAAGATACTGATCATCACTTATATCCTTCAGCTCAGCGGTTTGTCTGCAGCGTCCAACAGAGTCGATGAATCTTTGTTTTCACAGGTTTACAACACAGATAAATTAGTAAGAGGTGAAGTTAGGAGCTCGATTAAAACTTGTATTTGGAAAGGTTTTGTTTTTACTATTTAAATGTTTATGTCTGATAACGAGGTGTAATTTATGACCTATATAGAGTTTACCTACCAATCAAAAACATTTTGTCTTTGTATTAGCCTTTAGACTCTCCTATTAATAATAGGTTAATAATTTCCTGTTACATGGTTATTTTGGCAGAAATATAAATAAATTCCTGGTTCTAATAATTATTGCGGAGTTGTGAAATGTCCAAATGCTATTTTCTGTGTAGTTTGTATTATAATGTATTTTGTACTTTCATTTGAATAAAAAAAATAATTCAATTCAATTCAATTCAATTCAAAAATACTTTATTAATCCTAAAGGGAAATTAAATGTTGACGTAGCTCATTTAAATCAAAGAGTTATTATAGATGGTGATGGCTGTGGGCAGGAAAGATCTCCTGTACCGGTCCGTTTTACAACTAATCTGAAGAAGCCTTTGACTAAAGAGACTCTGTTTTCCTATGATGGTCTCATGAAGAGGATGGTTAGGGTTGACCATGATTTTCTTGATTTTATGCAAAATCCTTCTTTGCATCATCATCTCCAGAGGTTCCACAGTCATCCCCAGAACAGAACCAGCTTTCTTTATCAGGTTGTTGAGCCTTTTTAAGTCCCTGGCTCTGATGCTGCTGCCCCAACAGATGATGGCAGAGGAGATGACACTCTCAACA
>NC_051451.1:6241906-6267022 GCF_001649575.2 Kryptolebias marmoratus
CCTCAAGAAGTACAGTCTGCTCTGTCCCTTCTTGTAGATGGCTTCACTGTTGAGTCTCCAGTCCAGTCTGTTGTCTAGATGAACACCAAGGTATTTATATTCCTCAACCATCTCCACTTCTTCTCCCATGATGGTAATAGGGTTTGATCTGACACTGTTTCTCCTGAAATCTACAATCATCTCCTTTGTTTTGTTCACATTCAAGATGAGATGATTGTTTTATTACTTTTATTATTAATTAGCATAAGTCTTTTTTCTTACATCCAACATTAATTATAATTATAAACTACTAATTAGACTAACCCCATTTAGAATATTCAATTTCACCTTAAAAGTGTAAAAACTGGTAGAATTATAACTGATGAAATTTAGTGAAATTTAACTGTTTGCATTTTAACTCAAAATGTTGGTTATAATCAACCCAAATAACATAAATGCAAATTGTTTCACTGATTTATAGGTTAAATATCAGAGGAGGAGGAGGAGGATGAAGAGGATTCACTGTGTCCCTGTCATGGATTTTGACTTCCAACAATAAAAGCAAACAGAACAAAATTAATAAAAAATAAAACATTTTTATCTTTTGAAAAAAACTAAACAAACAAACAAAATAACTAATGAACAAACTAACAAAAAAGCCATCAATGAAGTAATGAATAAAATAATAATACAATAAACTGAAAAATAAAGTAATACATGACGTAACGAACAAAGTAACAAATAAAGTAATGAATTTTGTAATGAGCGATTGAAGTAATGAACAAATAGTTCCTGCAAATGTGTTATTTTTGGTCTTTTGTTTTCTTCCTTCTTTAGTTGCTTTTGTTTGTTTTTCTAAATAATTATTTCATTGATTTTATAAATAATCTTTGAACCTTCTGACCCTCCACTGGTTGGCCTTCTTTCAGCTACGAGACATTTAGTTCCTAAAATAAATTTGATATTGAAGTGTCTTCAAAAGGTGGACGTTCTTCTGGGTCTTCATAATTGCAGCAACGATTTAATGATCAAAAGAAATGACTTTACAGACATAAGTTATTCTTGAACAGTGAGAGTTCATTCAAAATAACAGTCTGTGCGAATCGAGACTTCTGGCCCAGTCAGTGAAAATCCCCCCGTTCTTCTTGGGGCTGCTTCTTTTTATAAACATTTACCACACCCAGCTGTAGAATAACACACACACACATCCCACTGGGACGGACCTTAACAGTATGGATTCAAGTACATTCAGTTCCCTTTATGGTGATAAGCTGTGGTCTTGAGCCATGCAACAGATAACTTTCCATATAAGTCTTTGTGCAGTTGCTTTGACGACGTGAGTTTAGGAGAACACAATCCACTTCCCAAGAAGGGATTGTAGCTGAAGACAATGTCTCGACTTGGAAGTCAGGCCCCATCGCAACACAGCACAGATGTAACACAGACACCTCAACATAAAAACCATTAAAGTTCTGGTTTGTACTACTAAAAGTCAAAGCTTTTAGTCCAAGAAAAACCATCAGACTTATTTTTTTAAATAAATAAATTTTGTAAAAGTTAATTTTACTTGTTGAGATGTCAGATTCAAGCCCTGTGATCAAACTTCATGAGTCTCATTTTTAATCTAAATCTAAATTTCACCTTAAACTCAGATTAGATCTGGCATCAAAATGAAGTGAATCTTATTTAAATTGTTTTATTCTAAATAAGATATAAAAAATTGTTTTTATTTGTTCACCCCACTGATTTCACAAAAAACGATTAAAATATTTTCTTCAATCTGTTCTTGTAAAAGAAAACATGGAATTATTAATAATTATTAATAATATATATTTTTATGTTTGTCTGGTTTGTAGTTTTCCTGTTTTTGAGGCAGAAGAGCAGGTTTTCTGAACCAACTTTCTGATGATTTCAATTGTTCCTTCACAGCTTAATCTTTTCTTTAATTTTATACTTCAGCTCTAATATAAACCATATTTAATTTATTTGTTTCCATCTGCTTTCATGTCAGTTTTTAAGAACTGCTTAAAACCATAAAATATTATTTATTTTTTTGCGAACAAACTGAATCTAAAACAACTAAATTAAACATAGAAATGTTTAAACAACCTCTTTTATTTAACTCATTTTACATCTTTAAACTTTCATAAAACCTGTTTATTTTTGCTTTATTCCTTCAGAAAAAAAAGCAGTTTTTGTTAAATGAAACTTTGCCATAAGCACTAAAAAGCAGCTCGTTAACTCTCAGATAATGAGGATTTATCTGTGATTAAATATAATCTTTGGAGCAGAAAGAGTTTTATTTTAACCAGGCGGGTCGTTAATGTGGAACTGTGACGTCAGCAGAAAGAAAAAGGAGAACAGAGGCGGATTTGAAATTTGCTTTAATTATCTCTGATAAGCAGATTCCTCCAAACTAATTGCTTTTAAAGCCGGTTGATCATTTTTACCTTCTTAAACTCACAAACACACACTCGGAGCGCCTGCCAGCATGTCAGTCAATCCCCAGGGATTAAACTCCAACTTGGCCCTAATTTTTACACAGATAGACTTTCATCATCATCATCGTTATCATTATTATCATCATCACCCAAGAGGTCCAACAAAAAGATGATTTCCACTGGAATGTGTACAGCAGTGAAAATGAGTGAGTTAAATCTGTTTTTCTCTAGTGACACTAAAGGTTTTGATTGCATTGAAACAAATGTATTTAAAAATAAAACAGCACTTCCACAGCTCAACTTTAATCATTTTAGATTTTTACTTTCTGTTCTGTTGCTGTTTTACTCCTGTTTGCATCCATCTTCATTACAGTGTCATTTGTTTTTAGTCAGTTATTTCTTTGTAAACATTTCCTGTTTTATTCCACTTTCACTACATCTCTCAGACCTATTTGGAGGCTGCTTTATTTAGTATTTTTACCTGATAGCACTTATTTTGAAGGGCTCCCAAGACCTTGTGTACAAAGACTTTTGTACATTTTCTGTGAAATATACATATATATATATATATATATATATAAGACAACAAAATTGTTGCATTTGTTCCTCTCCCGAGTGTTGAGGTTGTGTCTCATGAAAACCATCCAATCTGATAAATCAGAGAAATGGAGCAAGCACCTCTACCTAAAATGAGAGTATTTTTTGTTTTAACTGGGTAAAATTAAACAGACAGACAGGAACACAGTTTTCTGGATTAGATTTCTCATTTTATTTGAAGTAATATTTCTACAATAATACTTGAGATTATCAGAGATAAATGGTGGAAAAACTTCTGTGATGTAACTCTAAAAAATATAAAACTAAAGAAGTGATGCTGACACATATAAACAGTAAACCCACTGACTACTGCCCCATCATGGGTTTGCACCGGCAGCCTCAAGAATACAAAATCACAGAACCACTGAGAGATAGCAGCCACACACGCTGTATGAAGCCACAAAATTAGATAAATAGGATCCACCTGTGGGCGACCTAAATAATTACAGACACAGTAAATGGGCCAACCATGTTGAAGAAAATGTCTTGTTGTTTATCTCCTTTGTCTTTAATTTTCTATGTTCTGTTCATGTCCAGTCTGTCTGCTCCAAGCTGCTGACTGATCATTTTTCTTCTAATTTTCGTCTCTTAAATGGATTTTTAAACTGAAAATCTCTAGTGTTGGTCACAGCAGGTTTTGCTGCAGCTGTTCCTGCATTAAATAAGATCAGGTGAGGTGTAACGTTTAGTGGTCAAATCACTTAGCTGAAGTTTGGTGGTCTGTAGCTGTTGCCTCTGTGGAACGTTGGTGACCTCTGTGCACTATGCTCCTCAGCATCTCTTCAGTAAATTCTGTAATTTAACATGGTCTACCACTTCATGGCTGAGTTGCTGTTGTTTTCAATCGTTATAATAATAATTACTTTGTTATAATACCACTAACAGCTGACTGGAATATTTTGTAGTAAAGAAATTTTTTAACAGGACTTATTCCACAGGTGGTATCATATCATGGTACCATGCTGGAATTCACTGAGCTCCTGAGAGTGACCCATTATTTCAGAAATGTTTGTAGAAGCAGACTGAATGCCTAGGTGCTTGATTTTATACACCTTTGTGTGAGGATTTGGTTTTTTGTGTTTCGGTTTGTTGTTTTTGTTATTATCTTGTTTCTGTTTGAGTTTTCCTGTTCTTGTTGCTGTCACCATTCACTCCTCCCCAGTCACTCTTTTGCCTTCATGCCACACCCATCTATACCTGTCTCAAGTCTTGTTAATTGCCTATCCTGTGCTCACTTACCTCGTCACCCTCTGTGCTTAAAACCCGGTCACTTCCCTCATTACTCTGCTGGATCATTGTTTTCTGTTTCCCTGTTGCTTTTAGTTCCCTGCTTGTTGCCCTTTGTTCATGTTTTATCGCTCCATGCTTTGTTTATTTATGTTTGTACTTAGTTACAGTTTTTGCTGCCACTTCAGCCTTTTTGTTTGTTTTATTTTAATAAATTAGTTTTCACTACAATGACTCTGCACTCTGGGTTTGCCTCCTTCCCCACCCTACCTGACACCTTGGTCATAAAAATGATCAGAACATCTGAATTTAATGATTTGGATGGGTGAGTGAATACTTTTGGCAGTATGGTGTAAGTCAAAAAAGCAGCATACAAACAAAAAATTCTAGAAGTATGAACCTGTGCGTATACATGAATCCATCATATTTCATTTGTTCATTCTGACCAACATGGAACTGAGAGCAGAAACTCCTACCCTCATACACCTCCATTTAAATATACAAATAGATGTAAATATGTCCTGCAGGTGTCATTCTCCTCTGCTTCTCCTCTCCTGTGAAATCCTGTCTACAAACAGATAAAGAGGAATTTCATGTGACTTAAAGATGCTCCTAAATTAGGTAGTGGGGCATAAAAACATTGTGTCCTCTGGCATTATAGCTAAGCGCAAGAGGAGCAACGATGTGTGAAGCTGCTGTGGTCACACCCACCAAAGTTACAAAAAGGCTAAATGGTCAGAGATAAAGGTGGAAGTGGCTGTCCACAAGCAGTGGAAAGAATCAGTCATCATTACAATCCCCAAAAAGAGCCCTGTTCAGGACCTGAGGGATTCCATACTGGTGGTTCTGACATCTGTGCTGTAAATGTATGGAGCGTACTTGCCAACCATCCCGCATTGGGCGGGACAGTCCCGCATTTAGCCCCCCCGTCCCTTGTCCCGCATCACCCTGTGTGGGACAGCCAAAAGTCCCGCATTTGGCCCTCACACGCCACACTTTGTCATGACTTGGGAGGTACTGTTCAGAAGAGCGAAACCAAGACCAAAACACGGAGACGGAAGTAAAGGTAAGTGAATTTATTTACAGGGTGAGACTATATACAGTGGGCGGTGTCCGGAGTGGTCTGCAAGAGAAGGAGAGCTAGGTGAGTCTCGGGTACAGGTCTTGATCCACACGGCAACAAGGAAGTGGTTATAATGTCTCTTTGTTCGCTTACAGATCCAGAGGGTAAATGCAGCGCCGATGAGAGGAGGAGAGAATTCCAGGTGTTCCAGGAGTGACGAATTAGATCCAGCAAGGTAAGTAGCAGCGAGGTTCCAGGTAAGTGATCCTCAGTATCCGTAAACGTGGCGTGGCAAGAAAAGCCTAGGACACAGGCAACAACAAAGAACGTGGTTAACACTAGGAGCTAGAGTTCAGGTTAGACGCTGAGGCGGAGAATCTAACCCAGTAGGTTCGATGCTCCAGCGAAGATCTGATCACCGCCTGCTGCTTAAATCCTGGCTGGTCTCATCAGTGGTATGAGGAACACCTGTGGAACAATAATTAGTGGCGCCGCCCAGAGGGCGGAACCAAAACCCAGATCCTCACACACTTTGTATTTCTCACACAAAAAAAACACATGCACGCAGCCTTTTTGTCACTTTAAATCTATATTTAGCGAGTTTTCAGATCCCTCAAGCATTTTTTTAAAGCGACTAGCGATAAATCTAGTGACTTTGGCGGCTAAATGTGAGAAAGCACTGCAGCATACCGTAAGTCCCGCCCACTTCCCCAGGCACTGACAGCTGACAGCTCAGAGAGGAGACCCACTCCACTCTGTCCACAGTGGCGCTCCTGCGCGCGCCCCCTTGAGCACGCGCGGGAGCGCAATTGTTTTCGTGTGAGTCGTGTTGTCATCTGATGACAGAGAGCTACAGATGGAGAGGCAGAAAGATAAAGATGTAAGCATGAAATAAAGCTTTTCAAAGTGGTTGAAAGACAGCAGGAAGTTTTGTCTGAGCATCAAGAGGAGGCCTGGAAATGTTCAGGTTAGCTAAAGCTACTAATACTAATAAATAACAAGTTACAACTGTTTACTGATCAGTATTTACAATATACGCTATGTTGTCCCACATTGACATTCCCAAATGTTGGAAAGTATGATGGAGAGGGTGGTGTTTGATTACCTATCAGGGATGGTGTCACACAAACTGGACCCACTCCAGTTTGCTTACAAGGCCAAACGTAGCGTGCAGAATGCAAGCCTCACATTTTTAGACACCATCGCCAAAAACCTGGAGTCACACACAAGGATGATAGTCACACTGTAAACACTGACAACCTGCTGCACCACCTTCCTGGCCTTCAGGTGCTCCCAACACTGATTATTTGGATCAAGACTTTTTATTAGACAGAGGACAAGCCTTTGTGTTTTTTTGTTTCTCTGCAGCAGAACAAGTTGATTATTGAGCCTCTGAATGGATCAGACTCGTTCTTCAGAACCAGAACACGAGTGTGACTGCAGTAATCTGCAGATTAAATAAACTTGTGTTAAAACAATGTGGATTATCTTCATACCAAGGAGAAGATTGATTGATTATTTGACTTTAATCATCTTTAGATTAAAGTCTGAATCATTTTCTACCCTGAGCTTTTGATCCACAGTTTATCTTCGTCCGCCATCGTTTCATAGTTTAATTTCGACCTTCTGTATTTAATGAGCAGACGTCAGGGTTCAAAGGTCTGTGTCTGTAATCTGCTGTACCATCAACACTGTTATTTCAAACTGCTTTGTTTCAGAGTTTTCAGCTTCATGACGACGCTCAAAAGGTTTTACTTTTCTGACAAACGGACTCTGAAAGTTTTATTTCTGCACAGAAATGACCCAAAACTTCAGCAGGTTTGTTTAAATTTAAAGAAAGAAATCAGCAACAAAAATCCACAGCAGTTTTTTCATCTTGTTGTTGTTCTTTAGGCTGCTCCTTTTTTTAGGGCCCACCACAGCTAGCAAATTTGCAGGAACATTTTTTTCCTGGATGTCATTTCTGAGGCAGCCTCAGAATTATGAGTCGGTGGTACTGACCACAGAGCTGCCGCAGCTTCAATTGGTTATAATCAGTCAAAATAATTTTATTATTAATCATTCATAAGTGAAAATGAGTGGCCATCATCAAACTCTGATCACTGACTGAATTCCTAATTTTTATTTTTATTTTAACTGATTAATGAACAGCGCTCATACCATGATTCTAACGCCACCATGTTTCGCTGAACAAATCAAGTTCTGGTGTTTAACTGTTTTTCTTTCTGAAAATGTTTTATTCAAACAGGAAATATGATAACTGCTTCTTCTAAATCCAACCAGATAAATATTCAATAACTGATGCAAAGTTTTACTAACTTCAAAGTGACATAAGATATAAAACTTCACAGCAAACAGCTTTGATCAGCTGACAGTAAAAAACTCAACATGAACCAAAACGCCAAATGTTCAGAAAACAGAATGTTTGAGCCTGCAAAATTTCAAAACAAAAGCGTGAAGGAGATGAATGAAGGAATGAAATTAATTGGGAATTAATAAACAAGTAAAACTTTTCTCTGATGGAAACATTCAGTTATTTAAATGTCAGATTTATTTTATTTTATTTTTCTGCTCTGGAAACATCTGATGACTCCTTCACGACCCCCTCCCTCTGGTTCTTACAGCAGCTGGGTAGATCACTGCTTCCAGAGAAAGAAGGAGGTGGGTTTCTGACCCAGAGGAAACTCAGCAGGGGCCATACATTAAGGAGCAGCCACTGATCCTCACAGAGACAAGTGTGAGGATGAGTACATTTATCACTTGTCACGTGAGCAATCCTCCAGCATGCACGTGAGCATCCCTCTTCACTCAGACTCCTGTTAGACCTGCAGTCTGAACAGGACTGAACGGGTTAAAAACTGTTTGTGTTATTGTTTCAAAAGACTGTATAATTTTTATATTTATTTAACTCATTTTATCCTGGAAATAATCACTGAGAGGAATGATAGGAATAATACTTTTTTTTCCCCTGGCAGATATACTTTGTTTTATGGTTTTTGTCATTGTCATTTTGTCTTTTGTAGTCTCAAGCTGCTCACTTTAATGAAGTCTGTTCAGCATTGTTCCTCTTAGGCTGAGCTAATCTCCAACAGCACTAATAATGGCGGACAGCAGAGTTCAGTGTAAATCCAAACAAAAGTCTGTGTATTTACCATTTTAGATGTAACTGTTTACATGCTGGAGAGGCTGGTGTCTGTGCACATTCACGTGTCAGCGCCAACTAGTGGCCTTGAATGGGTACTACAGCAGCACAGAAACACTGTAAATTTGTAACTTTTCCCCAAGTGTGTTGCCACATAGTTATTTTTCTTTATCTTTACTCGTGTTCCCTCATTTTGAAGAGGAAAAAACTTCCACGGGACTCCGGTGTAAAAAATATTTAAAAAAAAAAAAAAGTTTATTCCACCATTGTAAAACTTTTACAGGAGCTAACAAACAAGTTTTCCTCAAAAATAAACAAACTACGGTAGAAAAACCGTGAGGCTCTGTCCTTCTGTGCTGCAGTTCTCCTCTGCCCCTTACTCTCCCCCTCCTTACCGGAGCTGACCGTGCTCATTTGCATAAAGCTACTATGCAGAGGGATTAAACTCTAAACTAGCCTTTAAAACAAAGTTGTTAATAAAATTACTTTAACAAATCAACTTAAATACAATAAACAATTTTAGCTCAATTTCAAACATAAATTTACTTATTAAATTACTAATTAAACAAAACAAGTTTAACAGCAAATATAAACCGAATAAACATAAACCACACCAACTTGGCTCCCACACCAAGCAATATCCGAAAATCTTTATTGTTGCCAGGAGATCGGCCATGTGTAAACAGTGTCTGAGACAAAGCTTTTTCGCAAGGGCTGTGAAATCTATCACTCTCTCTGCTCTCTCTCGCACACACACAGGCACTCATTAATTGACCCTAGCAGACATGCACTTACACCTTACACAAACACACTCACTCACTCATTCACACCTAAAGACTGGAACTTGCACTGTGCGTCACTTTATAACATCAACATATACATTTATTTGCTGCTAGATGCTTTGCGTTACTGCCGTCCGACATGCTGCTGACTTGTCAAACTTTGTAAATTCAATTATTCTATCATTTTGTATGTGAGAACCCTTAGCTAAGAGCACCAAACAAAATGTTGTTGTGCTTTGCAAAATTACAATAAAGATTCCTAATTCTTGATTTGAGTTGTTCTGATGTAACTGAAACAGGGGGATCAGTCAGGCCTGTTTCCATCTGATTGGCTCCATAACGAGCCTAATTAAATCAGCAGATGTGCTGAAACTAGGTCCGGCTGTAACTGATAGCAGTAATTCAGGCGGCAGACGCCCTCCTGCTCTGTTGTCCATTGTTGGTGCTGATCCGTTGTTGTAGCCACCAGCAGCCGAAACAATAGTCTGGTCACGCGCCCTGACCCCCCACCTCCACCACCCGTGGCCCACTAATTATTCATAAATGCACATTTATGCAAATAGATTAACCTAATTCAGGGAAGTAAACAGCTCTGGGTTGGATTAAACTTTTTAAATTAGTGTCTGAAGGTCTGGACCATCTACTCTTACAGAACCGCCCCCCATCCTCATTTACATTTATAATCTTTAAAGTGTGTGAGGCCACGCCAGAGAAAGCTCTAATGGCTAATGATTAAAGGTTTAATTCTGTTCAGAGACGGAGTGTGTCTGACCCGGTTCTTACATCAGGCGTCAGGACGCGTGCCGCGCTCATTTGGAACACAAACGGACCGCTTCCTGATCGAAATGCTCTTCTTCTCTTTATTCAATAAATTATCTATTTCCTATCAGCTGTGTGGGCGGGGTCAGGAAAAAGGAAGTAAAACCTCCACCTGAATTAGAGAAGGTAACATCCTGCCTGTTTTAGGTTTACTGACAAGTTCACCAACTTTCCTGAGTCCAAGCAGTGAGTCTGTCCCTGTTTAACCCTGATCCAAACCCCCCACCAGTGTTGTGCATGAACACATTCATAAACTGAGTTCATATTTTTCTGAACTTTGAACTTAACAAGTTCTGCTTTTTACATGAGGAACTTTAACTGAGTGTGGCTCAGTACACAGTTCTCATGACCCATGCTAGCTCACTTTCTGCCATCTTGTATGACACGCTTCGCTCTGCAGCCACTACTGTTTTCTTCGGACATATTAATTACAGCATAGTTACTATTACTACCCGCTCCATCGTGTTTCAAAGTTCAACAAGTGTGACAATGAATGGATCTAAAAGATTTTATAAAGATAGACTGGATGCTCACCTGCAGTGATTTACAGGTATTTTGATTTACCTTAGAAACAAGAAAGATGCTAATAGTTTGGAAGGACCTAAAACGTATGAGTGGCAATGTTGTGGATGGGTTAGGGTTGTCGGGGCATCAACAGCCTAGAAGCTGATGACATACTTGTCTCAGCTAAGATGAGTGCTTCATTTCTGTAACAATTTTGCAACCATAGTTTCTTGTCACACAGTCATTCTGTCAGAAACATGATACTCCTGCCGGAAGTGACCTAGGCTGCACAGGAAGGGCTATAGCTGTCTGCTGCTGGTGTTAATTCCACACAAATAGCTGTGTAATAAAAAGTTGATAGTGGTCTAAAGGTTTATAAATCAGCGTTTGTATGAACTGCTGGAAAACTTTAAAGACTGGACTCATTTTAATCCCCTTCGGTCCCAGCTGCGTTCAGACGAGCTGTTAGCTCATCAGTCAGAATTAAACTGTGGTAGATTGCTATTTGAATGACCTCATTTTACAAAAACCTTTTACACACACAAAAAACTTTAGTGCCTAAACTGAAGGGCTATATAAAGAACTTTATACTTTATTTATTTCTATTGAAGTATTTAATTTAAACAGAAAGGAAGTGAATTTCTGTTAATCTGATTTTATAATCTGTGATAATCTGACTCTTGATCTCTGCTTTTTGTTTGCTCTGGTTCCTGACATCTAAACACAAACAAATTATTTTGACAGCGATGAGATGATTCATTAAACTTTTTGTTTCATGTTTAATAGGTAAAGCTTTTATAAAACTCCATTTCCCAGAGTTCTGTGCAGTTTTTTTGGCACTCAGTTGAAACAGAATGAATAAATCTCCACAGTATGTCAGTTTATTAAATTAGAAGCTTTTATTGTGAAGTTGTTTGTATTTCATCACATCAGATGCTATTATTTATACAACAATTTGATTCAATTACTTCAATTAGGTTCTTTAACATGTTTTTACTGAATTTGATTCATAGACTTAATAAACTCGTCCATCTGACGAGGGTTGATGTTGGTTTTATTAGGCGTTGCAGCGGTCAGTGTGGCAGCAGGTCCAGCCAGGTTGGGAACAGTTCTCCAGTCGAGTGCAGCCTTTCTCTCCAGTTTCTGCAGACAGGAAACACATCAGACCTGCTGCAGGAAAGGTTCTTCCCTGTTAATGTTGAGAATGTTTCTGAACCTGAGAATGTTTCTCTTTGAAAACGTTTGATTAATTCTGATGGTTTTCAGAGTTTATTGTTGTAAACACTTCTGGTCTAAATTAATCCAGGCAGTTTTATTTAAAGCTCTTTGTGACTTTGTTCAGAAAGGTTCTGTGCATCTGATGTGATTGATATGTTCTGCAGAAATGTTGAAAGTTCCAAAACAGGCCAATAGGAATTTAGTGAATTACTTTGTAATAATCTAAGATGTGACAGAGACAGTCTCTTATTTTGAAGAGCATCTAAGAGGTTTATTTGGAAACTCCGGGTTCCAACCTCTTCCTGTTTGCTCTTTGTGTTTTTCTGACTTTAAACCCTGAATCCTGCCGACCCTCTGTCTGAATCCTCCTGAGCATCAAAGGTCTGATTAGAAACGACATGAAGTCTGAGGTTTTACAGGATATAGATCCTGTACAGGATATAGATCCTGTAGAACCTCAGTGGGGGCAGCCACGATGGAAACATAGGAGGAAGAAAAGCATGCTGGGTAATATAAAAACCAGGAATACACAACCTGCTGAGTCACTGGTTGCCATGGTGATTTTAGCCTTTTTGAGGAACAAAAAGGGGGAGGGACATCAGACAGCAGCACTTTAGACAGAGTAAAAAGTAAGCCTCAAACAGCCTCTGTGTGAAAACTGTAAGTTGGATCAAAAACCATCTTAACCTGTAAGCAGAAGGTTCTGATGGCTCCACAAGTTTAGTTTATGTTTCTACAGGGTTTTATAGAGGAGATATGACAGGTTAAAAAGAGTCTTCACTTCCTGTTTGACGAGGAAATTCTGAGCTCAGACATAATGGAAGTCAATGAGAGTTTGGGTATGTGCACTCTAACCTCTGACCTCTGAGGGGATTTGAAAGAAAACCATCAGTCCTACGGCAGAGAGACACACTGGGTGAAAAAAGACAGAAATACCTACGACTGAATGGAGAGAAAAAGAAAAGATTGTGGAAACAGAAACAGTTTTTGAAACTTTTGGTAAGTTCAGACAGGTGAAAGGTTAGTGTGGCATCATCAGACTCCAAGTTAACCATTCTGTAGTAAAATCTCCAAATATTCTTCAATTTAAACTGTGATTGTGTAAAAAGTGTTAAAATCTCTAAACACCACTTCAGTTTAAATATTTCTACTGTGAAATCTGAGCTGTAGAGCTCCAAACAGGACTGGATTTTACTGCAACTAAATAGCACTGATGTTTATCTCAGTTTTTAGTCAACTTCATCTCTGTTGGGTTTCTATCTAAATCAAATTTTTGGACATAAAATTTTGGTCATAAGATTAAATTTAAATGTCAAAACATTTGTTAATAACAAACTAGCACATCCTGTGGGTAAAGGTAAATGTTTAGGGTAAGGTAAATAAAAAGTTTAGCTAAAGATGCAAGTAAAGGTAAAGGTTTATGTAAAATAAAGGTAAAGGTAAAATGTAAAGTACTCACGTCGGGTGTAGCAGGCCTGTTGGACTTTGCCTGTGCACTGCAACAGCAGGTTGTTGACCATCAGGAAATCTTCACCGTAACACTCAATTTTAAACTGCTGATCTGAAGCTAAGATAAAAAACACGGAAATAAACAGTCTGACCAACTAAATTACACCTGAAACACTCGAGACACATCTAAGACACATCTGAGACACAACAGAGACACCTGAGACATCTGAAACCTAAGACACAGCCAAGACACATCTGAGTCACACCTGAGACCATCTAAAACTTACCTGATACATATCTGAGACACCTGAGACCTAAGACATCTAAGACACAGCCAAGACACATCTGAGTCACACCTGATACACATTTGAGACACACACCTGAGGAACATCTGAGACACACCCGATAGACTTGATACACATCTGAGACACTTGAGAAACACCTGATATATCTGAGACACACCTGATATATTTGAGACACAGCTGAGACACATCTGACATATCTGAGACAAACCTGACAATATTTAAGACACACCTGATATACCTGAGACACATTTGAGACACATCTGAAACACAGTGGGTTCCTAAACCAACAGCCCATCTGTTTTCAAACTAAATTTTTGAATAATAAAGAACTTGTAGCTAAACATTTGATAAACATTTGATCAAGGTAATGCATTTTTAATGTTTTTCTTCTTAACTACAGTTTTCTCCTGATTTCAGATTAAGAGGATCCAGGTGAGATAGATTCCAGGTGTTTACCTAAGCAGAGCGGCAGCAGCAGAAGCAGCAGCAGCAGATAAACCTTCATGTTTCTTGTTTTTAGTGTTGACCAGACCAAAAGAGCAGAAATAAAAGTGAGATGTGATCAGAACCAAGCTGGACTTTTATCTTCTGCTAAAATAAACAGAGACAAAGACAAACTGTGCTGAAATCATCAGTGTTATGTCAGGAAATAAACAGAGGAGGTTTGTTTGTTTCACCTTTGATCTGACTCTAAATCTGCTCTAAGTTCAGCTGAGTCACGGTTCAGTCTGGTGTCTGAGCTGGATTCTGCTGTGTCATGTTGTGATCATGATGAATCAGGATTTAAAGGTCTGAGTTTTGTTTTCTTTAGCCTTTTGTGTCATACAGTATTTATTCAGAATTTGAACATATTAAAAAAAAAACATTTATGGGCATTTTTGTGTTTGTTTGTTTTTTAACTTCTTGTCATAAAAAAGTACGGAAGTTAAGAGCTGATGTGGTTTTTTCCGATTGTTTTCTCGAGATCACAGGTTATTTATGTCGTTATCACGAAATAACTACTATGTTTTCTTGAGATAACGAGATGATTATCTTTTCTTAAATGCTCATGATCAGTTTCTCAGTGTTCCTAAAACCCTGCCAAGAATGGAGTCAAGCTGAAAATGTCAGATTGTGGAGAACCTGACATAGATCAACCCATCAGATTGTACTTCTGTCGAGGTCTAACACAGGCTAACATTGCAATGTGTTTGTCTTGTAGAGATAACTTTCATATCAGCCCTCATCATTTAAGGAATCATCTCCTGCTGGTGAATGGAATCAGGTTTTAACACATGTCAATCATCTCGTGATCTTAAGAAAACGTAATAGTTATTTCATGATGACGACATTAAAAACTTGTGATCTTGAGAAAGCCATCAGAAAAAAGTTAATGCGGAACATGTCCGCTCTCAGCTTCCGTAAAAAAATGTTAGAAGAGTGTAAAAAAAAAATTTTACTATAGAAATATTTTGGGATCTCAGTGGAGCCCTCTGAATCAGATCAATGACTGAACCAGTTCCAAAGAGGAAGTGAAAGACAATCCAATGTCTGCCATCTGTAGATTTCCTTTCATTATCATTTAAAACCATAATGGGATCTGGATGGACCGGGTTTATTAATAATATTACTTAGATGTCGGTGTTTGAGTTGTTTTTAGAGTCTGACCTGGAGATAAAGGTTAGTGGATCATTATTGACACCCCCATTATTGTCCATCCGGTTCATCTTGTGAGCTGGATAATTAAAAAAATAAGCAACGTACCGACAACCAAGATGGCCACCACCATATAAAGAAGGAGCATGAGAAGCTGTGGAAAGTCAAGGTCTCAGGGGTACCAATGGTCATCGGAGCACTCGGTTCTGTGACCCCCGAATTGGAAGAGTGGCTCCAACAGATCCCAGGAACAACTTCAGACATCTCTGTCCAGAAGAATGTAGTTCAAGGAACAGATAAGATACTGAACAGAACCCTCAAGCTCCCAGGTCTCTGGTAGAGGACCAAAGTTTGAAATGAAGCAGAACTACTTATGTGTGGAAATATATATATATATGTGTGTGTGTGTGTGTGTGTGTATGAGGTGGGGGGTGGGGTAAGCTGGCCACCCCCTTTACTTGAGGAACCTATACTTTTAAGCTAAATAACAACTAAAAAACATGGTTTCCTCAATTTGATCGGGGCAGCTGCAGATTATTCTATGGTGGCCAACGCCACCTTTGGTCACCCTCTGGCTCCTCCATTCTGCCTGGTGGAGAATAAAATTGCTCCCTCTGATCGCCAGGATACGTCACTCTGCGCTGCCTCAGACAGCAAATTATCACTACAGTAAGGTTTATGTTCTATATAAATATAAATAGGTATAAATATATTCTCCCTCTAAATCTTTATCAGCAATGATGTAAGACTTCATCCCTTCTGAAAAACTTTCTCTAAACTTAGTTTCAGTCTATTTGAAACACATGCAAACATGTCCGTGCAGCTAGACACAATTGGGGGAGCACAGCCTGTTTGAGTGTCCCTTTTGATGCTTTAGTTCTTGAAATTAAACACTATTAACACTCAGGGATGTATATTTGTATGTCCTTTTCAATTCCAGTAGAGAAAAACACTCATCTTGAAAACTAAAATCATGCACTTTTCAAGACCCTCAGCAATGGGGGACATCAGAGGTTCGCTTGTTAGAGGGGGTTGACCCTGACCCACTGACCCATCTGGCCTGTTATCAGCACACTGTTCAAAAGCCTGCATCTCTGATGGTATGGGGGTGCATTAGTGTCTCTGGCATGGGCAGCTTGCTCATCTGGAAAAGCACCATCAATGCAGAAAAGTATGTACAGGTTTTGGAATAACATCTGCTCCCATCCAGAAATCTAGACCCAGGACTGTTGAACAGCTACAATTCTACATCAGACAAGAATGGGACATGTTGCTCCTAAAAATGGTCCAATTTCTTAGTTTAAACATTTGATATGTTTACCATGTTCCACTGTAAATAAAGCTGTCTGTCTGTATCTAAGATTTTTTTAAATTAAAATCTTTGTTTCAGGAGGAAAACTGCTTCAACCTGCATCTGGACTGATTATTTAACCTAAGTAATACTGAGAGACACAAGGGGGAGAAAAAAGGAGACACCTTTGAGAACAAGAAGATAAAACCCAAGAAAATAAACATGAATCAACATGAACCCCAGCTTTTTCACAGAAAAAATAATACTCTTGAATATTTTCAGCAGTAGCCTGACTGTAAGTAACTTACTTTAACAAGGATTACAATGTTTATTTTGTGATTAAATTATGTAACACTGTTAACATATAGGGCTAACTGATTACTTCTCAACCCTGTATAGATTTGTAATCATATAATTGAGGTTTTATTTTTTTTAACCTTGAATATGGGTGGTTAGAGATCCAGTGTCAGGTTGGGTGGAGATTGCAGCGAACCCAATGCGCAGACTCATCTTGGATTCCAGAAAATAAAATAATTTATTTTAAAGTAAAAAAAAAAAAGCTAAAACAAAAGGCTGACGAGGCAGCAAAACAAAACAATAACAAAAATCCAAAACGTAGGGAACGTGATGGGCAAGACATGAGGGAAACCAGAGTGCATGAAACGGCAACGGACCAGTGAGTAAATGGAGGAAATGACCATGGTTTAAAAGCAGAGGGTAATCAGGGGAAGTGGGCATAGGTGGGTGATTACTAACTAGGAGCAGGTGGAGATGGGCGTGGCAGGTAAACAAGTGATAGCAGAGGACAAGTGAATGATGACAGGAGAGAAAGACACAAGGAGCAAAAACAAAACAAGAAGACAACCAATTGACAAAATAAAAGAAACAATAAACCCAAACTGAAACATGAACCAAAAACATGAAAATATAACCCCAAATCCTGAAATGTCTGACCCACTAAGATTTCTGCTCAGAGCTGCTGCTGGTCAGGAGGATATTTGATTCAGTATTTACTAAGTCTGACAAATCTGTATATCCAGATCATGTTTGAGCATCATCAGCCCTGGATTGTCAACATCATTAGCATCTGTATAACAGCTGGGCTTGTAAAGAACATCAGCGGTTTTACCTGAGGCTGTGTGTGCACTCTGTGGATTCAGTTTGATGAAACATTTTAAATGTGTGCAGCAGCTGAAAACACCTCCAGGACTGTTTTTATTATCAGATTCTCTTTGTTCAAACATGTTACATCTAATCCATCCTCAGACAGTTTTCATGCAGTAAAATCCTGTTGTTGAACCAATCAATAATCTGATTTCCACCTTCAGTAAACCTTAAATGAATGAAGCTGAATGTGAAAAACAACAAACAACAATGGTGTTTGTGCTGCTGCCATCAGATCAGACATGTTCTCCTTCATCTGATCTCATTGTAGCCTCCAATCCAAGTTAGCAGGGATTATCTCCATGGAAAGGGCATTAAGAGAGGATAACCTCTGCCTGCAGCCAGTTAATCTAGCAGCATGTTAATGAGTCTTGTAGTGGATTGCTTAAATTAAAAGCAAATATCAACAGTCATTTGGCTAAAGGAGCAGAGCCCTGGCCTCAATAACAATGCATTAAGAGATTTGAGTCTGTAGTAATCATGTAATGTAAGTGAAAAACAATAAAATTAACAGGTTATCAGGAAATTAAGGCAGGGGGAGGGGGTCTTAGAGGACATAAAGTGGATTTCATTCACCTGACTGCTCCTCAACAATCTATACAAACTCTAGTGGAGATTTAATTAGAGTTTTCTTCAACAGTGTATTTTTCTTTGCCAATCTCATAAAGCTCAGACTGATGAAGAACCTGGTCAACAGTTGTTGTAGCTCAGTCTCTCCATCTCACCTGCTGAAGCTGGAACTCCTTCAAAGAGCTCCCAGCTGTCTTGATGTTCTCTCTCTCTCTGTTCTCCTTATTCACAATCATTCAGTCTGTGAGGATGACTTGCTCTTGGTAGATTTACACGTCTCATACTCCGGTTTCTTAATGGTGGATTTAACAGAACGCCCAGGATGTTTAGGGTCTTGAAAATACTTTTGGATCCACCTCTTGACTTGTACTTTTTAATAATATTTGTCTGAGTTGAATTAGGACAGTCACTTTAAAAGGGGTCAATATTTACGCAATCACTTATTTTACATTACACATTTTAATTTAATTGGTATAATTCTGTGTATAATTTTTAGATGATTTTTTTGAAAATATTTTTGCAAAGAAGGTCAATTTCGATCAACCATGACTGATTTATGACAACAATAAAAATATGAAACATCCGTTTTATAAACACAGTTGTATGGAATTGTATGTGTACTTAGAGATTTTGCTATTTATATAATATAATTTATTTTATTTTTATCTTATTCTTTTTATTTCATTTATTTATTATTTTTCTTGTTTGATAAGGGTAGATGTTGAGAAGGGGGATGTTTGTTTGCCATTAATTGTTTAAAATTTACTCAGTTATTTTGATCTGTATTTTAAATTTCAGTACAACCTTTTTCAGTTAATTTGTGTTTGTTTCAATACCGTCTCTTCCATTACATTTATTTTACTTTTAGTTGACATTTTTTTTGTCAGTTATTGTGAGTTTTAAGGTAATCTGTTTTTGTTCTGTCCCCATAAATGCACTGAATCATGTTTGTTTTTATTTGACTGCTAAAATATAACATTCAAATTATTTTTAAGTTTAAATTTAAATCAAACTGGACTTTGAACCAAACAGGATTTTCAGCAAACTACAGAAACAGTTTTTAACCCCTAACTTTTTCACCAGAAGCACTCTCATACCTTGAGATAAATGTTTTGTGTTTATTTAATATGAAACTTATTTGAAACAACAGGACTTTGAGTTGAATAAATTGTTTTGGACCTAGGCCCAGAAACTCATGCAAGACGGACAGACAGACCCTCCCTGCGCTCCACTTGCATCTCTCTTTAAACAGAATATTTTAAGCTGGTGCTAAATATTTGATAGAGAACATTATGCTGTGAATCTGATTCTGTCAGACTGCCTCACATTAACTTCACTGTTACTAATAAATGCTGCTACACATTTTACAAATACATAAAAAAATGAATCAGAAGAACTTTTACTTTGAGTTAACTCATCAAACAGAGCGGGACAGCAGCAGTCTTTCCTCAAAGCACCTGTGGCAACCTGGGGGTGGATTGGCCTTAAAGTGGCAGCGTACCATTTATGCTGCTACATTCTACCCCCCCAACTTGCGTCGACGCCCCGACGACGACCCTTAAAAATACTAGCACCAAGGCCTAAATACCACAGAAACAGCATTGCAATGTAAATCAGGAGAGTTTGCAGCCCCATGTGCTAATGCCATTGGTCTTGGGAGATGGTGGACATTTGAGTGCTGACCTGCTGTTGAATGTGTGGTTCTCCTCACCCCCGGAGGGCCCTGATCGTCACTTGAGCTAGCAACACTAGGAGTTTGAGATGCAGATGTTGAAGGAGCTTCATGATGGGATACCCCGGAGGACAGAGGAACAGTGTCATTTCTGACCATTTGTAGGTCGGCGGGCAAAGAAGGTGGTGGCTGGTGGACATCTACCTTCAAAAACAAATCAGGATCAGTTTCATCCTCAGAGGATGAATCATTCAACAGTGGTTCCCCATGAGGTGATGCTGGGACATCACTACAAACAACTGGCTTCAGTAGAGACCGATGGACCCTTTTAGTTTTGTTCAATTCATCTGCAGGAGCAACAGTGTAAACTGCTCCAGTGTCACCCAGTACTTCCAGGACCTTATATACCTTGGAGCGCCACAGATCTTGAATTTTGTGTCTTCCCTGGTGACTGGTGTTTCGAAGTAGGACAAGTTGGCCTTCATGCAGAGGTGAGTCTTGAACATGCTGGTCATGTTTTCTCTTTCTCCTATCTGCAGCAGTCTTCAGCTTCTCCCTTGCTTCCTCAAAAGTCAATTTCAAGCGCGTCTGGTGCTCTGCAACCCACTTGTCAACACTGCCAGCACTTGGTTCCAATACATGGCCGAGCAGAAAATCTAAAGGAAGCCTAGGTTGTTGGCCAAACATCAGAAAGAAGGGACTTTCTTCAGTGCTCTGATGTGGTGTGGTGTTATAACAAAAGACAACTTGTGGCAAATAAGCAGTCCATGCTCTCTTGCTGGTGGTGGGGAGGGTACACAACAGGTTATGAAGCGTACGATTAAACCTCTCACATTGTCCATTTCCAGAAGGGTGGTACGGTGTGGTTCTGGACTTCTTGATGCCATAGAATTGACAGAGCTGCCGGATAAGGGAACTTTCAAAATTACGCCCCTGGTCTGAGTGAACACGAGCTGGTGCACCAAACTTTGAAAACCACTCTGTCACCAGGACCTGGGCCACAGTAGAGGCACGTTGATCTCTGGTTGGTATGGCCAGGGTGTACTTGCTACAAACATCAGTCAAGATGAGCACATTCTCTTGGCCATCTTGAGAGGGCTCTAGGACTGTGAAATCCATGGCAAGGATCTCATTGGGTCGTGACGCCAGCAAATGGCCCATATAGGTCCGTGCGGTAGGCCGAGTATCTTTTGCCACTTGGCATCGCTCACACGACCTGCACCAATCAACAACATCAGAGGACATTTTTGGCCAGTAACATCTTGTCCTCAGAAGTGAGAGAGTCCTGTCCACACCTTGATGTCCATGGTCTTGGTGAGCCTGAGTCAGGACCTCCTCCTTCAAGGCTGCGGGCAGCAACAACTGTAGCATCTCCTCAGCACCATCGGGGCGAAAGGTCTTGCGGTGGAGAACACCATCCTTCTCCACCAAGCGATCCCACTGCCTCAGGAGTGCCATCAGGGGTGACGGTAAGTTCTTTCGCTCATTGCGGTCGGGTTGTTTCTTCCGAGCCCAGAAGCTCCAAAGTTCCTGCAAGACTGGGTCAGCATGTTGTAATACTTGCATATCCTTTGTGGTGCGTTCAGGAAGGACAGTGATGACAGCTTGAGTAGCATCCTGTCTCTCCATCATCAACTGCAGAGATTCTGGCAGACTACTCCCTGGAACGAGAGCACCAACCTGTTCTCCAGTAGATGGATGTTTTCTGGAAAGGGCATCTGCATTCCTGTTCGTACGCCCGGACCGGTACTGGATCTTAAAGTCAAAGGCGGCAAGTTGTGCAGCCCATTGGTGTTCGGTGGCACCCAGCTTGGCAGTACTGAGATAACTGAGGGGATTGTTATCAGTGAATACAAGACATTTATGGCCCAACAAGTACTCCCTGAATTTCTCAGTCATGGCCCATTTAAGGGCTAAAAATTCAAGTTTCATGGAGCTGTAGTTATCCATATTACGTTCAGTCGGTCTTAGTCCTCGGCTGGCATAAGCGATAGGACGCACCACCCCATCCTGTTGTTGGGAGAGGACAGCCCCCAGACCACCATGGCTCGCATCAACTTCTAGAATAAAAGGCAAAGAAAAGTCAGCATAGGCTAACACAGGTGAGGTAGTTAGCCTCCTCTTCAGTTCCTCAAAGCTCTGTTGGTGTTCTGCAGTCCAGCCCTCAGCGATGTCCTGTCTTGGCCGTTTCTTTGGTTTTGAATTGCTTAGCTGTCCCACTAGTTGGTGAAGGGGTGCAGCCAGCTTGGCAAAGCCTGCAACAAACCGCCGATAGTAACTGGCGAACCCAAGGACGGACCTCAGCTCAGTAGATGTGGTGGGACGCGTCCAGTTGACCACTGCCTCAATCTTAGATGGATCAGTTGCAACGCCCTTGCTAGAAATGACATGGCCCAAGTATTTAACTTCTGTTTGAAGAAAGGAGCACTTTGTCAGCTTTGCCTTAAGACCCTCTTTCTTCAGACGTCCAAGCACCATCCCTAGGCGGTCCAAATACTGTTCCACAGTAGAAGAAAACACAACTATGTCATCAAGATACAGAAGTAATGACTGATTCTGTTTGTCAGAGAAAATGCGCTGCATAAGCCTCTGAAACGTACTGGGCGCATTACAAAGGCCAAATGGCATTCTATTCCACTCAAATAGGCCAAATGGAGTGCAGAAAGCAGTTTTATGACGATCTGCTTCTGTAACAGGTACTTGGTTGTAACCACTTGCCAGGTCCAAGGTAGAGAACCAGCGAGCACCAGTAAGTGCATCTAAAGACTCCTCAATGCGTGGTAATGGAAAGGCATCTTTGCGGGTTTTGTTGTTAAGCTGCCGATAGTCCACACACAGCCTCAGGCTCCCATCCTTCTTTTTGACCAACACAATGGGAGATGCATAGGGGCTGCAGCTCTCTCTGATCACATTACTACTAAGTAGCTGATTGATGTGATTCTTTACTGCTTCATAATCTGATGGTGGTATACGCCGGTAACGCTGCTTTACAGGAGTCTCATCAATAAGGGGTATGTCATGACTAATTATATTTGTACACCCCAAGTCACCATCATTTTCTGAAAAAACAGATGAATAATCCCTAAGAAGGGTCCTCACCTGACCCTGATGTGTACTGGGTAGTTGGGAGAGGTCAATGGCCTCAATTTGGTCCTGCACAGTTGAGACTACAACCTGAGAGGACACCTTAGCTGTATATGAGGGCTCTTCTGTAACACCAGCAGGCAGACTGATAACATTAACATGATGCAGAGTACCAACTACAGTACGTGGGTAAAGCAAGATGTCTGTAGAGCCTACATTAACTACTGGTATGTAGGCTGTGCCTCGCACTACACGGACAAGAGCAGGAGAGACAAGCAAACCCCCTGGCAGACCTGACTCAGGAGGCTCAAATAGTACAGTCTGTGACAGCTGATCAGCGCATGTAGCAGCCACCAGCTTCATAACCCCACCTGGAATTCTACATGCTGCCCGACCCCGCAACTTTACCTTCCTCACACAGTCTGATGCATCCTGTAAGCTTGCTTGATGACACTTTTGCAATGCAGGCCAGATTTCATGTGGGGCCTGTTGGACGTTGTCCTGATTAAACAATCCTGCACCGTGCTGCACAAAAAGCTCATGATTGTCACAGCTCCATCTGTTCCTGCCACGCCTCTTGCCACAGTCATGTAACTTTCCACAGTCCCACAGTTCAAGCCACACCCATGTTGCCATGCCCACGTAATCAGCTTCATCTGTCTCACCTGTTCCTGTCACCATAAGTACCCACAGCTCCCAGATCACAGTGCCAGATTATTGAAAGCCTTGTTGCAAGTAAATGTCCAGCGTACTACTCTCGTTCATGCCTGATCTCGACCCTTGCCTGTTCCATGACCACCGTCTCTTGTCTGCTCCCTGCCCGATACTTCTTTGGACTCTGATCTCTCGTTACCGACCTTGCCTCGCCCATCTGGACCTCGCCCTTTGGATTCTCCCTGTCTGGTTTTGGCTTTGGACCTCTGACCTACCGGTAACGACCTCACGCCTGGATCTGGATTTTCCCTCTCGTCTCAGCCCCTTTCAGACCAGCCAGTCTGCTATGCTAAACCAAGTTGAAGTAGACTTACCAGTTCCGGTCCTGTCACTAGCCGATCACGTGAGTGAGACGATCAAAGACTTTGAGCCTGCTCCCAGCTTCCTGACAATAAAATCCTTAAAACTTTGTCGTGTCGTTGTGAGTTTGAGTTCTGCCAAGCCTCGCCTTGTCAATGATAGCATTTTTGAATTACATTCATGCCCAAAACACCTGGTGTGGGGGGCACTTTGCCAGGAGGATCTTTTACAATTAAAACCTCGCAGTTTGGGATATCTTTGCCGCAAATTTTAACACTAAGCTCTGTGTAGTCAAGATAGGGGATATTTAACCCATTTGCTGCCTTAAGCTGCAACCAGTGACAAGGGCGTAAACCATCAGGGTCCCCAGACTTGAAATGATCCTTAAAGAAACTTTCTGTAAGGGTTGACACCATAGAACCAGTGTCAATTAGACAGGGCACCCGAACACCTCCCAAACACACATCTAAATGAGGACACGATGCAACAAGCTCTGGTGTTTCCCTACCATTACATGGTGCTGCGACTGAGCCAGTAGTGGCCCCACCCGAACTGCGGCTCAACAATTCAGTGGGAACTAGTTTTCCGAGATCGCAGAGTTATGAGGCAAGGAACTAGAGGGCTGCTGAGGGCCTTGAGAGTGAAAACGTGAAGGGACACGTACACCATCACATTCCCTAGCATAATGACCTGGCTGTTGGCACCATCTACAGACTATAGGGACATTACGAGGGGGGCGACTCTGTTGGTGGGTTTGACCAAGAGAGGCAATGCTCTGAGTAAGTTGATTTAATTGCTCTTGTTGACGTGCCAACATATCACGCAGTGCCCTTAATTCTGACCCCTGATCCCTTGGACTAATCTGAGCAGTGCTTTGGACAGCATACTGAAATCCAAGTGATGGAACAGAAAGACTCCGGGCCCTATTACCACTGGATGAGCCCTCCCGTTCCCACCTAATAGCTTCAGCCCTGACATCAAGTAAAGTAGCTGCAGGTTTCTCCCGTACAAACTGTTTCAAGGCACGCCGCAGTGGACCATCTAGAACATGCTCCACAAACTGATCCCTCAGCAATACATCAGCATTAACCATGTTAGTGGGTGCAGAGGCTTTAACCTTCTCCATTAATCCCATTAATGCAAGTGAAAATTCTTGAAGG
>NC_051451.1:6268285-6275256 GCF_001649575.2 Kryptolebias marmoratus
CTTTTAAAACAAGTTATAGATAGGCAAAACAGCAGCGAGTGCCACTCCAGGTGCAGTGCTGATGAGTTGGAAGGCTAAAAAGAATAGAACAAATTAATACAACTGCTAACAAAACCATAACTTGCAGCAACTGCTTACCTGTGACCTGATAAATGACTGCACTGCCAAATAACCAGATCCACTTCCACCTTTATGCGGTGCAACTGTAAGAAAATGCTATGTGAAGGTTTTGTTTACATGGGGTGATGTTATCTAGCCACGCTAGCTCTTACCTTCCTGTCAAACAAATGACTGGACAGATCGGTCCAGATATTGGAGGTGCAGCAGAGGAGGCTAAGCAGATAAAGCAATTAACATCAATAACTTATTAAAACCAAAAACAATAAAACGGTCACGCTTACCCAGAACGGTGCAAACAAAGGAAGCAGATTAAATTGCCGTCACAACGCAAGCAGCCTCACGACAGGTGCAGGCTTGCTTATATGCAGCAGCTGAAATTGGCCTTAAAGTGGCAGCGTACCATTTATGCTGCTACACACCCATTGTATCAGGTTCACAGGATTTGTCAAAAGTGAGTAACCTAAAAACAGACGGACATAGACGGTTTAGCAAAAGGTAAGTGGTTTTATTTACAGTGCTAGTAAGTGCAATGGTCAGGATCTGGAAGAGAGAGGAGTAAAAGTAAGTATCGGTTTTCACAGCGGCAGGCATATCAGGTTCTGTGGTGTTGCCAAATGTGAGTAACTCAGAGAACGGACGGACACAGGAGACCAAACTAAGGTAAGTGAATTTATTTACACAATAGAATAAGTGACAGGTCGGGATCTGAAAGGGAAAGGTAATGTTCAGGATTCAATAACTGGAAGTTCAATGAGGTACTATGAAGCTGGCTGGTGAGTTCTTACGAGTGCAGGTAACTGGTTGAGTTTGGTAGTGCAGTCCCAGGTGATCCAGGTGAGTATTTACAAGGTGCTCAGGTGAAAGGGTGTCCAGGTAAGTAGAAGCAGGCAGAGTTCCAGGTTCCAGTCTCTCAGGTAAGTATTTCCAACAGGTTCCAGAAGACAGGCTTTCAGATAAGTGAGGTTCATCAGACTTCAGTCGGGTCTCGTAGGTTCAGGCAGGCAGCTCGGGTGTCGGAGCAGACTCGGGTGGAGCCAGGAAACTAAACAGGTACAGAGCAGAAAAACAACGAATCAATATTTCTCAGGTAAGAGAAACAAGAGTTGGCTGAGACTGTTTACCAGTTGCAAACGATGCTCCAGCGAAGAACTGCTCCTGCTGACTGCCTAAAGAACCCTTAGCCCGTTGATGAGGATCAGCTGCAGCTGAGTGTGGTTGACAGGCCAACCAATCAGAGAGACAGGAGCAGCAAACAGGTGAGATGATGGCAGTTTGCCACAAGGTATCGACAGGCGAAATGATCTTACAAGTGAAGTGTGTTGAATTAGCTTGAAGGTGAAATCCCGGCGGCTCTCAGGCAAGTTGACCTCACAGGTAAGTTGGAGGCAGACAGGCTTCGGAAAGGTTTGTTAGGTCTTCACTTGAAGGCAACTTGGAGCGAAAGAAGTCAAAAGGCGGAATCAGGAACTCTGAACAGGTACAGACACAAAAACGAATTAATACTTTTCAGTTAAGTAAAACAGGTAGTGGCTGAGACGGATTACCATCAGCAATCGATGCTTCAGCGTCGGTCTGTTCCTTCAAACTGCCTTATGAACCCTTGTGAGGCTGATCCTAATTTGGAGCAGCTGTGTGTCATCAGGAAGCCTCCCAATCAGGGAGACAGGAGGAGCACACCAGGCAGCAGGAAGGCAGATTGCCACACATTGGTGAGTAAAGAAACTGTCTCGAAGCTCATACTCAGATCTGTATATTCCTTCTCCTACTCAGACTGCTGCTGTCAGACTGTCACTCAGCAAGCTGTCCTACAAACCATTATGAATGTCTGACTCTCTTTATTTTCCCCACAAGAAACTCCCCTGTGGTCCTGGGCTTCCCCTGGCTTCAAAGACACAACCCGCACATTAATTGGTCCAAACCCCATATCGAATCGTGGAGTCCCGAGTGCCAAAAAAAGCTGTTTATTTGCTGCACTCCCTTCTCAACCTCAGTCTCCAGCCCTGCCACTTTCTCCTCCTGATCTGACTAATGTTCTACCCAAGTATCATGATCTCCATAGAGTGTTCAGTAAAGATCTTGCACTTTCTCTTCCACCACACTGCCCGTAGGATTGTTTTATCGATCTTCTACCAGGCACTCCCCTTACCTTTGGTCATCTTTTTAACTTATCTCAATTAGAACAGGGGGCCATGGAGAAATATATCAATGAGTCCTTAAGTGCTGGTAACATCCGTCCATCCTCTTCTCCAGTCAGTGCAGGTTTTTTCTTTGTTGAGAAAAAAGATAAAACCCTTCGTCCCTGTATCAACTACCAAGGCTTAAACCAGATCCCTGTTAAAAATAAATACTCTCTTCCCCTGATTTAATCTGCCTTTTGTTCAGCAAGCTACCATTTACACCAAACTGGACTAGCATAATGCATATCATCTGGTTCGCATTTGAGAGGGGGACGAATAGAAGACGGCATTTAAAACACACATTGGCCATTTTGAAGATTTAGTTATGCCGTTTGGCTTAACTAATGCCCAGATGAACACAAGGAGCAAGTTAGGAGGGTCCTCCAAAGTTTACTTGAAAACCATCTCTATGTTAAATCTGAGAAATGCGAGTTTCACGTCCCACCCATAACCTTTCTAGTCTATATTTTTAAAGGGGGTACAGATGAAGACAGACCCTGAAAAGGTTTGAGCAGTGTTGGATTAGCCCATCCCAGACTCCAGAAAGCAGCTCCAACACTTTCTGAGCTTTGCCAATTTTTATAGGAGGTTTATTAGAAACGTCAGCCTCATTGCTGCTCTTCTTATTGCTCTTACCTCCACAAAAAATATTTTTTCCTGGACTGCAGATGCCCAAAAGGCATTTTAGAACTTAAACAAAAATTCTCCCATGCACCCATCCTCATCCATCCAGACCCTTTGTGCCAGTTTGTCCTGGAGGTGGACGCCTTGGACACTGGAGTCGAGGCAGTCCTTTCACAACGATCTCCCACTGACAACAAGTTACATTCCTTCTTTTCCAAAATGCCCCCCACCCCTGTCTTTAGAGGAATGGAGATATTGGCTCGAGGGGACTGAGCTCCCAGTAATCATTTGGACTGACCATAAAAACTTATCATATCTGCAAACAGCAATGGCATTGAGTTTGTTTCAGCTTGTGCCACCTGTACCCGAAGAGAAAAATCTACATCGTGCCCTTGCGGGTTTATTGCAGCCGATACCTGTCCATAGTCGGCCCTGGTCCCACATAGCCTTGGACTTCGTCACTGGCCTACCCCCTTCTAAAACTAAAACCACTATTATCACCATAATTGACAGATTCTCCAAGGCCTGCCATCTGAACAAACTTCTGTCAGTTGCTGAAACTGCACGCCTCCTCTTTTTCCATGTTTTTAAGCTTTATGACATACCTACTGAAATACTTTCAGATTGTGGACCTCAGTTTATTTCCCAAGTGTGGAAGAATTTCTGTATCGCCTTAGGGGCAAAACCCCACTTAACATCTGGTTACCATCCCCAAACTAACAGGCAATGTGAAAGATTAAATCAGGGGTTAGAAAACACCCTCCGTTGTGTCTGTGCTGACAACCCATCTTCCTGGAGTTATTCCCCAGGACAACAAGCCTGGCTCCCATCTTCTAGTGTTTTTTTCTTCTAGAATTGCACCGCTCAAGGTGGCTGCATGTTGGAGTGGCTCTGTTCCATTCATTCTTAGATATTGCTTTTGAGGACTTTGTTCCTCTTTTTTTCTGGATGTGGATCGCTTTTTTTGGATGATTGTTTCCCCTGGTATCGGATGCTGTGTAGCTGGAAGGATTTTTACTAAAGCCTTTTTACTTTTGGACATTTTGTTATGATGCGTAACCATGACAACAAGTGTTAACTGTGAAAAACCCTGAACTCCAGTCATGGCCAAAACCAAGCAGAGCGCCTGTAAATCCACCGGAGATAAAGCTCCCAGGAAGCAGCTCGCCACCAAAGCTTCCCACAGGAGCGCCCCGACCACCGGCGTAATCCACGTGACCTAACCACGTTCCCTTTAAATTTCGGGATATTCGTGTATTGTAACAATAGCACCGCTAATGTGATTTCCCTCCCACTTTAGTGTTCACCGGGATGTGATCTGGTTGACAGCTTTCCGCTGCGACTTTTGAATGGTTAAACATTGCGTCTCCTCAAACAATTCACTGCTCGACTGTGAGTCGTCATTCATGCATAAAGCAAAGTGTTGTTCCGAGCGGTACAGGTTACGTGCTGCCAGTTAGCATTAGCCGCTAACTCGGCTAGCGGTCGCTCAGTTCAGTTCAGTTCACTTCTCTGATTAATAACTGAATGTAAAATCTTATTAAATAAGCCGAATTAAAGGCAATACCTTTAATATTCAAAGGCCTCTTGCTTATTCTTAGATCTGATCATTTTTTTTGTGTCTTGTTAGCTGTCGTATTTCATGCTGGTGCAGAAATGAAGTCTGGGACCGAATTTTGTTTGTAGCTACATTGATTACTCACATTGATTGATTCGATTTATTATTGGTTGCTGTTGTGGTTTGCCGACGACTGCCAATTGAACAAACTTGAGCTGTTATTATAGAGTGCACTTTTGAAAAGGATTTTTTAATGAAGTTGGAATTGTAGGAAATACACAGAAAGCAGGTATTTAACTTTATTTATTTATTTTTCTTTGTTTTTTCTTTCCTCTTTTCTTTTTAGTTAATGTGTATGTATGTATGAATATATGGACTGAAGTGTGTTTGATCTGGCCTTTTAGGTCAGGTTTTTTTTCCTGCCCGGTTTCACCTGATAGAAGATGGCGAGCTACCCACACACCACCTGGTGGTAGGAAATCAAACTACTCTGTACACAGGATGAAACTTTGAACTTAGGAAATCGGACCAAAGTACCAGGAACGTTAAAGGGAAAAAAAAACACTAGCTTTCCCCCTGGTTCTCGGACTTTTGTTTCCTTTATTTATTTTATTCTGGAAAGTGATTGACCTACATTGGGTTTTGAAATGTCACTGATATCATTATTGGTTTTTTCCACCCTCTTCCCTTTTGGTTGTGAGCCTATTTATTTATTTTCTCTGTGTTTATCATTATTGTTATTATTATTAAAATCATCATAATTACTGCCATTAATAATAAATAGCAGCACAATAACAATTTCTGCATCTGTTTGAATCATTCACCCGAATCATGACTCTATGCCATTCCTATTTCTGGTCAAACTGAAGTACAAACTGGCTATAAAGTAAAACAGTGCTGTCAGATTTGCGCACCCAACAAGAGCGTTACAAGAAGCCTCATCTTTACAGGCCCGGAACCGTGGCTCTAAGGGGGATCCGCTGCTACTGGAAGTCCACCGAGCTGCTCATCCAGAAGCTGCCCTTCTAGCACCTGGTCCAGGAGATCGCCCAGGACTTTAAGACCAACCTGCGCTTCCAGAGCTCGGCCGTCATGGCTCCACAGGAGGCCAGCGAGGCACACCTGGTGGGGCTCTTTGAGGACACCAGGACCAAGGACACATCGGGACAGACCGCTATAAGAGACCCTTCCTGCCCACAGCCATCAACTCTTTAAAAAAGCAGAATTATGAGCTACAACAGCATTTAATTTCCCTTTGGGATTAATAAAGTATTTTTGAATTGAATTGAATTGAATCTAAAAACTTCCCCTTTAGAAGCAGCTCAAAAAAGCTTGCTCCCCAATTTTTTGGTCCTTTCACCATCCAATCCATTCTCAGTCCCACTGCCATTCGCCTCAAACTCCCATCCCATCTTCGTGTTCATTCTGTATTTCATGTTTCTCAGGTCAAACCTGTGCGTTCCAGTCCCTTCTGCCCTCTGTCCGATCCCCATCCACCCACCCGGATCATTGACGGGCATCCTGCCTTTACTGTGATTGTGAGTATCCGTCCCCGTGGTCGTGGCCATCAGTATCTGGTGAACTGGAAGGGGTATGGTCCGAAGGATCGGTTTTAGGTTCCACACTCCTTCATTTTAGACCCCACTTTGAGTTCTGATTTTGAGAGGCTTTCTGCCTCTGTTCTGCTTTTTACCTCTCCTCTCCAGGGTGTGATTGGCAGGTGGAGCCTCCAGCTGGCACTCATTTGGAATAATCAAGGAGCAGTATTTAGAGGAGCAGGTTCCCTGAGACAGATGCCAGACAGTTAACTCTCAACCTGTGGTAATGAGCCAGCCAGTTGTCTCAGCTTACCTTTTTTGAAAGTAAAATCTTTTTGAACCCTGTTTACGTCCAGTTTTCTCTGTGTCCCCCTTCGGCCTTGCTTCTGTTGAGAAGTCCCTGGATCCTGTTCCCTCACTGCCCTGGCCACGCTCCAGGCCTCTCCTGCTGTCTCCCCCTCGCTCCTCCGCTGCTCCTTCAGCCCATCCAGCTGGACCTCAGCCCCTGATCTCAACTGTCTGTCCACCGTCTGATCATCTACCTCCAACTACTGTGGGTCAAACAGGAACTTGGGTCCGCAGTCACCCACCACTCAAGGCAGAGTCAACCTCAAACCCTGGGAGCCCCCCCTCCTCCTTCTGCTCACCCTGAGTTAACCTCCTGCCTTTCTTCCAGTGTGGATCTGGACCAACCGCCTCCCCTCTTTCAGCTCCCTGTCGGTTTTGGTATTTGTTAATAAACCTTTTACTTACCCAGCTCATTGTGTCTGTGATTGTTGCTTGCACTTGACATGAACGCGGGGTTATATGTCCAGAGAGCGAGACCAAAACCAGACACGGAGACAGCAGCTGAGGTTAAGTGCTTTATTTACAAAGTGGTATATCTGTACAGTGCGGGTGTTGAGGTAGGATCTGGAAAGCAAGAGGGACAGGGTGAGTCTCGGGCACCAATCC
>NC_051451.1:6275489-6284805 GCF_001649575.2 Kryptolebias marmoratus
GTGACGTGGCCAGATATCTACAACAAGGTACATAGAAAAACGTAGTCAAAACTTGGTTAAGGCTCTGGTTAGAACCGGGGGCTGCGAGTCTAACCCAGGAGGTTCGATGCTCCAGCGTAGGTCTGGTCTCAGCTGGAAGCTTAAATACCGGCAGTCTTCATCAGCTGAATCTGGATCACCTGTGGAGGAAGAACACTGGAGGAACTGCCCCAAGGCGGGGCTAGAAGCTCCAGATCCCTACAGCACTAGAGTCACAAAAACCCAACATGTCAGATATCAGTGCATCCTTAACTCGTGAGATGTTAGTTATAGGAAAAATATAAAAATGTGAGATTTTTATTTTAGTACAGGAGGTAGATTTCTACTAACATTTTCTTTATATCATGGAATTCCCTGTGTCCAGCTAGTCTCATAATTAATTGGCTGGTGAATTTGTTTCATCTTAATTAAAATGTTGTGTAAACTTTTTAGTTTTACATAAGTCAATTTAGATTGGTCAGTTTGCATTAGGTAGTTTGCCTGGACAGTTCAGGGTTATTTGTTTGAATTTGTAAATTTATTTTAGTCTAATCTAATATGTCAGGTTTTAAACAAATATATATATATATATATAAACATGATTTTAAACTTACAGTAAACATTACTTTCTGTAAGTCAGTGGGCTGTTTGTTGAAATTATCAGGTTCACAGAAGTGTCAAAGATTTGCAACTTGGTGACAGACAAACTCAGGAGACAGAGTAAAAGGTAAGTGACTTTATTTACAGTGACAACAGGGTATCGGGTCTGGATCTGCAAAGGAGGAGTTGCGGTGAGTCTAATGTTTATCAGCGGAGTAGATTGCAGATTAAGTGTTGACAAAACGCAGCTCTTACAGACAGGTGGAGAGGAAGGAGCTCAGAGGTGTGGTCCTGGAATCCAATGTTGAGGGTTGGTAGGCAAATGGAGTTCGGATGAGTGGTTTCTCAGACTAGTCGGAGGCAGGCAGGCTATGGTGCAGTTCAGAACAGGAAAGTGACTCTCAGGTAAGTACATAGGCAGGCGGCTTCAGACAGATCGTGGTTTGCAGCTCAAGGAGTCAGGAACTCTGGACAGGCACAAGTACACAGACAGGTTAGACAAATTCAGGTAAGATTTCTCAGGTGGCCGAGATCGATTACCAGTGGTAAGCGATGCTTCAGCGTCAATCTGATCCTCCACACTGCCTTAAGAATCCGAGAGTGGATGATCCTGATCCGCTGCAGCTGAGGGTGATTAATCTGTCAACCAATCAGTAAACAGGAGGGAGGAAAAACAGGAAGCCAAATGGCAGATTGCCACAGAAATAGCTGTAAGATTTTGGTCTTTTTTCTGCTCACCTGGTGGTAAATAGACCAGAGATCTGACAGTGGTTCACTCCAATCTGTTATATCAGGTAACTTTTTATACAAACAGTTTTATCCATTCTAAGACAGCTGGATTAAGAGCTTGCGCTGGGATGGTTCGCAGCCGAGTCTGAAGTGGCTGGGATTAGAATTAGCTCCTCTAAGTCTGAGGCCATGATTCTCAACCGGAAAAACGTAGAATGTTCCCTCCAGGTTGGGAATGAGTCTGCTACAGGTGGAGGAGTTTTAGTAACTGGGAGTCTTGTCCACAAATGATGGTAGGATGGAGAGAAAGATAGATTATTACTACTACTACTTTATTTATAAAGCAATTTAAAACAACAGTAGCTGTGAAGTGTCTTCAAATAGTGGATGTTCTTCTGGGTCTTCAGAATTGCAGCAGTGATGTAATGATCAAAGAAATTACTTTACAGACATAAGTTATAATTGAACAGTGAGAGTTTATTCAAAATAACAGAGTCTGTGCCGAATCAAGATTTCTGGCCCAATCAGTGAAATCCTCTGTTCCTCTCAGGGCTGTTTCTTTTTATAAAGTTTATAAAAAATTATTCTACAACTGGGTGTGGTAAATGTTTATAATATAAACATTTAACACACCCAGTTGTAGAATAAAACACACACACACATCCCACTGGGACGGACTTTAACAGTATGGATTTAAATACATTCAATTCCCTTTATGGTGATAAGCTGGCTTGAACATGAACATGTCTTGAGCCATGCATCAGATAACTTTCCATATATGTCTTTACTGCAGTTGTTTTCAACAATGTGAGCTTAGGAGCCCACAATCCACTTACCAAGAAGGGATTGTACCTGAAGACAATGTCTCAAATTGGAACTCAGGCCTCATCGCATGACAGCACAGATGTAACCCAGTTACCTCAGTTGCGACAAAGTGCTGGTACAGATAAAAACCAATACACAAAGTACTGAAAAGACAAAAGATAACAAAAATATTTTTAAAAAAAACACAATAAAAGAAGTAAGAGCAAAAGTCTCAACATGTGTTAAAAGCCAAAGAATAAAAGTGTGTCTTAAGAAGAGTTTTAAAAGTGGACAATAAAGGGGCACTTCTGACATGTAACGGCAAATAGTTCATAATTTGGGAGCGGCAACACTAAAAGCTCTGTCTTCTCTGAGCTTCAGTTTTGACCTCGGTACCTACAGGAGCAGCTGATCAGCTGACCTGAGGCAACAAGCGGGAGATTATGGGTGAAGCAGCTAAGAGAGGTAAGATGGGGCAAGACCATGTAAACTTTTAAAAACATTTAAAAGAATCTTAAAATGAACTCTAAACTGCACAGGCAGCCAGTGGAGAGAAGCCAGGCTAGGGATGATGTGCTCCTTCCTCCCGACTCCGGCTAAGAGTCAAGCAGCAGTGTTCTGTAGAACCAACTGGTCACGCCTGAGGGAAGACTGGCTGGCTCCAAAGTAAAGAGCATTATAGTAATTGACAAATTAGGCCTCGTCTGCAGTAAAGAGAGAATTAATTTGGTTGACTGTGGTGAAGAAAAGAGTTGAGTTGAAAGGCAAAGCTCTGAATTTACTGGTCCATCTATGTTCCAACCCTCACCTATGGCTGTAAGGTTTGGATCATGACAAAAGAACAAGATCCCGGATACAAGTGGCTGAAATAAGCTTCCTACGTAGGATGGCCGAGTTCAGCCTTAGAGATAAGGTGAGTAGCTCCGTCATCTGGGCAGAGCTTGGAGTAGAGCCGCTGCTCCTCCTCATTGAAAAGAGTCAGCTGAGGTGGTTCAGGCATCTGATTAGGATGCTGCCTAAATGCCTTATTTTGGAGATTTTCCGGCCACATCCCACTGGAAACAAACCCTGGTGCAGACCCAGAACTTGTTGGAGGGATTATATATCCTTTTTGGCTTGGGAATGTCTTTGGATCCCCAGGAGGAGCTGGAGAGTGTCGCTGAGGAGAGGGAGATCTGGGTTTCCCTCCTGGACTTGTTGCTCCCGTGACCCGACCACAGATAAGTGGAAAAAGATGATAGATGGAAGTTTTGAATTTTTTTTAACTAAAACTATTAATTTGTCCCTCGGTTTATTTTTTTATTTCTGTCCTGTCTGATTTATTTCTCTTAGACTATTTCAGTTACTTTTGGTTATAAAGTTTTAAACCTTCTAAATGAAACAATCGTAATTTGTTCCTTCACTGTGAAACAGATGTTTTAAGTCTCTGTTTAAATCCAGAACCTGTAATCCTTCAGTCTTTAAATCTGTTTGATAGTTCTTCTTGCTGCAGCTCTCTGTGGTTTTATTTGTTCTTTTTTATATTTTTATTATTATGAAGCACTTTGTAGAGTTTAATCTGTGTTTAAAAAAGCCCCAGAATTAAATTTACTTCCTTACTTTAATAAAGGGAGCTGATGACCATATGTTTGTGCCTGAAATCCTCAGTGATCTCTTCTGTTTGGTCCAGTTCTGATCCAGATTATTTCTGTCGCAGCACGCAGGTCAACAGCTGATCCACTTCTCTCTGCAGATAAAACCATCAGTGATGTGTTGTCCACATGTGGGGCAGCTGTTGTCCACATGTTCACCTGTAGGACAGGTGACATCCACATGTTCATGTTCAGCAGACAGCTGTCTACATGTTGTCGACACATCACTAATCGTGTTATTCACATGTTCATCTGTAGGACAGGTGTTGGATCATCCAGGTAACAGCAGTGACCTGACAAAAGGAAATTATTAGGTTGAACTAGAAACTTTCTGCAGAAATATACCTTCCAAAGCACGTCTTGTACATCTTTCTGTTTGCTCTTTGTGTTTTTCTGACTTTAAACCCTAAATCCTGCCGACCCTCTGACTGAATCCTCCTGATCAACAAAGGTCTGATTAGAGACGACATGAAGTCTGAGGTTCTACATCCTGTATGAGGGCGGCCATGATGGAAACATAGGAGGAAGAAAAGCTTGCTGGGTAATATAGAAGCTAGGGACATAGAACCTGCTGAGTCACTGGTTGCTATGATGATTCTAGCCTTTTTTTATAGAACAAAAAGAGGAGGGGCATCACGATAATCCTCAGATAAACAGCCTCTGTGTAAAAACTGTAAGTTGGAACAAAAACCTTCTTGACCCGTGACCAGAAGGTTCTGATTGTTCCACAGGTTCAGTTTATATTTCTACGGGGTTTTATAGAGGAAATATGACAGGTTAAAAAGAGCCTTTACTTCCTGTTTGGAAGAGAAAAACCTGAGTTCAGATACAATGGAAGTCAATGGGAGTTGGGGTGTACCCATTCTGGAATCTGGAATCACGTCATGAATGAAAATGTGAGTTCAGATAGTTCAGATAGCTAACTTTAAAATGATTTGAGAATAATAATACTTAGGAAGCAAAAATTAACCATTATGAATTTAAGGAAAATTATTTCATTGTTAATTATCTAAAATGTGAAAATCTTTTGAACAGGATGTTTGAAACTTATCATCTTAGTTTAAGGTTTTGTGTCCATGTGAATTTGGGACAACTTAGACTTGGATGAGCATTTTCACTCTGAAATTTAGGCCAGAAAAGTGTTAGTAGTTTTGTCCACATTGTTAAGATCAGTTTAAGGAAGGATCAGATCCAAGAGGAGAATTGTTTTATCAAAGTTGCCCCAGATTAAAACGTCTTTCTGAGGCGCTAGATCAGGCCCAGCTGGATATGTGGAGAAGAGGCAGAAAACTGGCCAAAGAGTCCACTGGTGGACATTGGATCAGCATATTTTCCAAGGTCACATAATGAAGGACATGTCTGATTGTGTACCAGCCATTCAGAAGCTGAGGGCCTCTTTGAAGAAGCTTATCTATTTATGTTCAAAAAGATTCTGAGTACAAAATATAAACAATATATTAATTTTAAAATATGATCAAAGACTTTAATCACTGCCGTAGTCGTTTGTGATTAAATCAGTCCATGTAACTGTAACGAGCGTTCTGCGTTGTGTTCCTGTTCTGCGTTGTGGTAGCAACAAAGGGCAACACCTTAAAAATGATTGGGTCCTGTAGTTGGCTGCACTTCAGTTCCTGAACGGAAAACACAGGGAGTGTTTGCTGTCCACCTTGCAGTTGCTGAGTAAATTGCGTCAAGCACAGGACTCTGGATTCTGCACCCTCAATCCAGTCATGGTGGGCTTGACAAAGAGCTCTGAGCTCCAAGTTGTGCCATAATGACCCTTCAGTGAAGGCTGAACCACTGATCTATCAGACTGGGACTGACAGCTGAATCTGAAGATGTCCTGCACAGAACCTTCATTGACCTTGTCAGCTTCTCGTGTCAGGTACAGATATGACTCCTCCAACAGTCTACGGCTGATAGGTTTTGCAAAGGGGTCCCGACTCAAGGCATCTGCAACCACATTACTCCTTCCTGATGATCCCTTTTTCCTCCATGTCATTCAGTGCAAGCCTCAACTTCTGATAATGAGCAGGGGGAACTCTCTGGTATGGCAACCGGAACGGCCGATCGTCTGTGAGACGAATACGATGGGAGTATCCCTGCACTCTGCCACAATACAGAGAATCTCTGGAAAAGATATCTTGATACTCCCTCAGCAACGAGACGGGACTTGCAAGACTCACCGACCTGACACGGGTCCAGATCAATAGACTCCAAACCCAGGTCACGTAAGCCTTTGAATGAGCCATCGTTATTGCAGGCAGCAACCGAACCATCACTTTGCAGCTTCTCTGGATTTGCTGTTGGTTCCTCTACAACCATGTGCAGTCCTTGAAAGACACTGAAGTCCTCAACTGCTAAGCATGGTGATACATCAGCCAACTTGCAGTTTCGTTTCAGGGTTACAGCTTTGTCAGCTGGGTTCACTATTGTCATCGGCACCCATCTATCACCCCAAAGTGGTGTGATGAGTCGACCCACAAGAACACCCCTTGGTATAGCTTTTGAGCAGGTGGGTTCTACGATGACAGTACTTCCCGCTGACATGGGAATGTTGGCAGGAAGCCTGCCCCAGACTAGATGTTCATGTCTGGGAAGCAGGGTCACAGCTTGAGTCAACTTCACAGTGCCAATTTTGTCTGGAACCTTAGCACCCCTCCAGCCTTCAACATTCGTGAACACTGACAAAAACAGTCCAATCTCTGGGTTAGAGGCAAAGTCATGTCGAGATGCAATGTTCCAACAGTCCTCACCCCCTTTCAGAAGATGAACAATGTGTTTAATAATATTGGAGCCCAAAATGAGATCATCCTGCAGACCAGGTATGACCAAGGTGGGTACACTACAGGAAACCCGATAGAGCTGCATCTCCAAGTGATAAAACCCTTCAGGCTCAGTCCGCATACCCCCACAGCCCACAAGAATTATGCTGTCTTGGGGATGCTGCTTGTCAGGCAAAACTCCAGCAACACACAGCTTCTCCACTGCATGCTCACTAATACTGAACCAGTGTCCAGCATGCCAAATAAGCTGCACAGAGTGACCGATGATGACAGGGGTGTAGAACAGCTCACTGAATGCCTGAATCTTATGTGCTGCTTGAATGATTACTTTGGATCCCTTAGGTGCAACCGCACAGCTAGCTTCATAGAGGTCAGTCAAATCACAGGTGTTGGAGAGGGATTCCTGTGCAAAACCCACACCGCCTCTCCCCAGGCATGGGTATTCTAGTTTAACTGTTGGTTCGGTTCAGCAGAGCTGCTTTCAGGTTGAAGTCTCTGCTTTGCAGACTGCTGAGGGCAATCTCTCTTCCAGTGGCCCGGGGACAAACACTTTAAGCAGCGATTTTCCCATTTACAGTGACTCAACGTAGAATGGTCTTGAGAACCACAAGCCCTGCAAGCCCTCTGCAAAGGCTGAGGTGCAACACCTCTGTCACTCCAGGTTCTAGACGCCTGGTCATGTTGTAGCACTAACCTGTCCAACAGGTTCACCAGGCTTCTCAGACAGTCACTATCAGCGCCGGCAGCCAACAGCATAGCAGGTGGAGGGAGCCTAGGCTGTCTAGCTGGGTCAGTAATGTCTGAAACAGGACTGTCAGTCTTATGTACATGACATTGGGATTGTACCTTGTACACTGTGGAGTTCTCTCTGGGCTGCTGAGTGTGTGAGGCAGTCTGGGATTTCTTCCCCATCATATGTTCATCCAGCCTCTCTTGGATCTCGCTCGCCGACCACTTCTCCGCAGACTTAAATTTGAAAACACTGGCAAGAGGTTGGTCAGGGCAGTGTTTAATAAACATCATGCTCACCTCATGTTGTGGGTCATCGATCCCACGACCCTGTCTCTTTAAGCATTCATCTGCTACATCCATCATCTTGTTCAACCGTATCCAGTACTCCATGGCGTCCTCGCCAGGCATAGGCAGTGTGTTGTAGAATTCCGCCAGTGGCATACTGGAGTAAGTCAGCTCACTGAAATGTCTTTTCAAGATGTCAAAGACTAAATGATGGCTTCTGACATGATCAATAGACTTATCATTACGCAGTTTGAGCCTCACCACGTCCCCCACCTTGCCCATTAGCCTTGCTAATATTTCTTGGGAATGTTCATGAACAGGGACAGCTCTCTTTTTTAAGTACAAAGACATGAGACTCTCCCATTCATGTACTGTGAATTTGTCTGAGCCATCACCTCTAAATATAGGTGTCTCTTTTGCGTCAGAGTGCATAACAAAGCTCACATTGGGTGGAACCTCTTCACGTGACAGATTGGAAGCCCCTGTGCTACATGGGTTCTCAGCAGAAAGTAGCTGAGCTCTAATAGAATCACCCAGTTTCTCAGCCAACTGAGCAATAAGAGATCCTAGATCTGTATTCTGCTCAACCTGATTCGACACAGGCTGGCCTAAAACCGAGGTTGAAGTCAATTGTGGGGTATCAAACTTAGAATTCCTCTCTCCTGGTGTTCTGGGTTCTGGTGTGAGGTTAAGAACTCCCCTCCCCATACCAAATTTGTATGGGCGAGCCACCCTCAACAACGTAGGTTTTAAACTCAGCCAGGACTCCCAAGCTGCACACACAGTGTTGAAATGTTGAACAAAACCAAAAAGAATGGTGACAAGCCAAGAACAAAACAAAAACAGGATTGGTTACCAAATACTAACAGATACCCAAAATAAACACTGGAAGATAGGAAAAAACTTCCAATAACAAAATCAATACTTTGATTATAGTGAAGCGAGTCCCACAGAAATACCTCAACGGTGTGAAAAGGAAATAAAAACAAAGCTTAAACAGCTTCCCACGGTGGACAAGCTGATGTCCATCTCCAAATAAGATCCAACAGAAAGGTCACGGCGCCATTGTAACGGGCGTTCTGCGTTGTGTTCCGATAGAAAGGGGAGTCAGATCACGAGTTGTTGGTTGATGTTTATTGCAGGTCGCTGATTGTGGCCTGCACAAATGGAAATGAAAATGTTCTTTAACATGCAGCATTCACAGGAGTCAGAATTCCCCTCTTCTCAGGCAGCCTAGCGCCAACTGAGAGCGATACAGCACCAACGTCACTAGATGCTCTCTTAAAGGTGCAGTACAGGTACAACAGGTTTGCCGAAATAAATACAATAATAACATTCTTAAAATATGACAAAAAATATCAGATTCTTTAGTGTTACACAGGATTTGGTGAAATTTCAAACATTGTAATAAAAAAAATAAAAGCACATTTTCAAAAGTTGTTTCATAACCATGATGTCGAATCATTTAAGCATTTTCTGTATTGACAAAGAACAATCCTTAAAATACTTTCAGTGTGTCCCAATTCAGCGGCTGCATCCTTCGAAGGACCCGGCCTACCCGGTATATGTAGGCCGGGTCCTTCGAAGACCGGGTAGACAGGAAGTCAGCGGTTGTGAATTGAGACGGTCTAGCCTTCAGATTTATCTCGGAGTACGTCCTGTCGCCTAGCAACCGTAACAGTGCGCAAACGGAAAGAGCGAAAATGGAGACAGAAATTATATTAAGTTTTT
>NC_051451.1:6288562-6294682 GCF_001649575.2 Kryptolebias marmoratus
GTCCTTCAAATCGGGGAAAAGGAGTACGCATATGTGGGCCGCATTTGAAGGAGTCTTCGAATTGGGACAGCCTTCGGCGCGCCGCTGTGACGTAATCGGCCTTCAAATCTGGCCTTCGAAGGATGCGGCCGCTGAATTGGGACACACTGTTTGTTAAAACATTGGACTCATACTCCTATTAGAAAACAAGAACACTGAGGATTCCGTCTGTTGTGTTACACGGTGACGTTCCAGCCTCTGTGCAACATCTGTCTCTAGTTGTGTCTGGTGTGACTTCCATAGAATTCTGAAGTTAACTCTTACCTGTAACATGTCTGCAGATCACTTTATGTTCCTCCTGGCGTGGGCGTCCTTCTTGTTTTTCCTAAGTTGGGTGTCTCAATGCCTCTTTGCTTCTGTACAGAATTCTGCTCTACTGAAGTCCCATTTCTGGAATAAGGTCCTGCAACACAAGGGAGAAGTCAGCTCTGTACTCTCACCTGTACAGAGAAAAAATAGTAATATTTTTTTGTGATGTAAATGTTGTGATACCTGCACAAAGAAAAGTAAAGTTCACCGTTCAGAAGACTTTGTGTGGATTATTGTAAGTACTTCTTCACATCGACGACAAGTGCACAAGAGCATATTGAACAGAAACGCGTCAGCTAAAACCAAGCTAACAAACGTAAACAGAAAGAAATGGCTTTAAAGTGGAACAGATAAGCAGCCATTACATTAGTTTTACCCTACTAATGTTGCTCTGCTACGTTTGACACCCTGAAAATAAACTGTCTGGAAATGAACTGCAATAAATAAACACTTTTAAAATCTTAAATATTTTAATACAAAAGGAAACTACAGTTAATGTTAAATGTTATATTAAAAAAATTTGTTAAAGAACCTTTTTTTGCACTGAGCCTGTCCTCATTCTGACTCATTTTACAGTATGAGTCACATTTCATGTGGAGTTTGTGGGGATTCTAGTGTTTTTTTCATTAACCACTTCCATTGCAGCTTCCTGGGTGGCAGGGGGGAGCTATTGCCAGCAGCAGATTCCCATCCTGCTGATGAGCTCATGGGCATATAAGGTTTGGTGGAACCTCAACAAAACATTGGTTACCATTTGGTATTGATGTATAGTTGAAGTTATAGTAAGTAACTTCAAGAAAGGTTACGCTTAACCTTCACCTTTGAGTGATTTTTGCAGTCCTACATCCTTGGGTTGCTTCCGCTTGAATTTCTTAGTGTTTCCCAGTGCCACTTTAAAGTCTGCTACCTTGAAGGACCACTACGTGGAATGAAGCAATCAGACATCTACTCACTCAGCCTTGCACCCGTCCTACCACTCTCCAGCCAGTTTATCCACTACCTCACCACTGCTGCAGTCCTCTCCATCACTTACCTGTCTTATTAGTGTTGAAGTGTCTTGCTTTTCAGTTTTCTCTGCTCTGGGTTACAAACCATAATTAAAAATGACAGAGTTAAGATGAGATTTCAGGTCAGTGAGTAGCAAAGAGGATCCTTGCTTCATGCTACATTGTTTATGGGGACTTTTTCACAGTTTCTATTTGAATTTTATCAACTGTGTATGAAGTTCTCCTTATCAAAATGGGTTTTCAATCTCCACCGAGGAGGTTCTGTTTTCAGTAGTAATGGTCTGTCACTTTGCATGATTACTTAAAAACTAATGAACAGATTTTGATGCCATTTTCAAGAGATGTTGGGGTTGTCACAAAAAACAAGTGATTAAATTTTGGTAGAGATCTGGGTCAGATTATGTTTGTATGTTTATTTTTTAATGAAGCTGTGGCCCCAGCAGAGGTTAGCTCTCCAAGTGCTTCTAGTCTGTTTGGGTTTTTTCCAAAGCTTTGGAAGGAAACAAGCATGGCAAAAAAACGAAGTAACAGGTGACTAGTAGTAAGACTACTGTAATAAGATTCTAAAACTGAAAAAAAGAAACACAAATTCAAAAACTGAAATACGTACCAAACTGACCAAACAGTCCAAACAAAGTATGACCACAGAGACTAAAAACTCTTGTAAACTCTATGATTCCTCCAGGACTTGGATTAGATCGATAACTTTATCTAGATGTTTTCTTTTGAAATCTTCTAATTGCTGTACGTCTGTTTCCTGATTTATTGAGCTGCTGTTTAATAGCTCAATGATGCTTTAACACCATCAGCAGGAGAGTAAAGAACTGAAATGTTTTATTTCTTTATATAATCTTTGTGATAGGAGAAACCAGCTATATCAAGATAACAAATTGTGACTAGAAACAGAAACCAGTCCTAATGAGACAAAGAATTGTTCAGTGATTATTGTTGAGCTGCACTTGTTTATGTCTTTATTTATTGATAAAATAAACTCATTTTTTATATTTCTGCTGTAACTCTTTGATGAGAAGATAAGATCCTGCAGGGTTTCTGTTCAAACACAACCACCACTTTCTCCTTTAAAAGAATGAGTTTAAATGAATTCCTAGAGTTTAATCTGAGGAGCAGAAATATGTTTCAGAACTCTGGATCACAGATTTTTATATTACAGACCAACCTGACACGTTAAACCCTGACCACAATCTGTTGCTCACTTATTGAAGTGGCTGCAAAGCTGATCAAACTGAATCAAATCAAAGCTAAACTCACACTTGTTTTTATCAGAGGTCAAGGGATTTTTCATTTTTAGAGCAAGGAGAGAGGTCAGAGATTTAAGTTCTGCATGCTCAAGTATACCTGATGATAATACTGATTATTAGGAGAGCAGAACAGAGATTATTAGTTATTATCAACAGTTTATCAGATTAATTAAAATTGGAGTTCCTCAGGGATCAACCTTCTGACCTCTTTTTTGTTTGTTTGTTTTAATGGCATCTTAGTTGGATGTCAAGTCAAAGAGAAACAGACTTTTTTATTTAAAAATTTTTGATTCTGTCTGAATAATTAACTTGGGTGTATTTTTAACACATTCGGCAGCTGCTGCAAGTTAACAAACATCAGCTAAAGAACTCACACTTATTTTATATTTGAATGAATGTCACAGTTTCACTGTTCCTGCTCACAGTTCCAGTAGTTTCCACAGCCCATGCCATGCCTCCGTTACCATGACACTACAATCAAGCTCATCAGCTTCACCTGTCTGTTCCTGTATTTAAGTCAACAGCCCACAGCTCACAGTTGCCAGATTACTGAAAGGTTCATCCGAGTAAATGTCCAGCGTATCACAGTTCATGCCTGCCAGGTTACCGAACCCATGCCTGCACCTTGACCCTCGACTACTGCCTGCTCCTCGTCGGATACCTTCTCGGACTCAGCCTTTTGGAAACGGACCCTGCTCTCCCTCTCTGGACTTCGCTTTTTAGTTAGTGCTTCTCTGGATTTGTTTGCCGATCTCTGATCTCCTGGTTCTCGACCCTCGCCTGCCCCCGGACTCTGATTACTGCCTTGCCCCCTTCTCAAAGGACTTTACTTCAGGAAGTGCCATTAGCTTACCTGTCTGGGCGATCTCCTGCTGTCCCACCGAAGCTCCGGTCCAGGCTTTAGGTAATCCAGATAGCGTTTTGCTACTAATAAAATCCTTAAAACTTTGTTGTTGTTTGCGTGTTCTGAATCCTATTCTGCCAAGCCTTGTCAGAAAAATAAATCTGGTTATTTAAGATGTCATCATTATAAAAATGTAGCTAAATAATATTTGTAATACCCTGTATAAATAATGATATAATTACAGACCAAACAAACAGATGGGATCCCCACCTACTGCAAAATAAAAACTGTTTCAAATCTGCAGCAAACAGGGAGACGACATGAGATGATGGCAAAATCCGAGGTATGTCTTAAGAGTGGAACCGGAACCAGACGCAGGGTGGTTGTCGATTAGCCGGGCGAGAGGGGGGAGGGCGGTTGGTGGGCTAAGTGGACTTTGGACCACTGGTTTTATCTGTGATACATGAAAGGTGGGATGGATGCACATACTAGGTGGAAGTGTTAGACGGACAGAGATGGGATTAATGAGACGCTCCACCGGAAAAGGGCCAATAAAACGGGGAGCCAACTTTCTGGATGTATCTTTTAACTGAATGTCTCTTGTAGATAGCCACATTCTGTCTCCCACCTGGTATGATGGGGCGGCTGAACGGTGACGATCAGCACTCCTCTTATTCTGCTCAATCATTCTTGTAAGAGCACGCTTGGTCTGTCTCCAAATCTTACGGCACCTGTGTAGATGAGACTGGACTGATGGGACAGAGATCTCAGACTCAAAACTTGGGAATAAAGGGGGCTTATAGCCTAAGGAGGCCTTGAAAGGTGACATACCTGTGGCGGACGAGACATGAGTGTTGTGGGCATATTCTATCCATGTGAGTTGTTTGCTCCAAGAGGATGGATTATCGCTGGCCAGACACTGAAGGTCAACCTCCAGTTCTTGGTTGCAACATTATGTTTGTCCATTAGACTGAGGGTGGTACCCGGAATTCCAGATTTGTGACACGAATTGAGGTCCCTGATCAGACACCACATCCATAGGAATGCCATGGATACGGAATACGTGTTGAATCATGAGTTGAGCGGTTTCATAGGCTAAAGGGAGCTTAGGTAGAGGGATGATGTGAGCTGATTTAGAAAAACGATCGACGACAGTGAGGATTACCGTGTTGCCCTGGGATGGAGGCAGGCCAGTGACAAAATCCAAAGCTATGTGAGACCATGGGCGGCTTGGAACTGGCAGAGGTTGTAACCGACCTGCAGGGGGATGGTTGCTGCTCTTGAAACGAGCGCACGTGGTGCAGGCTGCCATGAACTCCTTTACGTCTGCAGACAAAGTTGGCCACCAGAAATATCTGGTGGTCAAACTCAGCATACGGTTAATGCCTGGGTGACATGAAAACTGGCTTGAATGAAGCCAGTCCAAAACTCTAGCTCTAACTGCTTCAGGAACATACATTTTGCCTAGAGGACCTCCACCGGGGTCCAGATCCATCTGCTGGGTTTCGGTGATCTCCTTCTCAATGGCCCAGGTGAGGGAGCTGACGAACATGGTGAGTGGGATGATGGGTTCCTCCTTGTTAGGGGGTTAGGAGAATTGCACCAAAGTCTGGACAGGGCGTCCGGCTTGACATTCTTTGAACCGGGTCTGTAAGTAATGGAAAAGTGAAATCGACCAAAAAATAATGACCGCCTGGCAGGGATTGAGCCTCTTGGCGGGTTGCAGGTAGGCCAGGTTCTTGTGGTCCGTCCAGATTAGAAACGGGATTTCTACACTCACAAGCCCTCCAGCCAGTACTGCCACTCCTCCAAAGCCAGCTTGATGGCTAGCAATTCCCACTTGCGTTCTGCCGGGGACAGACAACAAGGGAAATAGGCACATGGATGAACTTTGTTGTCGGACAGTGACCTCTGGGAGAGTATGGCGCCAACCCCGAGTCCGAGGCATCCACTTCCACAATAAACTGAAGTTTAGGATTGGGGTGATGAAGAATGGTGGGGGGATGAAACGTGCTTTTAACTCACCGAAAGCAACTTGGGCTTCAGGGGTCCACTCAAATGCCCACTTGATGGAAGTGAGTTGGGTGGGTGAAACCGCCACCCGGCTGTAGTCCTTTATAAAACGGCGGTAGACGAAGCCCAAGAACCTTTGCAATTAGCGTCGGTCAGAGGGAATGGGCCACTTAGCTACTGCTTTAGTCTTTTTGGGGTCCGTCTTGTAATAACCCCGTCCAACGATGAATCCCAAAAAGGTTACTGATGAGGAATGATAGGCTTTTATTTGTTGTTTTATTGTCTGTACAAACAGTTTGTGTCTCAATGTCTTTATTTCTGTTTTGGGGATGATTTTGTGTGGTCTTTTTTTATTTTAGTTTAGATTTAATTAGTTTAAACTTTGTATTTTTCTCTGTGTGTTTTGTGTGCCAGATGTTTTCTGTCCTCCTATGGTTGTTCAATTCAATTCAAAATAGGGAAATTAAATGTTGACGTAGCTCATTTAAATCAAGGAGTTATTATAGATGGTGATGGCTGTGGGCAGGAAAGATCTCCTGTAGCGGTCCGTTTTACAGCTAATCTGAAGAAGCCTTTGACTAAAGAGACTCTGTTTTGCGATGACGGTCTCATGAAGAGGATGGTCAGGGTTGTCCATGATTTCCTTGAT
>NC_051451.1:6294782-6303061 GCF_001649575.2 Kryptolebias marmoratus
ATGGATGGCAGAGATGGTTTGAACTTCCTCCTTCTCGCTCTCCTCTTTGCTCCTGCTCTGGATCCATGATGCCTCCTTTTCCATTCCTCTGGGATTTCTGGCTTCAGTTGTCGTATTATTTCTGCTTCTGCAATGTTAATCAGCTGCTCCCTGTTGCAAACCACCCTGTTGCTATGGTTACGCATCATAACAAAAGAGTATAATATAAAAAGTATTGGAAAAAATCAATCCAGCTGCACAGCATCCAAGACAAAAAGGTATAGTTGTCAAAAAAAAGCCATTTTCGAAGGAAAAACAAGAATGAAATCTGAAAAAAGAAAAAAAATCTTAACGAGAGGTACTTCAGAGCTACTTCAACGTGCTGCCACTCTGAGTCGGCGCAATTCTACAATTCTATTTGTGTTTCTGGCAGATTAATTTGTTTTTGTTTTTCGTTTCTGTCTGCTTTTGTCTTCTTGTTGCTTTGTATGAAATTAATCTGTATGAAAAATAATTTATTTTAATAAATTAATGAAAACATAAACTACCTAAATGTGTACAAGAACATTAATAAATGGAAATCATTGCAAATAAACTGATGAAAACAAAAAAAAAGTGGTTTCCTGCTGGTTTTGTGTCATTTTTACTGACAGTTTTGTTTAAATCTTGTGATTTTTTTGTGTTTCTATCTTTGTGGTAAATTCATTCTTGTTTTTGTCTGTAATTTCCTTTGCTATAGTTTTCTCTGCTGATAGGTCCAGCACACTACTCTGATGTTTGGTGAACCGTTCGGTAAATGTTCAACATCTGTATCTGACCTGACTGAGGGAGGATTAGCTGTTTGAACTTCTTTTATTTTTCAATCGATTTTAAACAAAGCCTCAGATTAGCCGTCAGAGTCAGAGTGCATCAAATATAAAAAATTGCATTAAATTACCCCATTACAATTATTATATTTGCTGCATTATGTAATGAAACAAAGTGGTTTTAGTCAGTTGGCCCTCCCAGAACTCATCTGCAGGATGGAAGCTGAACTTGTTTAATGCAGCAGGGTCCAAATGAGGAAGGTGTTTTGTCCTGCAGGCTCAGAGAGGACCTCAGCAAACAGGAGTGCTTCACTCAGAGGAGTGGGGCCCCTGGGACCTACTGGAGGTAGGTAATCTCCAAGTTCTGTAGGCTCAGAGAGGACCCTGCAGCAAAAAGGAGGTACTTAACTATTTCCTGCAGCAACACCTCTGCAAGTATAAACAGGAGTAAAACGGTTTAGGTTCCTCTGGGACCACTGGGAGCCTCTGAAGGCCCCTGAGGGCCCAATAGGCCTCAGCTTTGTGTGTCTAACAGCTTGTTTTGGTGCCTAACCAGCAGAGTTAAGCCGTCAGAACAAGAACACACTGAATAATAAAAATAAAAGAAGGAATGAAACAGATTAATTTTCCTCCTCCTGTGGCCTCGTTCGTCTAATCCTGGTCTTCGTGGTCCTGCAGCTGCCTGGATTTTCCTGCAGGACGTTTAATCGACTTTAGAGAATTAGTCATTCCTTATTACCGTCGTGGTTTTTACAGGACTTTCCTGGAAAATCCCATTCAACACACATTTTAATTTCATTTCTGAGGCTCAATCATGTTGAGGGCAATGTAAATAATCCAATAAGATTAATCATCGTTTCTTTTCCTCCCCCAGAAATAACCACGCAGCAGCAGCACAGGATTGGATGGACGTTCACTCTGCTTTATTGGTTTTTAGAAGCTCTGATGGGTTTATGAAATGTCATCATGACCCCAATTTACTCAACGGGAGAGAACAGTTCTTTAAATCTGAGGAACAACAGAGCTGCTCCACTTCCTGTTGGACAAACAAACAACAGCACCTTTAAAAGGTTAATTATTGAGTCTTCAGATTATTTTTAAAGTGTTTCAGAAAGAAAATCTTGCTTCTGTTTTGAACTCTTAATTTATCTTCTTCTTTTTGTGTTGAAGTTAAACACTCACAATGTAAAGTAATGGACCTGTGATTAGTTTGAAGAAAAAAGCTTTTAGCAGCAATATGCTCAGTTCATCTGAAATGAAAACAATCTGAATTTCTTAAATCAACAGAAGATACTGAAGAAAACATTTATGTTTAATTTGATTTTTGATTCTTTTTTTAACTGTCATAAAAAGTAAATATTTTTGAAGATGTTTAAAAAAAACTGTTCTCCTTGTAAAAACAAAATTACTTCATTGGGAATTTTTGTCCTTATTTTAATTTTCTTAAATCTCAATCAACCCAAGCTGCTGTCTCCTAAAGTCTAATGAGTCATTTTGCCCTCAGCTGTGTATGTCAGGCACTGCAGGCAGAAACAGCTGAAACAGACCTGTGGACTCTCTCTCTGGTTTGGTTCTTCTGATTCTCACACTTGAGAACATGTCTCCAACTCTTGTTGACTGGATCATTATTTGTTAGACCCATTTAGGAAGCTGTACTTTACAAACAAAAACCAACCCCCCCCACCACCACCACCACACACACACACACACACACACACACAAATTTACCTTTAAAATGTTTGACAAATCATAGAAGACTGCAATGTGAACACAAAAAAACAGACATCTGTCACCAGGAAACATTTAATCATAACCTTGGTGGACACCAACCTGTGCGCCATTCACAGCAAGAGGGTCACCTCGTGCCCAAAGACATCCAGCTGGCCTGCAGGATCCACAGGGAGAGGGCTTTGACTCACCCCCACATTTAACACAACAAATATACAACAACAGATACAAAAAACAAAGTGTCTTCAGTCAGAGGCTTTTTTAGATCTGCTGTAAGACAGACCACTACAAGAGATCCTTCCTGCCCACAGCCATCAGCATCTAAAATAGCTCTTTAATGAAACCAGGGTGATGATTTTTTTTTTCATACTTTACACTGAGCAACTTTAACAGGGGTTCTTCACAGATTTAGAGTGTTTTCATCACCCTTTCTGGTCTTACAGAGATTCAGTGACATATACCAACATGTGGTCAGAATCTCAGTGACAGGAACCAGTGAACCAGTCCATGGTTCTCCTGCAGCCTAATGAGGATCAGAGAAAAAGGCAGCTCAGTCCAGATGTTTAATCCAGTCTAAATCTGTGTCTTCCAGGATGAAAGTAGAATCTTGTATAATTTATGACCCTAACAGGCTGCATTAGATCCTCAGGATGATTCCTAATAATCCCGCTGATGGGTCACATGGCTCACATAGAGCTGAAGGTCCAGAACACACAAAGAAGTTTTCTGTTTTCTGTTAGAGCAGCAGGAAACAACAAAAGAGTGGAGCTCAGTTCTAAGATTTAGCATCACCTGATAGATAGATAGATAGATAGATAGATAGATAGATAGATAGATAGATAGATAGATAGATAGATAGATAGATAGATAGATAGATAGATAGATAACCACACCCAGGAAGCACTGATGAACACAGGGGCGTTAATTTACACATGCGCACATATATCAATATGGCTATACAACTGCAGTCTGTGTGTGTGTGTGTGTGTGCATAAGAAACTTGGAAAAGAATAGTCTTGCACACCTGTTTTCGTGTGTTGCCACTCTTCAAGAGTGTTTAGTTTGGCAATGTGGTGCAGTCTCAGTTTGTGGAAGACACACAACTAGTGACATCAGCACAAAAGGGTGATTGTCATTTGCAAACTGTGTTTCTTGAATATGCTCCCCACTGAACTAATTAAATGTATATATGTTAGGCAGCTCCACGGCGTACGATTCAGTAATCAAAGACGCGTCTAAGTCTGTGGGCGGCACTGTGAGCGACATATGACGTCATAATTCCGCGCCGTGTTGTTCTGCTGAATGAAGAGTAGAGTTTGGTTCAGAACAAAGTTGCTTTGCTGACGGATTCGATTCGGTTCGGTAAGTTACAAGTCTGATCCATTTTGGTGGTGGGTCGTTAGTCTTTTTATCTGTTCCGCGTTCATTTCTTTCATTTGTGGTTTTAATTTTAATTCTACGAACAAGAAGTTCCTCTGAACCACCGAACCGGTTTGGTTGTACGGAACATTTTAAATAAGTTGTAGGTAGATTCTATTCTGTGGGGACTGTTATTCTAAATAAAATAATAAAACAACTTAGAGATAATAATTATTAAAGCTGAATATGTCAGCAAATCTTTTAGGACAGTTTGCCACCTTCCAAGTTTCCGTAGGTTGTCAGACTGGTTATGATCTTAAGATCTTTCTGAACAGGTTTTATGATTATTATATCAGCACATACAGGTTTATATTGTTGCTGCTGATGTCGTAGTCGCGCATTTGTTCCTAAGTATTTATGCTCTTTTAGAAAGTAAATCAGTTTTTTTTAATGAAAGTAACTGCATAAAGAATCATTTTTAAGGACATTTGTTTCGTATTTATAAACGATAGTGTATCGATTTTGTATGGATCACGGGAAGTTCTGTCCTAGATGTAATTTAGGATTTAATGTCAGACTCATTCTTTATATCAAATCTTTAACTTTTAATGCCACTCTGACTGTAATTTGGAAAAAAAAATAAACATAAAATACAAACTTCTTTTATTTTTTCTTAGTAAATTATTGTGTTAGTAACAGAACAGACTTAATTTGTGTTTTCTAGACTCAGTCCTCAGAATGCTCCTTTGGACTGAGTTTATTTTTCTTCAAAATAAAGACCAATCCAAAAGAACCTGCACTTTGTTAGAACAACAGACAACAACCCCAGCATTCCTTAAAGATATACATATCACCGTGACGGTCACAGCAGCATCACGTGAGATGTGTTAATGCTCGGAGTGTATGTTGAGGATGACGCTCAGCTACCACGACATAAACCTTACCTCATTATTTGTAAAAGTCACTGAGTTATAGCTATTTTTGTGTTGGCAAAAGTTGTTTCACTGTGGCTGTTGTATCTGTGAGTAAAGGCTGTTAGAACTCCATGTGTTCTGTTGCTGGAGTGGGTTGTAAGAGTTGGACCTTCTTCTCAAACAGTTCTGAGATCAGTTCTCAGATGTCATCGGGTTTAAGCTGTAGGTCCTGTTCAGAGTGAAAAACCAGAAACAGGAACAGAGAGACTTGGTTCAGTCGATAAGATCCGATAAGTGCAACAAACTCAGAACCGGTCGGGCAGAAACACCAGACTGGGAGATTTGTTGTCAGACAGGTTTGTGAGGTTGGACCAGAACTAAACCAGGTTAACTGTTGTGTTCCCAAGGAAACAAACTCTGAAGTGGATCAGAACAGAAGGCGGGTCTTGTTTCAGGTCCGGAATGAATCTGTTCTGACTTCTTAAAAACTTTCAGATCCTGTCCATCTGCTGGAGAGAGGGTTTTGTTTAAGACCTGAAATGTCTGCTTCTGTCCTCCACTGGTCCAATTTTCTCAGATTTAAGCTGAGATCTGTCAGGTTCTAAACTAATGACTCTTTCATAAGCACCTCATTGGAGATAAAATATTATTTCCTGTTTTAAAAACTCTGAAAAAGCCTCCCGAAAGTCTGAAGAACTGTTCATCAAGACCACTTTAAAGGATTAGTTGACAGTCTGGATAATTGTAAAGAAACGATAAAGAACTGAGGTCTAGCTCTAAAGTTCTGGATCAGGAGTTTTAAACAGGACTGGATGTTAAAACGATGTTGGACAAATTCTTTAGCTGTGTCTGATGAGGAATATGTTTCTCTAAGACAAATCTACAGCTCAGTTGTTCTAAATCATGAATATTTTTGATTGGACTTGGCTCAGCTGCTTGTCTGTTCTGAAACATGAAAATGTCTACATGGAATCTGATCTGCAGCTTGTTCTGTATCAGACAGTTCTGTGTCAGATGTTTCTGTATAGGATGTTCTGCAGCTTGTTTGTTCTGAAATATGATTATTTCTGTATGGACTTGGTTCTGCAGCTGAACACAGGATGAGTTGTGATGAAGAAATCCAAAGTGGCCGCAGTCTTCCTCCCTGTAGTCTGTCTGATGGCCTACCTGGTGTTTGTGAAGCATCACTACTCCACCTACAGACCCGACCCCTACAGACTACCTCCACATGTCCAGCCTGGATCGCACAGACTCGAAGAGGACAGGTCCGTCTCTGCTGATGGAGACAGCTTCCAGTACGGCATCATGTTTGACGCTGGAAGCACTGGGACCAGAGTCCACATCTTCAGGTTCCAGATGAAGAATAAAGGTACAGAGGACATTCATGAATCGACCCTGTTTAAATGAATAAAGGAATATTTGTGTTTGGTTAGCAACCTGTTTCCAGCCTCACATCATCTCTGATGTGAAACAGGATTTTTAGAAGTTAAAGCTCAGCAGTTGGGTCACACTGACCCAAACCCAGAGCTTTTTTAGAGCTCTCTGGTTTATTCATCTTAGAGGAAGTTTCCTGCTGAGCTCAATCAAATGCCTTTGTTACCATATTGAAACACTAATCTGCCTCCTCTGGCTGTTTTAGCTCCTTTGTTAGCATCAGAGCTAATGGGCTAATGGGTTAGTTTTACACATTGGGAGTTTTGATACTGAGAACTCAAAAGTACAGGTTCAGGATCAGTCACTCACTCTGAATACAGGAACTAATAGTTTCAGATAAACTCTGATGTTTCTGCTGGGGATGATGATGATGATGATGATGATGATAATGATGAGGATGAGCTTTCTGTTCTTGCAGGAGCTCCTAAACTGGACCATGAGACGTTCAGAGCCATCAAACCTGGACTTTCCTCATATGCTGATGATCCACAGAAGGTACTGAAGATTTCCCTGCACCCATACAGGAATCACAGGAGAGCAAAGGGAGGACAAAGGGGCTATTTAGATAAAAAAATTACTAAATTAAATCCAAAATGGCACCTAAAACAACTGTTAAGTCATGGGAAAAATGATCAAAAGACACAAAAATTATCAAAAAGAAGCACACAGAATGACTTCAAATCCAAAGACCACAATAGAGAGACAAAATGATCAGAAATAACCACAAACTAGACAAACTAAACTAACTGAACGCTGAGTTCTGAATGACTTTGCTGAAATTTGTTGAAGAAACTAAATTTGAGCTAAAAGCTAAAAGTAGCAAAAAGCTAGCAAAACACTGAAAGTAATTAAAAAAAATAGCTAAAAGTTAAACATAGCAAAAGGCTAGCTAAATTTGCAGAGCATTATATTTTAACTAAAATTGACATTAGAGATAATATTAGCAGTATTAGCATTGACAGTAGTAGAATTAGCATTAGCAGAATCTTTTTCTTTCACTAAAACCAGAAGTCATGTCGCCCATCTCCTAAATAAGCTGAACGCTTTGATTTATGATTAGGAAAAATATCACAAATAATGGTGTGAATGCTGAATAAATATTCACACAAATATGAAGAAAAAATCCTAAAGGATGTTAGACTGATGCAAATAGAACAAAAAGGGACATAAAACAATCACAAAACAACCAAAAATAAACTAAAATGAAACACAAAAAAAGAACACAAACGGTCAAAAACAACTAAAAAGGGTCCTACTGGGTACAATAAAACAAGTTAGAAAATGATGACTCCAAATCTGTCGAGTCACTGGTTGCCATGGTGGTTCATATGTCCCTCTGTCTCCATCTGTCTCCCTCTGTCACCAGTGTTCTGCAGGTATCATGGAGCTCCTGGATGTGGCTAAGTCCAGTGTACCTCCCTCCATATGGACCAGAACCCCTGTGGTCCTTAAGGCCACAGCTGGTCTGAGACTGCTGCCTGGAAAGAAGGCTGATCACCTTCTGGACACAGTGAGACACACACCTCACTAGTTCACCTGCTTACTTGTACACCTTCCGTTTACCTACTTACTTGCTCATCTGGTAACCTGTTGACATCTTTAATATGCTCACCTGCTCACTTGCTCACCTGTTCACCAGTTCACATGCTCATGTTCTAGCCTCTTTTATTTATAAACTATTATTAGTAGCTTCCTTTTTATTTCCCCCAATTGTTTTAATTATTTATTATTTATGAAATGTGTGTATATGTATATATATATATATATATATATAATGTATATAAATAGTTTTTTTCCTCTTGTTTTTGCTTTTTTTAAATGTTTTTATTCCATAAAAGAAAAAATATCCAAAAATGTGAGGCAAAATGAAGAGAAATTACATATATATATATATATATATATATATATATATATATATATATATATATCAAGGACAATGAATAAGGCAAGTCCTGAGAAGCCAGCTCAATGGCAAGAACAAGATCCATGCGATAAACAGCTATGCCTTACCAGTAATCAGATACCCTGCAGGAATAATTACCTGGCCAAAGGAGGAGAT
>NC_051451.1:6303161-6332030 GCF_001649575.2 Kryptolebias marmoratus
CCCATAGTACATATGTTGTACCGAGTGAATCGACTGAAAGGGAACTAAAGTTTTTGGGAGAACTTTAGTCCGAGACCAAACAGAGGTGTTGCCTTTTTAAAGAAAACGGTACCCGAATGAGAAACCGATCAGTAATGTCCGTATCGTCAACATTCAGCTGCTTTTACCTCGTTAAACTCCTGACAGAGAGCTGATGAAGCTGCTCCTCCTCCTCTTCATCCCGGTTTTGGATCCAGAGATGTAAAAGTCGTTAAGTGTTTAATCAGAGCTAACAGGACAGCAGCAGAGAGCCAGAACAGGATTTAAATCTGCAGCTTCGCTCTTATTATCAGACTGGACCTGATTCAGCAGATTACACTCTGAGGGGAGGGGGGAGGGGGGCAGGAGGCGGTTATTAAAATGTGACATTAAAATATAAATAAATCTAATCAAACCAAATCAGACCTCCTGTTTGTTCTCAGTTTAAGGAGAAACTGAGAGGAAAATAATAGTTTAAAAGTCACTTCATGTTATTTTATGTCAAAATGTACTTGTAGAATAAATTACAAACGGATGTTTTGCTCTGATGTTTTGCAGTGTATATTACTGTGCTGTGAGAAAGTATTTACATCCTTACAGAATTCTTCTTTTTGCTTTTTTTGTCACAGATGGTGAAAGAAATTAATATCAGACAAAGATAACCTGAGTAAAACCAAAATGCAGTTTTTAAATCATGATTTATTTATTATAGGAAAAAACTATCCAAACTAACCTGGCCCTGTGTGAAAAAGTTATTAACCCTTAAACCTAATAACTGGCTGAGCCTCCCTTGGTGCCAACATCTGCTGATGGCCACATGACTGTGGAGGAATGTTGCTGCTCTGCTTCAGATCATCGTTCTGCTGCAGAACACAAATGTTCTTGAGCTTAAGGTGGCAAACTGACGGCCGGATGTTCTCCTTCAGGATTTTCTGGTGAGGAGCAGTTTAAGGCAAGTGGTCCACCTCCTGAAACAGCAAAGCAGCCTCTGACCATCACACTACCACCACCATGTTTGACTGTTGGTTTTTCTGAAATGCAGAGTTCGTTTTACTCCAGGTGTAACTGGACACACGTCCTAGAAAGCTCAACTTTTGTCTTGCAGTCCACAGTATCTTTTCCCAGAAATCTTTGGGATCATGAAGACATGAGATGGATCTTTGCATTCTTTTTGCTCAAAGGTTGTTCTGACCAACTGTCCCTGGAGGCCATTTTTGTCCTCCGTCTTTTTTTAGGCCCGAGCAGCGACAGCACTGCGAAGGCCTATTGCATCTGCTCTGTTTCTTATAAATATTTTTCTTGTCCGCATAGAAACGCTAATTTGGAGGTTTATACATATTCAAAAAGTCACCAAACTTTACCCAAAATTGTCCCCCACGAAAAATTTTATTATTTTAATGGAATCAAAAATGGGCGTGGCAAAACTGCTCCACAGCGCCCCCTAACGTGAGATTGGACAAACCTTACATCGTAGAGATCTAAAACTTGGTATGTAGGTAGAACACGCCAAATCCAGAAAAAAAGTCTCTTGGAGGTATGCCCTGAAATGTACAGGGAGGCGGCCATCTTGGATCAAAGGGCAAATTTTGTCCGTTTTTGACTTTTGTACACCTTGAACTTTCACAAACTCCTCCTAGGGATTTTGAGCGATTGGCTTCAAACTTGGTCAGTATGCAGTTGAGGGATGGGGGATTAAAAGTTATCAAAATCGTGAGTTTTTGAGCACGTTCAGGGGGCGTGGCCAAGCGGCAAACTTGGCGTACTCTGCGAAGCAAACAAAACGTAATAACTTTCACACACAATGCTCGACATGCACCAAACTTGGTATGACTCATCCCTGTAGGATGCCCGACGATCCTATGTGGTCATATTCTGACGTCATCAAAGCCCCGCCCCCTCAGAACAGGAAGTCACTTTTTGTTTTTGGAGAGCTACATCTCGGACACCCCTTGACCGAATCAAGTCGATCCTATGTCAGGTGACAGCTAACAAGTTGGTCTGACTTGTATTAAAGTACAAAGATTTTTTCGCTGGAGGGCGTGGCCGTGGCAGCGTGGCGAAGTCAGACGTATGGCAACGGCGTTACCATGCGTTTGGCTCTAAATTCCACATTATCAAGCCGAGCAGCACGAAACTCACTACGATCAATCCTAGTCCAGCCCCCAGCAGAAATGCTGTGCCATATTTGGTGGGAGTGGTCTAATTTCTCCACAGCACCCTTTAGAAAACTGTAAAAAACCAGCCCCAAGCCATGCTTTTACTAACAATCATGAAACTCGATACACAAGTGTAACTTCTTAGAACCTATGAAAAAGTCTCTTGGAGCCATGGTCCAAACCTCACAGGAAGTCGGCCATCTTGGATCAAAGTTCAGATTTTTGCCCAATTTTGACCTAACACAGCCTCCGCATTTGATCGAACTCCTCCTACAGCTTTTCACATACAGGCTTCAGAATCACTGAGCTCAGTCTTGAGACATTGAAGGTCAAAAGTTATCAAAAGCTTTTTGATACATAAAACCATGTGGGCGTGGCCAAGCCTCAAAATCTGACCATTTGCCATGAAACATCACAGTGTAATAACTTCCACATACAAGGTCATAGATTAATGAAACTGTGTCATAACAGACTAGTACTAATCACATTAACGTGGTCAATTTGTGACATCACTTTAGCCCCGCCCCTTTCCAATAGGAAGTAACCTGTTTTCCTGTGGGAGGTTGTCCTTTTTTCTCTTTCACTCATACTAATTTAAGCCTGTGTCAGATGACAGAACAACATGATGCAGAATCCTGCTTTCAGCACTGACTGTTGCCTGATTAATGTGGGCGTGACAGAATGGCGAACGCCAATCCCTCGCCGTTTGCATACGGTTGGCTCTAAATCACACATGCATTATCTGAAAACTGGATATGAATGACCTGTGTTAACCTCTGAAGAGGCCAATAGGGTTATACTGGAATTTGACTCCAGTGCGCCCCCTATAATAGTTGAAGAGTTATATCTCCCTGATACCTCATCCGATCTGCATGACATTTTTTGTGCATCACCAGTAAGCACTGTTGCACACATTAGTGTGGTAATTTAATGACAACACTTAAGCCCCGCCCACTAAGGATTTTTGGGTGACTGTAACTCTGAAACGGTGCACAGTAGGTAGGTCAAACTTTACAACAAGACTCCCCATGGGTCAACTATCAGCCTTCTTAACTTCAAGTTGACAAGGTCAAAGGTCACGAGAGCCCATGTGCTCTAACTCTTCAACCGTTTGACGTAGGAAGGTCAAAGTTCACAGCATGGCAAAGGACTGGTACTGATCCTGACTGAAGGCAATTTGGGACATTTGCTGTAAATGCCACCTAGTGGACGGTGCAGAAAAGGCGCAAGAGCGTAGACGGCAGTCGCCAGAGCTCCCGCGGTCGCAAGGCCGGAGCGGCGCTGAGCTGCGAGGGCCGCGCAATGCTGCTGCAGCTTTAATTTCTTGTTGAAACGTGACCTCTGACCTGAACTGAGGCAGTGAGACCTGCAGAGCTTTAGATGTTCAGGGTTCTTTTGAAACCACGTGGATGAGTCGTTGATGAGTCCTTGGAGTAACTTTGGTCAACTAGCTGCTCCTGGGAAGGTTCGCCACTGTTCTGTTTTCTGTGGGTAGTGGCTCTGTTTAAGTCAGTTAATGATTTTGTAGGTCTCACAGTAATCAGGCCTGGGTGTGGCTACTGAAACTGAACTCAGCTTTAAAAATAAATCACTTTATTCATAACAAGGAGGCAATTACTTTATCACAGAGGCCAGGCTGGTTTGGAGAGCTTTTATTCCCTAATTCCCTAATAAATGAAACTATTATTTAAAAATGACATTTTGTTTTTACTCAGGTTATCTTTATCTGATGTTAACATTTATTTGCTGATATGAAACATTTAAGTGCAACAAACTCCAAACCAGAGGAAATGTGTCAGGAGTTGAAGACCCAGACTGTTCACAGGTTAAATAGTTTAATATAAAAAAACTCATCTGAACTTTTATCTGAACCAAACAACAAACCGGTGCAGTTTTAATAAAATATGACAGAAATGAGCAGAAACCTGCAGATGTGATTAACATCTCACTTCGAAACACAGTAACTTAGAACAGTTCAGTCCTAACATCAGAACCACTGATTGTCCTTGTTTAACTTCATCTGAGTGTCCAACACAGAACCACTGGCTCATCTTAAATGTTCTCTGTGACACCTCAGCAGGGAAAACTCCTCCCATACTGAGCTTTTTGGACCAAATGAGAACTTCACACTAATGTGTAGACCTGCTTTAGAGCTCTGTACGGTCCATTAATAAAATGTGCAGGAGAAAGTAATCAGAGTGAGACCTCCTCCATCAAACATCTGTGCAGAAACATGTTAGTCTTCAAGAACCAAAGCAAGACTAGCCTTCAGCTTGGATCAGAACCAGAAAACTGGTCAACAAGTCAGAACATGTTCTACGTTTAAAATGAGTTCAAACTTTTACGGAATTCAGAAAAATAAATCAAACTAAATGTTTGTTGTTTAAAGCTACCTCTGTTGTTGTTTACTTCCTGGTGATTGTTGTTGTTGTTAATGTTTATCTTTTCCAGGTGAGGGTACTGTTCCAGGAGTCCCCCTTCCTGTCCAGAGAGGACAGTGTGTCCATCATGGACGGAACCGATGAAGGTAACAGGTCCTCACTAATCAGAGACCCACATTTAAACTCTGGTATTAAACCTGGTTTATTCAAGACCACTGATGGAGGGTGCTGGACCAGTTCTGTCCTGATCTGGACCAGGTCAGGTCTGTTCTGGTCCGAGTCAGGAGGTCTGGTGTAAAATATATTTGAAAGTTGTGTAAATTAAAAAAGTTGGGTGTAATTTAGGTTTGAAGTTAAATCTCAACAAACAAGACTTTTCCTATTTCCAGAAAAAGAATAATGTGAATAAAAACAAGAAAAATTATGGGGAATTTAAGAAACTATATGTCCAGTCTAGTTTAAACCTCCTGGAACCATCCTAGGGTCTTTTTTATTTTTCCTCCAACAATCCAGACTTTCTGAAACACTTTCAGATGTTTTTCTTGGACCTTGGCTGCTTTTTCTCTCAGTTTCAGTCCTTGGACCTGAACATTTTCAGAGGAGGGTTTTTAACTCTGACCTCAGTCTAACAGAAAAAAACTTCCAAACCCAAAGGTTGAACCAGGGTGGTATTGACATACCAGTAAACTTAAAAAAGTTTAAATCAAATCTTTAGTTTCTTTGTGTCTCTTTGTGTATCAGAAACACAATCTATTCCTGTTCTACATGAAAAACACCAAAGATCCACAGTTTGGTCTGAGCTCTGACAGCTGAGCTGACAACATGACGTGCAGTCGATCAGGGTTTCTACACGGCCTTTTTGAGAATCAGACTTACAGATTTGTCAATTTTTGGGTCCTTTTTTAAAAAGAATAAATACAAACATTTTCTTTAAAACTGCACAACACATTGTAAACAGCAGATGCAGAGCACACAACAATGCTTTTGGTTGTCTGTTTTTGTGACAAATACACAGTCTTATACAGGTCCGGCTTTAAAACAAAACAAAACATTAATTTTCTGAAATGATTTTAATTCAGTCAAACAAAAAAAGCTGGATATGTAACATACAATGAATGGTCTTTGTTTATACAGTGCAGTTTAAAACCTGGTTTGGTTCTTGAAATGTTTCAAAATGTCAACAAATTTTATAAATGAAATGAAAAACTTTATGTAATTAAGAGTTCAATATTTTAGGAAATGGAATAGCAAGTACAGCATAGTCTGGAAACATTTTCCTTTCTTTTTTTGTACTTATCCAGACCTGTAAAATCTTAAAAAACAACTTCCAAACTTTTCTAAGACTTTGTAGGAACCCTGAGAAGGTCAGCTGAAGATCCTGGTTCAGGTTTCAGATGGGTTTGTTCCTGTTCCTTAAAGATGTTCAGATCTATCTGATGGAGAGAGAGTTTTAGATCTGAGACTGAGACACTGAGAAAGAGCAAACAAAGAACAATCTGAAAGACCTTCAGAAAGTTTAGAGAATTGTTGATCCAGAACTATGTTAGCAGATTTCAGAAAAGTCTGGCTCATTGGAGGGAAATATAAAGGAATTAGTCCAGGCCTAAAAGCAAAAAGGTCATTTGTAAATACATTTTTAATCTAGAAATAGATTGATATAAAGCTAAATTAAAAAATGTGTATTTAAGGAACAGAATTTCTGCATTAGACCCAGTTTATACGTGAACAATCTCCTAGAAATGTTTTAGATTTTCCGATGTTGATTATAAAAACATGACTTGGTAATGCTGTGCTTGTTGAATCCTCTGTAGTTTCCATGCTGGGCCACTAGTTGGCGCTGTGAATTTTGTATTTTCAACAACATGCCCATGTGCACAGACACTTCAGTCTGGAGCATTAAAACAGGTACAGGCCCGTTCAGTGTTTGTAGAATGTGAGAAATCTGTCTACGCAGACCGAAGCACATACAGGTTCTGTGTCAGAAGCGCAGAAAAACTATTAAGTGCAGTGATTTCACACCAGTGCCGGGCGTTTCCAAAACCTTTCACTCTGAGACTTGGATTATAAAAGTTTTGGTGTCAGAGAAAACGAACGCTGTGGTTATGTAGACAAATGGCCAAAACACAACAGAAATGTTCCAGTTTCACCTAAAAACAGCGTCTTGTAAACAGGGCCACAGTCAGAATATGGTCTGGTCTTCATTCATAAACACATTCTGATGAATGAAGGCCACACAAATATCCATCATTCTTAAACCCAGTTAGTGTTAATGAAGTGTTAATAACAAGTAATGAAGCAGCAGAAAGTAGATAAAATGAAATGTGCAAAGAAACGAAGGATTTCCTTTTTGAGGTCATCTCAAAGAAGACATTAGTGTCTGTTGCAGAATATTTGCACTCAGCTGCATGCATTAGAGCCTTTTATCTGTGACCTTTGACCCCACATGCATGCAGAAGTGGATGCTTAAGTGCTTGGTAGAAACTGTATCATAGGAGCTTTATTATAAAACTCTTATGCAGAGACGCTAAGAAGCAATTTTTTCATCAAAACATACAAGTATGCAGAGACTAGGGTTTGGGTGGGGGAGCCAAACACAGACACTTAGAACCCGGTGGGCTCCTGGTAACCTCTCAGATCTCCATTAACAATAAGTCGCTTCCATCCAGGCCAGCAGAGGGTAAACTGAGTGAGGGATAAGCATCTCTACAACAACGGCAGCATATCTGGGAGATAATAAGACTGAATCTGAAGAGTTTAACGTTTGTTTGAAACACGATGAATCTGTCCATTAACGGCAACCTGACAGAAGGAGAAGTGGACCGGCCTAAAGAAATAATTCAGTAATCATTAAAGGGCATTTATGGTTGTAACAAGTTGATCCCACTCAGAGAAAAGGAGAAAACATTTCAGCCTCAGAAAGAAACAGGACAGATAATCGGCCCCCTCCCCCCTAAAGATTAAGTGGGACATTATCCCACATGGATAATGTCAAATAGTTCATACAATTGCTTGTATGAACTACTTTAAAAGGATTGGATTATATTCTGGCAAGCTTCGTGTTTGTACAGGGCAAGCATTTCAAACATAGGACCTACATGTGATTCCTGATCCAATGCATAAACAGAGACATTACAGCTGCAGGTCTCAGGACTCTGGGTGTGGGACAAGTCCACAGCAGCTTGGACGATGTTCAGCTGGTCTCAGGCGGTCACATGTGGACATACAGTGGGAGAAATAACTAATAGATCTCCAAGCAGAGCAGAACTTAGTACATCGTGGAGAAACATTTGCTAGTAAATTCCTTGTAGTTGGTCTTAAGGTCTGAATACATCTCAGGAGGGATTCTGGCGCACTCCTCTTTACAAAAACTCTAAATCATAAAGGTTCTTTTAGCTGCTGCTTGGAAAATTGAAGCTTCAGTTCCTCCACAGATCTTCTCCAGGACTGAGGTCTAGAGACTGTCTCGGCTGCTCCATTACCTTTAATATGCTTTTCTTTAGTCACTCCTTTGTTGCCTCGGTTGTTTGCTTTGAGTCACTGTTTTGCTGGAAGACCCATCCTTGGCCCATCTCCAGTGTTCTGACAGAAGAAGGAAGGTTCTGGTTTTTACAATACATGACCCTGCCATTGCCTTTCAATGCAGTGAATTCATCATGTAGCCTTAGCAGAAAAACATTCTCAAACTATAATGTTTCCACCTCCATGCTTGGCTGTGGAGATTGTTTTTTCAACTTGATATTTAACTTGTACCTGGGCCTACTTCATCAGGGGACCTTCAGTCCATCACAGCGTGATGGTGATGTTACCGATGTTATTCTTGCTGACTGTGATCCCAGCTGCATTCAGATCATTACCAAGCTCCTCTTGTGTAGCTGTGGGCTGATCCCTCACCTTTCTCATCATCATCCTCACCCCATGAAGAAGATCTTCTTGCTGGTGGTCTTGTAGTCCATGCTGATCTCGTAAAGATCTTTTATTTGGTCCCTGAAGTCCTCTGACAGATCTCTGGTCTGCCCATGGTGAGGGAGGGGTTGGAATTAAGGAAACTGGTTCTGTGGACAGGTGGGCTTTATACACATAACCAACTGAGATCAAGAGTGTATGTAATTCATTGATTGATTGTCATCCAGAAATCAAACATGTCTTTCTGATTGTTTCAGTGTTTTTGTTTTTATGTCCAAATAAAATACCCCTGAACACCACTCTATAGGAACGTCAGTCTATGCTGATTTTTGTGTTAACTTCTTCTCATGTCACAACAGAAACACTATAATATTTCATCTGAAGCATTTTTTTCAGTTTATTAGGTGTAGCTTGAACAATAACAGATGAAATGTTTACAGAAGTGTTCAGTGAAGAGCTGTATTATATCTTTCTGCTGTTAGTTTTATAACATAAGCTTCAGATCCACAAAGTAATCCATTTTCACTCTGATTAAAGCTTTGTGTTGTTGGGATCAATACAGGCTGAGATGGATGCTATTGTAAAAAGTTTTTGAATATCAAGAGTTTTCTTTTCCTGGTTAAATAAGGTCTAATTAACTAACTAAATTTAGTGATTCATTTAGTTCTTCCTCCTCAGGGATTTCTGCTTGGATCACCATCAACTTCCTCACAGGTAAGAATGAAATGCACACCTCTGTCACATGACACAACAATCAAATCTGAAACTTTAACACCAGGACTACTTTACTTTAAGTAAACATAAACCCATCATAACTGAACTAGAAGTGGTTCAGAATTATCAGCAGATTTTCCTCCAAAAATCCTCACTACTTTGGGAATAAAGTTTTTTTTATTATTTTTTTTTTCTTAAAAACCTATGACATGTGATATTTAAGGTTTTTATCTCAGTCGGAAGGAAGACATTTCTGTTTTGATTCTGATTGGATCAGAACTAGTTGTTTCCTGTTTTATTGGATTATCCTACAGCTCTTCCCGTTTCCTCCCTCCTCTCTTTTCAGGTGGTCTTCAAAGCGCTGACTCGCCCACCGTTGGGATGCTGGATTTGGGAGGGGGGTCAACTCAGATCACCTTCAGCCCCCGCGATGAGGTGAGGATGATGAAGAGAAGGAAATTCTCTCCCGTTGCTCCTCAAACTACCAGGGTGGCTCCATCTTAGAGGCTGTAATCTGAAAATGCAGTGATAATCCTAAACAAACACCCTCACATCAGCTGGGGGTGGGGGGTCTTATCTAGGTCAGATGAGAGGAGAGGAAGGAATTCAGCTCATCCTCTTCTTCATGAGCTGCAGCTGAAAATCAAAGAAAAGATGACAAAACCTTTTCAGACTTGAACCTGACTTTTACTCTGGTCTATCTCAGTTACAGTTTATGTATTTATAAAAGAAGCCAATCCATATTAATGAACATTTATGTATAATCTATGAGATTATAGTTAAAGTAGCAACCATAGTTTGGGATGTTCCGTAAATGAGCTGAGGGTATGTAGATCACGTATTTCAGTTAGTATTATTTTCCAAGTTTGAGAGGTTATTCTCTGAATGGAACCAAACAGTCCCCTCAGGAACTCGTCCTGTTCTGATTTGTTTCTTTTTTTTTTAAGTCCCGTAGTTGAACAGTCTGTTCTTGGAGGGTTTTAAACAAATCATTTTCCCATCTCTGTAAATTATATATTTTTTAAGATCTCACAGTGATGGTAGGCTGTTGTTATCAAGAATTTTTAAAGCTTGTTTATATGTTAATTCAACCTTTTTTAGAGTGGTCTTGCGTGCCAGTACCCAGCTTGTCATACAGTCCGTCATGTGATACAATCATCGTGTTGAAACACAGCTTAGCCGATTCAAACGTTAACTTATCTGTAATTGATCTAATGTTGAATGTGTCACATTTCAATCTGTTCAGGGGTTTTTTTGACTTCTTGTTTAAAACAGAGTTTTTTAACAGTGATAACACCGAAATATTTCAATTCATGAACAACTTCTGATTTTGTTCCTTGTGTCATCGTGGCAGGATCTACATCTTCTGCAAAAGATGAAAAACATCCTCTGGAATGTTCTGGAAAAAAGAACATGCAAACAGGTTTTATTAGATTAGGATGTACAGTCCCTGACAGAAGTTACGTCGCTTATCCATGTTGTGGAAACAAAAGCTTATAAGCTGACTTTAAATTTATCCATTGGTTTTAGAAATGGCTGATATGAAAGCTGAAACCCTCCCAAATGAGGTTTAATTTACAGAAATGAATTTACTTCACTGCAGAAACAATGATCCTTTAATGAACACAGAAAGGTCAGATTTTGATCCAAGATTCACCTAGAAAACAGTTAAGTTTGGTGGTGGAAAGATCATGGTCTGGGGTTACATTCAGTACGGGGGTGTGCGAAACATTTGCAAGGTGGAAGGCAATATCAATAGCCTAAAATATCAAGAAGTATTAGCTACCGCCTATATTCCCAATCATAAAAGGGGTCAAATTTTGCAGCAGGATGGTGCTCCATCTCATACATCCATCTCTCCATCAAAGTTCCTCAAGGCAAAGAAGATCAAGGTGCTCAGGGACTGGCCAGCTCAGTCACCAGACATGAACATTATTGAGCATGTTTGGGGTAGGATGAAAAAGGAAGCTTGGAAGACAAAACCGAAGAATTTTGATTAACTCTGAGAGGCGTGTAAGACTGCATTCTTTGCTATTCCTGATGACTTCATCAATAAATTGTATGAATCATTGTCGAACCGCATGGATGCAGTCCTTCAAGCTCATGGAAGTCACACAAAATATTACATATGGCTCTAATAGCACCACAACTTCATTCACCAATGTTATGAAACATATCTTTGTATTTGAAGTAAATTATTTGTTTGATTTTCACATTACTTTCTGTGGGCGACTAAACTTTTGTCTTGCCAAAATCTGACCTTTCTGTGTTCATTAAAGGATCATAATTTCTTCAGTGAAGCAAATTCATTTCTGTAAATTAAACCTCATTTGGGAGGGTTTCAGCTTTCATATCAGTCATTTCTAAAACCAATGGATGAATTTAAAATCAGGTTATAAGCTTTTGTTTCCACAACATGGATAAGCGACAGAACTTCTGTCAGGGACTGTAGATCAGAAATTACATTGCTCATTGTGGAAGACAATTCTTGAGCAGCTTGCTTTTTTCATATGTTTGTTTGTTTATTTGGTTTTTGTTTTTTTTGGTGTGGACACCTGGCACTGTGGGTGGACAGCCACATGGAAAACTGTATGTACTAAATAATAGTCCCAAAACTGAATCTCAAGGTAGACCTACTGTAAGTGATTTTTTTTTCAGGTTGTAGCTGTTATATTTTGTACTCTTACACATTGTTGTCTTTATAGTAGTTACAATTCTATCCATTTCATAGTGGTGATTGACAGTATCAAAAGCTTTCTTTAAGTCTAGAAACACTACAACAATAACACCGCCTTTATCAATGTCAGACCTAATTTTTCCAAAAAGAAAAAACAGTTGGCTGCTTTAGTTTTATGGTGTCTTCTGCAGCCAATTTGCATTTGATGTAGATTAAATAAGCTATGATTAGAGGTTCTGCTGTGCATTTTTCAGTCATCTTGGGGATATTTAATTTCTGAGAGCAGTCTTAAGAACATTGTTCCATTTATGTCTACATACCATTATTCAGCCACCGCAGATGTTTTTTTTCTGATCTTACTTAACTTTTTTCTGACATTGATTCCCAAATAACCATCAATTTTCATTTACCTTTACCCTGTGAGAGAAAATCAAACCATTTAATTTTATTCAGTGCTGCTTCCAGATTACTTATTTTACTTTCAAGTATTTTTAACTGCTCAGATGTTTTATTAAGAGGACGAACAAACTGTTTTTTGTTGTTTTTTTTTTTTTTTTTATTTTAGAAAAGTTTAACCTCCTGAGACCCTGCATCCTCATATAAAGATATTGCAATGAAAAAATGTACATCAAACAAAAGCTTTGGTCCTAGGAGGTTAAGATTGTGGTCAAATAGACCTGTGACCATGTTAAGTTTTTTTTTTTTTATTCTGTCACATCTATGATTAAAAACCAGATCAATACACATTTCTGTTGATTTACATATTCTGGTGGGTCATTTGATCACTTGTAACAGTGACTATTAGTTTTTGATTTGAGTTGTTTACAATTGGATTTGTCAAACAAGTTATTGGTAAAATCGCCAAGTAAAATGATCTCCTTCTTCCAGTTACATTCTTTAAGAACAGTCTGTAGTTGCTAATAAAATATTAGAGGTCAACTTAGTTAAAGAGTTGAAGACAAGGATAGGCAAAGTTGCCAGTGCCTAGCAAAACTCAACATTGTTTGGAAGGACAGATCAGTGTCGCTGGCTATCAAAGTTAGATTCCTATGTCTGCTTGTCTTATCAGTCCTCTATGCTGCAGAAATCCAGGCTCAGAACACTGAGAAAGAGAAAAGAATATGCGCTTTTGAAAAGACCTGCTACCAATACCTGCTTTAGGTCCACTGGTCCTCCTGCTGTGGTCTGTCGTAGTCCACGTCCTAATTGGAGATCATAGCTCCTTCCTTACACAGCTCAAGAGGAAGAAACTAAAGTGGTTTACCCACATAGTGAGGGCCAAGCAAATTCTTTCAAACATGATTCTCCAAGGAAAAGCTGAAGAAACCTGTAAAAGGGGGTGTTCCCCTGGTCAATGGGTGGATGACATTTGTCATCTGACAGGGCTTCCTTTCCATGCCCTCTCTTGTCTTACTGAAGATTGGTCAAAGTTGCTGGTGAAGGGTGTTTGTACACAACAGCGGTGGGCCATCAGGGCCAGCAAGGCCTTCTCTGCTGGCCTAATATAACCAGAAATCATGATCATAATTATGATAAAATTAAATTTTATTTTTTATTTACTTTCCCTAGATATCTAAAAGTATTCATATTCTCTTCATGTCATATTATGCTCCTTCCAGTGCTGTTGTTTTTAGGTTAGAGTTTTTATCCAATCAGAATTCAGCTACCTTATGTTGCCAGGCTGTATGAAATCTGTCCTGGCCTTCAGAATTAACAATGCGGGCATCTGTGCACTGTAAGTGAACGGGCAAATACAGTTGATAGATAGTTGCGATAGCCAATCAGATCACGAGTTGTGTCAGTAAGGCCCTCTAGCTGGCCTCAAGTTGAACGTGACATTTACGCGTCCTCTGATTGGATATGGATACTTACTAGTTTGAGCCACGGCAGTACTATGCAGATCAACAGAGTCACACCCGGGACTGTTAACGGTTAAAAACCCACAATGGCCGAAGGAGAGCAACACGTTGATTTGGTTGCTGATATACTGGCAAGGCCGTTTTCAAGACGAAATTTCCAAGAGAAGCTAGATCTCGTTAGAGGAGGACGGCCGACCCCCGAGCTAGCTAACCTGTTCCAGAATGGATTTTGTGTTGAAATAAGTGTTTTGGGGAACACAGCCGTTTTGGTGAGTGCAAACATTTTATTTATTTTATTCTATTTTATTTAGTTTTGACAGTAGCATACCAGATATGTTTTAATTACTGATGCGGGTTTGTTGATTTTTAAAATGCACCGGATAATGGCCCATTTTGATTTTCATCCTGGTGTTATAAATGATGGCATAATGAAAGGTATTTATTGACTAAGTTGGACATCACTGAAGGCCTAAGTGTGAAATGCACCGCCCGCCACTGGTACACAACAATAAGTTAAGGGACTGATGATGATGATTGCCATTTGTGGTGAGAGGGTTACATTAGGACCAATACATTCTAAGTTATTTATAGATGACCATTTAGTTTGTTTGCATGTCAGATGTTCCCCCTGCCACCCGCCTCTACCCTAGACCTATCTTTTTTTAAAATGTTGTACCCTGGTACACTTAAACCAGCCGTTGCAGAGTTTTTATGTAACCAAGACTCTGTTATGCATAGGAAATCTAGATTTGATTCATTTAATAGATGTTGTATCTGATCACCTTTGGGCATTATATTTCAGATGTTTATGTGGCCACCAAGCAGACCCCTTGGTTTAGTTTTTGGGGCCCATAATACATAAGCAAACTTCCTTCTATGGTGCTTGACGACAGCTTTATTTCGACCTGTTTGTGGAATACTTGCTGCGTTGATGGTGTCCGGGTGCAGCAGGCCGTTGTTCACCTCCAGTTGCTGGATGGTTAGCTCTCAGCCAGTCCCACTGATGGAGTTGCTTCTGTGTTGCTGGTATCTGAATAAAGTAGACTGTTGTTGGCTAGTTCCTGGTTGTTAGGCCATCATTGCAGGACTATTGGTTGAACCATTATGATCCTGTCATCTGTGAGCCCACTGTTACTGCTGGGCAACAGCTGCTACAGTCCCGCTGGTGCTAAGCCGGTGTCAGCCAATCTGCCACCGGACCACAGAGGCAGCTCACTGAGGCTGGCCCAGAAGAGACCATGGCTTACCAAAAGGTTGGCATTGGGAAGCTGATGATGGTAAATGCTTCGTATTTAAACTAGACAGCCAGTTGTTTACAAGGGTAGTTGTCTGGGTTAATTGAGCGTCAGATCGTGTGACATTTTAGTTTTGTTTGCAATTATTATTCTACATAATTGCCTCTTCTTGTAGCTGGCTCTCTAATAATGTTGATGAATTTCTACTCCATAATTGAACAGAGGACTCAGGGATTGACAGTTGGGGGAGATTTATTGAACATCGGTTATGTAACTGTTTTGCATGAGTAGGTTTGCAAATTGATTCTTTTCTCTGAGAGTACAACCACTTATACTTATGTCTTCTTGTTATGTCTTTCTGACAGAAAACATATTTAACATTTTTTTGCACACATGAGGAGAGACAAGCTCCATCTGTATCCACACTAAAACTCTGGGACATTGACTTTTCCTCTTATTGAAGATCAACTGTTTTCATGGTTGGACAGTCTGGTAAACTGAATCTCTTGTCTCATTGTTATGTCTTTCTGAAAGCAGTCACACATAGCTAACTTAACCTTTTACAAACATGCAAAAATAGACACCATCTGTGTAGATAACCATGTTTGCATGATGTTGACATACATTATGGTCCCGGATGAGGTCCCTTTTGGATCCACACTGGAACATCGACTTTTACTCTGGTTTTTCTAAGATTGTCAACAGGCACTCTATCTCCAGGAAAACAATAAGATGATAGTTATTCAGACCTGATGATACTTAAGTTTATTTTGCAGGCCAAAGTCCTGTTTTCATTCACACCTGCAGTTACACCTGTCCACTGCTGATTACACCATTCAGATGGTAATTCAGGACTGAGACAACAAGGTCTCACAGTTAGTCCCCTGCTGTTTGGTTGGTCATCCAGCTACTCAAAGCCTGAGAGTCTGAACTTGGGGCAAGAAAATCTTTCTTAATGTTTGTTGTTATGTTTGTGAGCAGAAAACCATCCAGACTTCACCCGTCGAATCCATCAGGTCCTTCCAGATGTTCAACAGCAAACACACTGTCTACACTCACAGGTACACTCAGACACACTTAATCAGTCAGGATTGTTTCTGCTTCATTTATTGGTCATAAATCAATTGTTCCTCCCTCTCTCTGCAGCTATCTGGGTCTAGGTCTGATGTCGGCTCGACTTGAGGTCTTAGGAGGGGTGGATGCACCCGCCATCCCCCGTACGTACCTGACCTTCTTTATTTCTTCTTTTTTTTTTTCAGTTTCATCTTTAACATTTACACACACCCCACCCCCCAGTCAGATAAATAAGCCATTATCTAATCTTTTAATAACACACTGTAAGATTAATTCCTTGCCTGCCAGATGTTGCTGTGATTTAGCTGCTGGAAGAATCTCAGATCCACTCTGAACTTCCTGTCTGTTTCTCTGACCGTTTTATGACTGCACTTCTGTTTCTGTATGTTTCTATCTGTTTGGATGGATTTCTGTGTTTAATCAGAGCTGTCCATCAGCAGCAGCTGCAGTACAAACAGACACAAGCTGAAGTTCAGTTATCCGTTTCATCCTAATAATGTATGATTTGAACAGAAGAGTTTAGTCTCAGCCCATTAGTCACCTCTGCAGATTCATGGGAGTTTTTGATCAACTTTGACTGGCAGCCTCCACAGACTTTAGATGAAAACAGTCTTCCTCAGAGTTTCACTCAAACAAGCAGAATCAGTTTGTACTGAACACAGTCCCCGACAGGAAACCATGCATTCTCTCCAGTGGCGGATGGTGGTGATATTTGTAGGGTGGGCTAACAGATGTATAATAAAACACTGCAGTTTGGATTTCAACAACAGAAGCATCCAATTTAAAATAAAGAAAACCTGCTATAAATTGACATTATGTTCTTTTTCATCATAAAGACAACCTTAAAACAAACCACCACCAAAAGCCAAGCTCACACAGAGCCTCTGTCAGTGGTCCAATACTTCATTCCCTTTATTAAGAGTTTCAGCTATAATCATTTCAGATGATTTTTCCCAATCAAACAGCTTTGCATAACACTGCACCACACTCCTTGACACAATTACTAATCACACTGATAATGTAAAATCAAACAAGACATGCAATATTGGAAAGTGCTTCTTTTTTTAAATGAATCCTACCTCATTTAAAGAGAAGCTCACTCTGACAAATTTTCTGGGATCCAAAAAGGTCAATAAACACCTCGTTAAAGATCTGTTAGCTACACTTGCTGTTAGTCAGTCCTTTAACTGAAACCAGGTCACAGGAAAACTTTGAATATCCTTGGGTCTATCTGCTCCCAACATCTTCACTTCCGCTTTGTCCCCCAAAGACATTAAGGAAAACGAGTGAGAAATTAAATAATTCACCTCATTTATCTTTATCTTGCTCGCCAATGCACTTATCTCAGTCCACGATAAACCACGCCCACGTACACTCGAACTTGAGGCACGTTATTGTACGTCCACCCTCATTGGCTAAAGCCTGAGGCCTTGGGCTGACCCTGGGGTGAACTAAATTAGCCCGAATGAGCAGCAAACCGAGGGGGCAGGACAAAACAACTGTCAATCATTCTGTACCACACAAGACAAGGGGCTGAACGGGGCTGTCAAAAGTTAGCCCTTTGGAAAGACTTGGGGATTTTCTCGGGACTGTTTGGCTTTGTTATAAATTTCACAAAATGTCATGGCTTTGTTATAAATTTCACAAAATGTCATACAATATTTGTAATTTGTGTTTATTAGTTATTTTAACATTTATATTGTAAACATCAGGGAGGGCTTAGCCCTACTAGCCCACTGATACAAGCTGTCCCTGATTCTCTCTATGTTTGTCTCTGTTGGACATTTCGTGCTTCAGGTCACAGTAAATATTAAATGATCTTGTATACATTGGAGCACCGGCGAGATAAAACTAATAAAGTGTGTTTTTTGGTGCAGTAGGGGGCAGCACTGAGCTGCTCAGCCCCTGCCTTCCTCCAGAGTTTTCAGGCAGGTGGGAACAGGCTGATGTGGTCTACACTGTGAAGGGACAGAAGACAGGTGAAATGATATGATCGGCAGGCTCACAGATTACCCATCATGCAGCTGGTTGAGCATATAGGAATCTTGTGTTTGTGTTTCAGGGGAGCCTGTTTACGAGGCATGCCTCGCCAGGGTAGAAAAGGTTCTGGACAGGAAGGTGATGAAAGCATCCGAGGCAGCAGACATCGACTTCTACGCCTTTTCCTTCTACTATGATCGTGCTGTCGACCTCAGGGTCATCGGTAAGAAGGTCAAGATTATCCTGCTCCCCTGCTCCTTGCCTGCAGGCACAGACAGGTCACATGATTTTATTGTCGCAGCTAAGAGTCAGAAATGAAATCATCTCAGAATAAACTCAGACTGGAGAGGAGCTCCCTAATGATGGAGGAAAAATCAGTTCTTTACACTTTCCGTTCACCACAGGTCGACATCAGTGTTGGCCATTTATAGACCCAACTTCATCTGATGTTTACAAATTTAACTTTATAATGGAAGGTTCCCAAAGTTCCACTTGTTCATTCCATCATCATCATCTGAGCCAATCAACACACAGCCTTATTACAGACCCATGTTAGAAACGTTCTCACTCTGAAGTAGAAATCTAAAAACTTTGTTTTTAAACAATTTTAAGAACTAAACTAAATTCTATTCCTGCTGTGCTAACTCAAAGGAACTTCTTTTGTTAAATCTAAGAACTCTAGAAAGATTTATTTATTTATTCATTTATTTTAGAGTTATAACAGCAGCTTCATCAGAACACAGAAAGACAAGAACAAAATGTCAGAAATACTAAAAATAGTTGGTCTGATAAAGGATCTGGAGCTGCTTATGTGAATAGAAATATTTACTTCTTGTAAATGACCTGTTCACAATAAAATGTTGGTTCTAGTTCATTGATGACATGTCCAGGATGTAACCTGATCCAACCAATCCCAGAGCTCCTGGACATTAGAAAAAGTGCTGTCGGAGGATTTTAGCATTTGTTGATAAAAAGTGATGAACAGAACCAGCTGGAGGTGGGTTCAGGCAGTGAAATGTCTCTGAGGATCAATCTGAGCCGATCACCAATAAATCGATGATGTTCTGATCAGTTCTGTTGGAGCATGAACATGACGACAGTTCCTCAGCTGCTGCTGACGTCTCTGACCTCTTTCTGTCCTCAGATGAGAAGAAGGGAGGAACCATCCAAGTGTCCAACTACATCCATGCTGCTAAAAGAGGTGAGACAGCGCCACCTGGCGACAGACTGATGTTCATCACTTCTTCAGTTAGAAACAGATCAGGAACAGCTAAGAATTCTGTCAGAACCTGGTCCACATCAAGTTCTGCTCCTTTAATGTGACTTCATGATATGAAGGAGATGTTAGGAATCTTTCTGACATCATCTACAAAAAACTGTACATCTGATACATTATTTGTTCTGCTACAGAAACTCATGAGGGACTTTAATCACAAGAACATAAATAGGAGTTCTTCACTCAGGAAAAGGTTAGATTAAAATAAATCTTTAGAAAGATTTCAATAACGGAATTTAAGAGAAGCTGCTCATTAAATCAGAAGAAATCATGTTTTATTTAAATGAAATCAAAGGGCGTTCATTAGAAATCTGCAGATGATCCAGTAATACCAGGTTGCAGAATTATTAGAGTTTATTTATATTGGTTGGTTTCCTGCATGGACATGCTTCTAATCAGAGTGTACAAATTTTCAGTCTGGTTGAGGATGGGCTTTGGGAAGGCTGTTCCAGAAGTCTGCTTTATCCAGTCAGAAACCAGTCCTGATGTGTGTTTGAGATCATTGTCCTGTAGTACTCAACTGTGTTCAAGTTTCAACCATCCACCTGTTGGTTTGAAGTGAAGAATTTTCTGGTAGTCCCCTTTCATTATTCAATCCATTTTGTGCAATACACTGGTACTACAGCATTATGCTACCACCACCATGTAGTTTATACAGTGTTCTTAGGTCTGAAAACATCACTTTGACTCCTCCAAACATGCTTCTTATTGTAGCCAAGCAGCTCAATCTTTGTCTCGTTCGACCATCAAACTTTTCTTTAGTAGACATTTTTCTTGTCCACTACAGCTGCTGGTTTTAGTCTCGCTTGAAGGTGTGGCTTTAGGAGCAGGAGCTTCTTTTTGATCTCCTTAGTCCATGGTGATGTAAAACTGGCTTCACTTTGGACAGGGGCACTGGAGTTCTAGCAGTTTCCAGTTCATGGCAGTCTTGAGCCTTGGTGGTTCCTGAACATCCAAGCCAATTTCCTTCCATTTGAAGGAGACAGATGAGTGTTAGTCAATCCAACGAGTGCTGCCAAACAAATCCTTTTTGTGGTAGCAAAGAGAAACAACCAGCTGCAGTCAATTTTGATCACCAACAGGAAGTTAATAGGTCTTGGCCTTTTCAAGTTAGAAGACTTAGAACCTTCAGCACCTTTTCTTAACAGATATAGGTGAATGTATGGATATATTTGAGCCTGCATGTTTAGTTTAGAGAAAATTCACAATAAATTCAAACTTGTTTTTAAAAATCATTGAAGCCGTATGTTGTGGAATTGCTTCACCCTAGAATAAAAAAAGGTTCAAATAAGTCATTAAAAGCCTGAAATTTATCTAACATTTGTGTCCATGATGAGTGGACTGCCTCTGACTGCCGACAGCACAGCGCTTTTTAGATTCTTAAAGAAGTTTCTTTTCTCATCTAAGTATCTTTTTCAGTTCAAACTGAAAAGTTTGGAGTTCAAAGTTTTAAACTGTGTTTGTCTGTTTCTTTCTGCTCAGAGCATTTAACAAAGAAGAAAAGGATAACAGGAACAAAAGCATGAAACCAAAACACTTGTCATGGTGACCAGATCTACTGAAATAGAGATAAACTTTGATAGCCATAAATCTCTCTAAGTGCCATCAGTGGCTGTTGTCTTGTTAGGTGCTACACATGTCACTGTGTACTATTTACATGTGGAAGCCACACATTAACTCCTTGGGTGTGCTGCCTGCTGTCTCATACATTAAAAATGCATAGAAACAGCCTTATTTTACTTGAACACAACCCCAATGCTGCTACTTTTGTATAAAGGAAATAAAAACAGAATCTAATGATTTATAAGTCTCATAAACCCATATTTTATTCACAGTGGAACATAGAAAACATATTAAATGGTGAGCCTAAGAAATTGCACCATTTTTAGGAAGAAATTATATAATTTTGAATTTGATGGCAGCAACACATCTCTTTAAACTTTTTCCAGGTCCATGTTTCCCTCTGTGAAGCTTCCCCTCTTTTTTTAACATCAGTCTGTAAATAACTATGAATTGAGGAGAGCAGCTGCTCGAGGTTTTAGAGGGAATGTTGTCCCATTCTTGTCTGATGAAGGATTCTAGTTGTTCAACAGTCCTGGGTCTTCTTTACCAGAGTTTTTGCTGGATGGGAGCATATGTTATTCTAAAACCTGTATAAACTTTTTTTGCATTAATGGAGCCTTTTCAGACGTGTAAGCTGCCCTTGCCGGAGGCACAAATGCACCCCCATACCATCAGGGAGGTAGGCTCTTAAATTGTGTGCTCAATACAGGCTGGATGGTCCCTGTCCTCTTTAGTACGGAGGACATGGCATTTGTGGTTTCCAAAAAGAATTTTAAATTTGGATTCTTCTGACCACAGAACAGTTCTTTTCTTTTCCTCAGTTCAGTTCAAATGAGCTCTGGTCCAGAGAAGATGTTTCTGGGTTGTGATCATATACAGCGTCTTTATTGTATGATAGAGCTTTCAGCAGCATTAGTGGATAGTACAATGAACTGTGTTTACATACAATGATTTGTTGAAGTGTTCCTGAGTCCATGCAGTGATGTACAGAACAGAATCAGACCTGTTTTTAATGCAGCGGCCCCTGAGGGTCCAAAGGTCACAGCCATCCAATACTGACTTTCAGCCTCGTCCTTTGAGCTCAGAGATTTCTTCAGATTTTTCAAATCTTTGGATAAATTACATGATGTGATACTCAGTCTTCTCAATTTTTCATTGAGGAACATTATTTTGAAATTATTCTTCTATTTTATAGACAGTTCTTTTGCAGACTGGTGAACCCCTGCTCATCTTTACTTCTAAGAGATTTAGCGCATCTAAAATGCTCTTTTTATACCCAGTCCTCTTACTGACCTGTTGACAATTATCCTAATTAATTGCTGTTTCTTGCTCGTACCACTTTAGACTGTTACATACTTCACTAAAAAATTGTTTTCTTTCCCAGGGATGCAAGAAAAAAACTGAAGTCATTTTTTTCTCGTAACCCCTTTTTCAGAGTTCTTGCACACTATTGTGTGATTGTTCAGAAATCTGAAGTGGGCGTGTGGATTTAAGGCGTAAATGTTTACATTCCTGTTTTTCTGCTGGTGCAGAAGTTTGTACAATGGATAGTATTGAGGCACAGTTGACCGAGGCTGTGAGGAAGTATGAATGTCTATAAAGACACAAATGGCTAATAATTTGTGGAAAGGGGAAATCCAAAAGCTGTGCACAGAGAACAACTTTTGTCAAAAAAAAAAAAAATTATGTTACCTTCGCAACAAATTTGCAGAGGCCAAAATAGGTGACACTGGCAGGAGGCAGTCAGTCCTGCAGGAGGAGGGCCCTCTGAGGACTCCCCAGGAGTTCTGCACTTGAGTTTCTCCTGAAGTATGAAATGTCCTGGGCAAAGTAAACTTTGTTCTTGTTCTTGACAGCCCGAGAAATCAACAAACAGACTCTGTACAGTCTGTCTTTACAACCTTTTTTGCCCCTGGCTGAACTTTGAGATGTGTTGTTGCAATAAAATTCAAAATTACCTTATTTTTTCCTAAAAATGATAAAATTTCTTAGTTTCAACATTTGGTATGTTTACTATGTTTCATTGTGAATAAAAGTTGGTCCATGACATTCTGTTTTATTTACATTTTACACAACATCCCGACTTTAAAGGAACTGGGGAGAACTGTGTAAACATATGCCATGCCTAATGTTAACAGAAGACATATTAAAATATTCTGTAATGAGCCTTCTCACAAGCCTGGTCAGTATCATCAGGGTCAAAACACCAATCCAACATGCTTCCACTGCTGTCATAAAATGACAAAGTGCTGTAATCACTCAAACCAGACCAGAACTGAACTTTAAATACTTAAGTTTTTACTTTGTTTAATTAAAGCTCTTTGGGTAATTTCTAAATTAATAACAATTTTATTAAGCTTATATAATGTAGTGTTTTCCCTCACAATTTTTGAAATATTTAGCCCTTTATAGCATGCACTTCAGTAACTATGCACGCCCACATAGCACAAAGCAACATGGTGGCACAAATTCTGCTCTTGTTAACACAGACTGAGCAGTGGTTGACCATTCCAGTGTTCCTCCACTTCCATGACCAGATCAACAAACACCCTAATGGCCATTTAAAGGGAAGGGAGGGAGAGGGATTTGCATGCAAGTTCAGCCCAACAACCTTTCCATGAACCTGAATGCTGTTGTTGGTCATGTGACCTGATCCAGTTAGTCAGGAGGTCTGTGATTGGTGGATTTTGAACCTGTTGTTTCTTGCAGTGTGCAGCGGTCTGTCTGACAGTCCTCTGCAGAGCCCCTTCCTCTGTCTGGACCTGGTCTACATTTCAGTCCTGCTGCAGGAGCTCGGCTTCCCTCCACACAAACAGCTCAGGGTGAGTTTGGACCCATGGTTTTGATTATTGATCAGTGATCTGCTCTGTTTCTGATTGATCTGTTCTAATCCTCGTCAGCTGGTGAAGACCATCAACCAGGTGGAGACCAGCTGGGCTCTGGGGGCCACTTTCCATTACATGGAGTCCCTGAAAAAACACTGAGTCAGAGCACCTGCTACTTTTATTTTGAAAGGTTCTGCAGAGGATCCTGGTCCTGAAGAAGAGCTGAGCCAGAAAAATTAGACAGGAAAACCCAGAACCACTCATCAGACCAGAATTCTGTTTCTATGTTTTTGTTCTGAAGTTGAGAACTTTTCTGTTTGTCTTCCTGGGAGCCATGAAAGCATCAGAACTTCATATTTCACAAGTTGGAAGCAGAAAATATGACAGAAACTCATATTAACAAAGAAGAATGTTCGTAAATCTGAACAATGACAAGAAGAGTGAGAACTTTCTGTGGAAATGAAGGCTCTGAAGCAGCTCCATCATCAGCTTTCTTCTCTAAAGTCCAGCAGGACTATGGGACTTCCCTTGCAATAATCTCAACTGTGACAGAGAAAGACTCTTATTTTACAGAGAATGAGTTTTATTTTAAATATCCAACCTCTTCCTGTTTGATCTTTGTTTTTCTGACTTTAAACCCTGAATCCTACAGACTTTCTGACTGAATCCTCCTGAACATCAAAGGTCTGATTAGAGACGACATGAAGTCTGAGGTTCTACAGCAGGGGTATCCAATCCTGGTCCTGGAGGGCCACTATCCTGCATGTTTTAGGTGTTTCCCTAATTTGACACACCTGATTTGAGTGACTGAGTGATTAACAGGCTTCTGCGAAACTTGAAGACCTGCTGAGGAACAGGGAAACAACTAAAACATGCAGGATAGTGGCCCTCCAGGACCAGGATTGGACACCACTGTTCTACAGGATTTATGGGGGCAGCTGTGATGGAAACATAGGAGGAAGAAAAGCATGCTGGGTAATATAGAAACCAGGGACACAAAACCTGCTGAGTCACTGGTTGCCATGATGATTCATGCCTTCTTTTGGGGTTGACCAGAAAGGACAACACACAACAGCACTTTAATCCAAAAAAGAGTACAAAGTAAGCCTCAGACAAATGGCGTCTGTGTGAAAACTGCAAGTTCATTTTGATGTTTCTACTAGATCTTTTTGAGGAGATATGACATGTTAAAAAGAGCCTTCACTTCCTGTTTGGAAGTAAAAATGCTGAGCTCAGATACAATGGAAGTCAATGGGAGTTTGGGTGTGGGAACTCTGACCTGTGACCTCTGGAGGATTTGAGAGAAAACCAGCAGTCCTACAGCAGAGAGACACACTGGGTGAAAGAAGACAGAAATACCTACGACTGGATGGAGAAACTGGAGAAGAAGAGGAAAGACTGTTAAAATAAAGAGTTTATAAAAATATTCAGACAGGTGAAAGGTTAGCCTGATGTAAAACACTAAGTTGAACATTTTGTGGTAAAATCTATAGAAATCCTCCAACTTAAACTTTGATTGTGTAAAAATTAGATCTGAAAATACCAGTTCAGTCATGTAAAGTCCAACTTTCTGTGATTTCTTTAAACTTTTAAGGATATTTCTGCTGGGAAGTCTGTATGAGCGGTAGAGCTCCAAACAGGGCTGGATTTTACAGCTCGCTACAACTAAACACTATTGATATTAATGAGGACTTTTTTCAGTTTTTAGTGAATTTTGTGGGAGGGGTGAAACAAAAAAAATGAAGAATGGCTGAAGGAAGCTTCAAAGTTTATGGCATCCTTAATAAATTAAACTGTCTTCAAACATGAAATGTGTGATGACAAAGAGTATTAAAGCAATTAAAAGAATTTCTGAATTTCACAATAAAATACACAAATATTTCCATGTTCCAAAGGAAAATATGTTTAGCACAGCTTATTAATGAAAGCTTCAATTATTGATCAATGTTCAGAAATTTGAAACCGTCAGCTGACAGCACACACTGACTCAGGAAGCATAAAGCTAACTGTTTGGTTTTGAGAGAGTCCAGAAAAGCCAACTGGACTTCTTTATGGTTAGGGTTTGGTTTTTAAAGACCAAATGAGGGAACAAAATGAAAATGTGTTTTAAAGAAGCAAAAGGGAGTCTAGTTAGTTTCTGTTGAAGCTCAGAGTAAAAATCTACAGACACAAGTGTTCAGTTTCAGGAAATGGGTCAGAACCATCTGGAACTGAAGTTTGGTCAAGTTTCTGCTCTTTGTTGATCTGACCTGTTGAATGTGGGATTGACTGAATGACAGCGTAAATGGTTACTTCTGGTTGACCCCAAAACCTGATTGTAAACCATCCCAAGTCTGTTGAATCAATCAGATCCAGTCCAGATTTCTGTCCAGTAAATGGTCACAGTGGTTTTCTGTCATCTCATGAAGTTTCATATTTTCTGTTTGGATCCACAGAAACTCTGAATGATTTCTAAGATCTGACAGATTTCTTCTGTTTCCTGTCTTCTCGTGTGGAGCACCTGCTCTGGGTTTAAATAATTTTAACTTGTTTTCTGTTTTTTATATTAATATATTAAAGTATAAATGATGTAAAACCTTTTCTGATTCTTGTCCTGAAGATGAGCTGCTATAATGCTGTTAACTCCAGGAAAAACTGTGCCTTTAAGATGTCTTCAACCCCTTGGATGTTTTCTGCTTTTATTACTGTCATAAATCAGTCATGGTCAATATAAATTGCCCTTCTTAACAAATAAAAAACCTTCAAAGTCAAAGTGAAATAAAATTTCTACAGCGTAATACCAAAATATGTAATGTAAAATAAGTGACCGCATAAATATTCAATTATTTAATTGGTCTTGTACAGTGTCCAGAAACGACTTTTGTTGTGGTTTGGCACTATAGAAATAAACTGAATTAAATTGAATTACTTATTCTCACCAATGTATCCAAACTACAGTGCCTATAAAAAGTATTCACCCCTTTGGATGTTTTATGCTTTATTTTCTACAGAGTAATACCAAATAAATAAAATGTAAACTAAATGACTGCAATAATATTCACCCCCTTTAAAGTGACTGTCCTAATTCAACTCAGAGAAAAGAATATTGAAAACTAGAATGTTCCTGGAGAAACTTTGACGTGGACTGCCATGTTGTGCCTTCATACTGAATGAGTACGACCCCAAGAGCTGATCAGTTGTAGACAGGCATCATAAAGAGCGGATCCTTGACACATGAGGGTTCTAGTTGTGAAGATTGACTATCTTATGTCACACGGTGTCCGAGTTAGAGCACACACAACTTTTGGTCTGACTTTTTTTACCTCGCTAGCTTTGTCGGCCATCTTGATATTTTTACTTAGCATTTAGTTTGCAATGGGGCTGTCTCAGCTACTGGCACACCAACATTTAGCTCAATATGTCTAAAAATGACTGAGTGAGTTAAAGCTTAAAGAAACTTAATAGTTAGTGAACATTAAATCAACTGAAAAATGTGTGTGACGTGAGCGGTGTCTGAGACTTAAATTATAAAATACTTTAACCCACAACGCCACCTTTCCAAACTTTCCAACCTTTACCAAAAAGGGCCGCTAGGTCAGGACAATAAAAAGAGGTGGATCATTGGTCTAAAATTAATAATTTATTTGCACAAGAGTTAAAAATGTAGGCTTACAAAGAATTAAAATCTGGACATGATTATCAAATTATCTATTGCACACTAGCCCTTCGACATTCACTGGATACGTCAAACCCAATTAAGAAATAACAAAAAAATATGTTAGTGCACAACAAACAACCTAGTTCCACTGATCCCGTGGATCCTGGATCGAGTTTGGGAGGAAGAGCTGTCAGTCATTCTCGTAGCTCCAGAGCGCAAAAGCGCACCTTGGTTCCTGAACCTGCAACAACTGATGTCAGGCCGGCCGTGGAATCTGCCGTGAAGGGAGGATGCGCTCCTGCAGGCGGGAGGAGCGATCAGGAGTTACCCAGAAAAACGTCGGCATCTCTGGGTTTGGCTGCTGAACAGATCCGCCTCGAAAGGCTGGGCCTCCCACAGGATGTGGTGCCCATGATCCAGGGCGCACGAGCCGCTTCCACCACAGCGCTGTACACATCAAAGTGGGCAGCTTTTCAGCACTGCACGGAGAAAGGCTTGGAGGCCATTTTATGTCCGTTATGTGGCGTGCTGTCATTTCTGCAGCAGCTGATGGACAGAAAATTAGCGTTCAGCACAATTAAAACTTATGCTGCAGCTATTTCTTCCTGTCATAAGGGTTTCGGTGACAGAACAGTCTTTAATCACCCACTGATGAAGTGTTTTCTGAAAGGCGTACGGAGACACAGACCTGTGTCACGCCCTCTAGCCCAACAGTGGGATTTAGCCGGTGGTGGGCCATCAGGGCTGGCAAGGCCTTCTCCCCTGGCCTAACATAACCAAGAATCATGATCATAATCATGATAAAGGTTCATTTAATTTTTAATTTACTTTCCCTAGATATCTAAAAGCATTCATATTCTCTTCATGTCATATTATGCTCCTTCTAGTGCTGTTGTTTTTAGGCGCTAAATCATTTAGCGCTCGTTCTCCGCACACTGGTTAAAGCTCCATTCAAGTGAAGTGAAGTGAGATTTATTTATATAGCACTTTTAAGCAACAAGGCGATCCAAAGTGCTTTACAACAGAAACAAAAACAGAATCCGTACATAATGAAATACAATACAATACAAAAAAAAGGAAAACACATCAATCATGTCTAATCTAAATGAATCATATATAATCTTAATGGAATATAGGAAAATCTAAATAAAATCATGAAACCAGACATATCTAAGCATGAGCTGAGACAGTCAAAATAGTAGCTAAACTAAACAACAATTAGGACAATATCTATAAGAATAATAAGTATAAGAAATCATATCAATAAAATCATGATAAAGTTAAAGCTGAACAATCCAACAATATCTAAAGTATGAGCTAAGATAAACTAAACTAAACTAAATGTACAGAACTAAACTAAGTGTACAGGAAGGCTAAATAGGCTAAAACATCCATCCATCCATCCATCCATCCATCCATCCATTTTCTTTACCCGCTTCTCCATTCCGGGTCGCGGGGAGCTGGTGCCTAAGCTAAAACATGAGAATGCTAAACTAACGGTACCAAGCTTTCTAAATAGTACCAGAAGGCCCGCTAAAAACGTCCGACATAATAATTACTAACTAAGATAG
>NC_051451.1:6332737-6345982 GCF_001649575.2 Kryptolebias marmoratus
GGGGGGGGGGCACAGTTCAGGAGACAGAGAGACAGAAAAAAAAGAAGCATAGGTAAACACTAAATTTAAAAAAGGCTAACACATTCAATTTTTCTACATTTATCAACATTTCGTACATAAAATTTGAGAAAAAAAACACAATTCTAAACATGGCCAGCTGTGTTTAGGATGAAATTAACAATCATTAAAAAGTCGACTATAGTGGAATGTACTGTGGCTGACAGGTGCAAACGCGCAGCAAATAGCGAAACGAGCTGCAAACACATGTATGATGCAAACTCCAAAACACGCAAACACAAAAAATAAATGCAACAGGAAAACGCTGCAAACCAGAAAAATGCTGCGAACAAAAAACAAAATACCGCAAACAAAAAATGCTGCAAGTAGTAAAAACAGCTAACTCACTCCACAAAACGGAAGTGCTCCAGACTACTAGGGGGAGTCGAACAAAAATTATAAAATAACAGCACAATTACTGCTGCTATTCTATAATATTGTAAAAGACTGCGTATTTGAAAAGAAATTAAGTATCCCGTACCTGTCAGGATCTTAGGTAAATTGTCAAAGTAGTGGAGCAGCTCAGTGACGGACAAACCCAGAAGACTCAGATAACAGTGATTTTATTTACAGTGACTAAATTACAGGAACGACTGGAACCAGGATAGTGAGAAGGTAAGTTTCCAGTGTGGGAGGTGACAAGGTGGAACGTATTTACAGGTGAAGGTGCTTCAGGTATCCGATTCCAGCCAGTTGCAGTGGGTAGCAAGGTTCTACGATCCAGATGCAGGAAAGCAGACTGGCTCAGGTAAATGACTCGGGATATCTTTACTTCTGGGGGTCCAGGCGGTAAGTGGTTAGTTAGTGGTTAGTAAGAGCTCTCTGACACAGGTTTAACTTGTGATGTGTGAAAAACAGGATGGACCTTCATGGATGCTGGTAAACTAAGTCTTACAGCAGAGGAAATAATAATACCTTCAATGTTGTAAGGACCTATATACCTGGGTGCTAGTTTTCTGGGAGTGTCTTTTATATTGATGTCCCGAGTGGACAACCATATCTGCTGGCCCACCTGATACTTGGGAGCAAAGGCCCGGTGGTGATCAGCAAACCTCTTGTTTTGCTGCGCAGTTCTTAAGAGTGCAGTCCTGGTTTGTCTCCAAACTCGATGGCAGCGGCGGAAATGAGCTTGCACTGAGGGAACCAAAATCTCAGTTTCCTGACTGGGAAACAGAGGGGGGTTATACCCTAGAGAGGCCTCAAAAGGTGAGAAACCCGTAGCAGAAGAGGTGTGACCATTATGCGCATACTCGATCCAAGGTAGGTGCTCACACTAAGAGGACGGGTTGTTATTAATAACGCAGTGCAGAGCTGACTCTAGCTCTTGGTTGCACCTCTCATTTTTATAGACTGTGGCTGGTATCCTGAAGTTAGACTGACCTTTGCTCCAAGTGCATTACAGAAAGCCTTCCAAACTTGAGAGACAAATTGAGGTCCGCGATTGGACACACTATCTAAAGGGATCCCATGGAGACGGAAAACATGGGTCACCAGGATCTGAGCTGTTTCGAAGGCGGTAGGTAACTTTACTAGTGGAATGAAATGAACGGCTTTGTAGACACAATCCACAATGTTAACTATGACAGTGTTACCTTCGGATACGGGCAGTCCAGTGATGAAGTCCAGTGATATGTGAGACCAGGGTCGAGCGGGAACAGGTAGAGGTTGTAGCAGTCTGGCCGGGGGTTGATGAAGGGCTTTGTTCCTAGCACAAACTGGACGTGCTGAGACAAATTCCTTAATGTCCGAAGAAATGGTAGGCCACCAAAAATGTCTGAACCGGTGATTGTGAACCCAATACAGAACTTTGCCAATAATGGTTTTGGGGATGAACTTCTTGCCCGATGGACCAGTTCCAGGATCTGGTTCAGTCTGTTGTGCAAGGGTGGTAGTGTTTTCAATGTCCCAGGTGAGTGAGCAGAGAAAACAGGTGGAAGGAAGTACGTTGACGTCAGTCTTGGTGGTCTCGGAGGAAGAAAACTGTCTGGAGAGAGCGTCAGGTTTTTTGTTCCTGGATGTTCCAGTTCCCGATTTCTTACATCATAATTTTGTTCTGACAGCGATAGCCATCGAGAAAAAAAAGAGCAGGGATGGACTTTATTGTCAGTAGAAGAGCGTTGAGATAAAACTGCCCCAACCCCAGTATCTGATGCGTTCACCTCCACGATGAACTGTTTCAATGGGTCAGGGTAACAGAGAATGGGTGCTGAAGAAAAAAGAGCCTTAAGCTTACCAAAAGCCGAGTCTGCCTCCAGTGTCCACAAGAAGGTGTGGAGAGTGGAGGTGAGTTGGATTAGAGGAAAAGCCACACGACTATAGTCCTTAATGAACCGCCTATAGAAGTTGGCGAAACCTAGGAAGCATTGGAGCTCTTAAGGACATGAGGGTTTGGGCCATTCAGTAACTGCACGGACCTTCTCCAGGTCGGAACAGAAACAGCCTTTCTCAAAAATGAATCCTAAAAAGGAAACAGAGGGAACAATGGAAATCGCACTTCTCTGCTTTTACGAGTAGTTTGTTCTCATACAGTCTCTGTTATACATGAGACTTGTGAGATTCCAGATTATGCGAAAAAATCAAGATGTCATCGAGATACACAAAAACAAACTCATTTAAGAAATCTCGCAAAGCATCATTGATCAGGGCTTGGAAGACGGCCTGGGTATTAGTAAGCCCAAAAGGCATAACCAGGTACTCAAAATGCCCCAAAGGAGTCTTAAATGCCGTCTTTCATTCGTCCCCCTCCCTAATCCTAACCAGATGGTAGGCATTTCGCAAGTCTAGTTTAGAGAAAACAGTAGCAGAATGGAGTCTTTCATGAATCGAGTCAATCAAGGGGAGAGGATACTTATTTTTGATAGTGATTTGGTTTTTTGCATCAATACATGGTCGGGGAGTCTTATCCTTCCTCTCAACAAAGAAGAACCCGGCACCCAGAGGCGAAGTGGAAGGTCGAATTATGCCTGATGCTAACGAGTCTTCTATGTAGACCCTCATGGCCTCCCTTTCTGGGCCAGATAGGTGGTACAGGTGGCTGGAAGGGAAGGGTGAACCAGGCAGTAGCTCGATGGCACAATCATACGGCCTATGAGGTGGAAGCGAGAGAGCTTTCTGTTTACTGAAAACGGGGGCCAAATCATGATAGGTCTGAGGTACCCCACTGAGGTCTATTTCCTCGGTCTGATTGTTAATCTGAGACCCCACAGGAGCGCTGGCCGATCTTAAGCAGTGCTGGAAAAATTACTCCAGGACTCCACCCGTCTTTCAGTCCAGTTTAATACGGGGTTATGGGCTCGTAACCATGGATAACCAAAAATTAACTGAGGTGAGGCAGAACAAGCCCACTTCATGATGATTACCGGAAACCAGCACTTGAAGATCGGGAACCTTGCGTTCAATTTGGGAGATGGTCTGTCCCGTGAGACCCACCACTGAGCGAGCCGACTCCAGAGGGATTGTGGGGATGTTGAGTTGGTCCACCAGATCTTGTGAAATTAGATTGAGCTCTGCTCAAGAATCCACCAGGACGGCAATGGGCAGCGATGTCTGTCCGGAAATAATGTTAGCAGGGAGAGAGAGTAAAGAAGCGTGGGAAAAATTAACTGAGCCCGACAAGCCTTCCCCGGTTACCGGCGGGCAGGTCTGTTTCCCCGAATCGGACACTTAGTGACAAAATGTCCTTTGTTACCACAGTAAATGCACTCCTTAGCCAGAAAACGTCTGTATTTCTTCAGGTGTAAGCCGAGTCTGGCCAACCTGCATGGGTTCGATCTCTGCCAAAGGAGGAAGTTGGTAAGGGGAGGGATTACTCTCAGTATGGGAACAGGAAGTCAAGGCATTGTGGGTAATGGAGTCTCGTTCTCTTTGTCGTTCTCTTAACCTGTTATCGATTCGAATTGACAGGGATATTAACTTGTCGAGACTACTTGGCTCATCACAGGACACTAACTGATCCTTAATGAGTTCAGACAGGGAATTTGTAAAAATACCTTTCAGCACTAATTCATCCCATCCTTCTTCCACCGCAGTAATTCGGAAATCCACCGAGTGCTCCGCAACCAATCTGCGTCCTTGACGAAGCGAGAGCAGGTGTTTGGCAGCTTCCTCTCGCTGTAAAGGGTGGTCAAAAACGCGCTGGAATTCCTGGATGAAAAATTGATTGTTTAGGGTATCCAACGAGTGAGTGGATACCCTCATGGATAGTCTAACCTCGGATTCAGGAAGAGCAGTGTGGTTTTCATCCTGGTCGTGGAACACTGGACCAGCTCTATATCCTCAGCAGGGTCCTTGAGGGTGCATGGGAGTTCGCCCAACATGTGTTTTGTAGACTTGGAGATGGCGTTTGACCATGTACCTTGGGGAATCCTGTGAGGTGTACTCCAGGAGTATGGGGTACCGAGCCCTTTGATATGAGCTGTTAGGTCCCTATATGACCGATGTCAGACCTTGGTCCGCATTGCCGGCAGTAAGTTGGACTCGTTTGCGGTGAGAGTTGGACTCTGCCAAAGTTGCGCTTTGTCACCGATTCTGTTCATAACGTACCTTTTCTTTCTTCCTCCAACTTTCTTTTGGAAAATTCCGCGTTACATCTTGACTTCCTCTTTTTACTGAGGGTCTAGTCCAATATGATCTGTTATTTGTTCGACTCCCCCTAGTGGTCTGGAGCACATCTGTTTTCTGGAGCGAGTTTGTTGTTGTTTTTACTATTTGCAGCATTTTATTTGTTTGCAGCGTTTTTCTGTTGCATCAAACATGTGTTTGCGGGTTGTTTCGCCATTTGCTGCACATTTGCACCTGTTGGCCACCGTAGGAATGAACTGAAAAAAAGCATTTTTACTTGTAATTCAAGCTACGAGCCCAAGCTAGAGAAAAAGTGGGCCGTTTAGCAACACAAAACTAAAAAAATATATACATAACTGTGGTATGTCCTTACAGTCATTGTGTTTTAAATTTAGACACATGTAATTTAGTCGATCCATCTTTATTTTTATATGGTGGTCCCCATAGCCACATAGGTGAAAAACCTCAAAAGAAATAGAAACACATCTATTACATTGTGAAATAAACAAGATAAATACATTGTGAAATAAACAAATTTCCATGCCTTTAAACTAGTTACTCCAAAAGTATAATAAATAGCAAATATTTAATAGTAAAATTCAACATCATTAAATAAATTAGCATATTTATCAACACATTTTTTTCTTCTTTTTATATATATATATTTTAGTCTAATTCTTTTTTAACTTTCTACTTTAACCAATAAACACCAAGTGTATTTTTTTCTTTCTTACTAGATTAACTTAAATAAACCCAAAACTATTAAATACAACAATCAATCAATCAGAGTCCATGTGCTGCTCCAATAAGATTCAGTAAATGAGCAACAGCATTATGAGGCTTACCGGCTGTCCTTCACAGTTTATAGAAGACTTTTGCACAGTTCTGCATTTGCATGCTACCAGCTTGCTCCACATTGGTTCAAACAGGACTGACAGGTCAGTCACACCAAAAGTACCTGTACTCTATGATTGTTAGGAGATTGAGTCCACCTGGTCCTCATCACCAACAGGCAGAGGGGAGCTGCAGAGGGGAGTGTTCAGTCCATCTGATGAGACTTTGTATTTACTTCCACAACCAGAACATAATTTCTGGTATGAAAGTGACATGGATTCCTTCAAGGAATAGTTTTTGATTTTATTAACTGAAGGGAAGAATAATATAAAGCTACATAATATATATGGGACTTGGGATACTAAAGAAAAGCAGAAACACGATTCCCAAAGGGACAGTTTTTTGTAAATAAAACAACCATACTTGCCAACCGTCCCGCATTGGGCGGGACTGTCCCGCCCAATGCGGGACTGTCCCCCCTGTCCCTTGTCCCGCATCACCCTGTGTGGGACAGCCAAAAGTCCTGCATTTGCCCCTCACACGCCACACTTTGTATTTCTCACGCAAAAAAAAAAACACACGCACACGGCCTTTTTGACACTTTTGTCACTATATTTAGCGAGTTTTCAGATCCCTCTAGCATTTTTTTAAAGCGACTAGCGTCAAATCTAGTGACTTTGGCGGCTAAATGTGAGAAAGCACTCATTCTACAGCGTACCGTGAGCCCCGCCCACTTTTCCAAACAGTGACAGCTGTCAATCTCACAGCAGAGAGGAGAGAAAGTTATATGTGGCGCACCCGCTCGAGCATGTGCGGGAGCCCGATTGTTTTCGTGTGAGTCATGTTGTCATCTGATGACAGAGAGCTAAAGATGGAGAGGCAGAAAACTGAAGAGGCAGAAACATAAAGATGCAGGCATGAAAGATGAAAGCTTTTCAATAGGAGGCTTGGAAATGTTCAGGTTATCTAAATCTACTAATACTAATAAATAACAAGTTACAGTTGTTAACTGATCAGTATTTACAATATAACAGCTGAGAGGATGGAGCGAAAGATCAAAACTTGAGAGCCCTGATCTTAAGCAACTATGATATGTGTTTAATTCAAATTAATTGATCAGAATTCAGGAAAATCATGTTGAATCTATGATGTTTGTGTGTATTTCTGGGAGTGGGTTTTTTGCATGTTTTAAAGATATGATCAGCTGATGAATAGATAAGCTGTGTCTGGCAAAACTTTTTATATACAACTGTATATATTTGGGCAGACAGACCTAAACAAAGATATTGTATTGTTCACTCTATGTTGTCCCATATTGACATTCCCAAATGTTGGCAAGTATGAAAACAACCCTAAACCACAATTCAATATGATTTTGATATTTAAACTTGTTCTTGCTCTCATTGCTGTGGTCAAAACAGACATCCATTAACTTAGAGTGTTTCATATTTTGATAAATAAACATGAAGATTAGTCAGGAAATATATATATATATATATATATATATATATATATATATATATATATATATATATATATATATATATATATATATATATAAATCTTCGGCAGTCCAAAACCTAACAATCAAAGGCTAGATATCCAACCTAAAAAAACCTCTGGTAGAGCTCTAAAGCAACAGACTTGTAGTTTTCAACAAATGACGCTACAACTGAAAGAGAAAGTTAACTTTAAACCTTTGAACTGGTTTGTAAATCATTTGAAACTGGTTATATCCCATTATTGGAGATTTTCCACCCTAAAGACAATATTTGCTTCAATGTTGGAGGGTTATAGTTAGCATTGGATGAGAGTTGAAGAAAATATATAATTTATCCACAGGAGCCTTGTTTGTCTTCTATCCAAACAGTCTTTTTTTTCTTTATTACACACCAGACTTCTGTTTTCCATATTTGTGGTTATTTAACACTAGTTAGTAAAAAAAATAGAATAATTTGACTTGAAATACACTTTCTTTTAATGTTTAACATTTAAACAAAAAACTAATATTCTTAGTTGCCTTTAAGACAAAATAAGTTGAACATCTGGTTTTAAGAGTCAAAGAACCTAATCAAAACATCTGGATAGAGGAAATAAATAAACTGACTGTCAGGCATCTTGGAAACAGAGACAAACCCAGAATGCAGACTCGTCTTTAAGAAACTAATTTATTAAAATAAAATAAACAAAAACAAAAAGACTGACATGGCAGCAAAATAAGAAACTAAGTTCACACATGAGAAAACAAAGTGTGGAGCAAAAACACGGTGCAAGACAAAACAGCAGGGAACCAAGAACAATGATCCAGCGGAGTGTGAAAGAGATGACCAGGTTTTTAAACAGGAGGTGATTGGAAAGTGGGCACAGGTGAAGCAGTTATCAAGACTTGAGGCAGGTGTAGATAGGCGTGGCAAGAAGGCAAAAGAGTGACTGGGGAGAAGTTAATAGTAACAGCAAACAAGAACAGGAAAAACTAAACTGAACAATAACTCAAACAGAAACAAGATAATAACAAAAACAATAAACCGAAACCCAAAAACCCAAATCCCCACACTGACCGAAAACATCAAATAAAATAAAACACAAAATTTATTTTTGTTTGGTCTGGTTTTCAACCAGCCTGGGCTCAAAGTTCTGAGGGGCAGCCAGAGCTCAGCTGATGACCCCTGAGGCTGGAGTAGAGGTGCTCAGGTTGTGCCCATTGAGGGTGGAGGAGAGTTTCTTAAGTTGTGCCTACTGAGGGCGGAGGTAAGGCACTTAGGTGGTGCCCACTGAGGGTGGAGGAAAGGCGCCTAAATGGTGCCCATTAAGGAAGGAGGAGAGGCACTCAGGTGGTGCCCACTGAGGACGGAAGAGAGGCGCTCAGGTGGTGGCCACTGAGGGCAGAGGAGAGGTGCTTGGTTAATGAATGATGAGGATGAAGAGATCCTCAGTTGATGGAGGACGAGGATGAAGATAGAGGAGAGGTGTTGGTTGGAGCCTTTCTAAGAAGAGGAGGGCAACTCTCACAGATCCTATCAAGCAGAAAACATGACAGACTTCAGAGCAACACATTCAGAAAACTGAACAGGAAACTGTTGTTGGAAAAGCTTATTGTAGGCCTGCAGGTAAAGGGGTGTGGCTGAAATGGGAGCAAACCTTTCTTAAAATCCAAGTCGTTTTCAGGGTCTGGCATCTTTCTTATCTTCATCTCCTCTTGTTTTTCTTGATCTCAGGTGTTTCGAGGTAGAGGAGGATGCAGACGCTGACTCTTCCTCTGAGTCACTGCTCTATGTTTTTCTGTATCTCTTCCTGCTTGAATCGTCCTCCTCCCTCTTCCTTTTCCTGGATGTCCCAGGCTGTTGGTTCGATAGTAAAGCTGGTTCTGGGATATCCTTTTCAGAGCTGCTGTCACTGTCTGAGACGTCTGCCCAGTACTCTTCATCATCTTCATCCTTCTCTGCCCTTGGCAGGATTCTTTGGACCTGAGGTTCTGGGACTATGGCCTCAGGATGTTCTGGTTGCTCCACAGGTTGATTCTCTTGGATCTCAGCGATGTTCCCTGCATCAGCAGCATTACCTTGTAGTAAAAACAAAAAATGAATCTAGAAAACTCATTATTTCCTCCTGAAGTTTATGTTCCAACATGAACTCTACTAGATCCATTATTTGGTGAAAGAGTCCGTTATATTCTTCCTGCAGGATTCTTTCTATGATTTCCTGCCGACACACAGCAGAAACATTTAGAAAATTTAGAGTTAGTCCTTTTTGACAAGTACAATTACCACTAATCAACATAACTTGCTCAACCCAGTATGTTATGTTATGTTATGTTATGTTATGTTATGTTATGTTATGTTATGTTATGTTATGTTATGTTATGTTATGTTATGTTATGTTATGTTATGTTATGTTATGTTATGTTATGTTATGTTATGTTATGTTATGTTATGTTATGTTATGTTATGTTATGTTATGTTATTTTTACAATACTGTTCAGAAGTCTTGAGTCACCCACAATTTGTTCCATTTTTTTTGGTTGAATTTTATTTAAAAAATCCCAAAGACATCACAGTTTATTATAAAACAGTATTTCAGGACCAGCAAATTGATTTCCAAGTTGGCCCCCAGTAGATTATGGACCGAAGGATGGAGCATCTCTCAGCTCTTTGTCAGGTCTATTGGATTTCTTTCTCCTTTTTCTTAAAGGTACAACTTTGATACTGTTTATATGCTGTAGATGGATTTTTAGGACTAACTCTTCTTCCTTTCTTTATTTCGCTACATTTCACATTTTTCAGTACACACATTTACAGAAACACATAAATTTACCATGTTTTCCTCATGTGATCACAAGATCCTGTTTCATGTACAAAACACATCAGAAAACAAAATATGTGGTCCACATGTTAATTTAACATGTTTTCAGAGGTGATTTTCCACACGTGAAGTTCATGTTTTCTGTTTCAAACCCACATGGGAAAGTTAACTAAACCAGTGTTTCATATACTGTATGTCACATGTCAACTGAACATGTTTTAAAAAAGTTTTTCTGTAAGGGACAGCTCAATATGCTGTCGTGGCTCGGAGTCAAGACTAAGATTAGAATAAAGTTTGAAAAGGAAACTAGAGATGGTTTAAAACTTTAGCACAGCACTGCACAGGTATTGTACACGTGTTGTGATGTCTACAGAGTTATTTTTCCCATTACCAAAGGTTTTTACTATAGTTCTCAGTATTTAATGCTGTTTAAAGCCAAATCCTGGGAGAACGTTCTGCACCAGAAACCAGAAAAAGGAAGTCCTAACTGAAGACATCGACTTGAGGGCCATCTCCTTTGTCCATTTTCACTGGAAATACAATAACATACAGCAGTTTTAGACTGATTTGATCCTAATTCTTTTTACTACAGTAAATATACTACAGAGTGTAGACCTTTAATGAACCTTTAGGATTCAACACTTTTTTAGTTATCTATTCACCTCACAGTTATCTTCCTTACGTCCATCCATCTTCTAAAAACGGGAGAAATGTGATCTCTCCTCCTAACTCTCATCAGAACTCTGACTGCAGTATTTTGGATCAACAGAAGACTTTTAAAAGAGATTTTTGGTCACTCAGATAATAAGGAAATACAATAGCCCAGCCAAGACTTGATAAATGCATGGACCAGTGTTTTTGCAAAATTTTGAGAAAAGATGTTTCTAATTTTAATGATAAAATATAAGTGATTGTGTAGATTTGTAATGAGAAATAGTTTTCAGCTGACTGATTTCAAAGAAATATTTAGGATTTATTATTAAAGCTCTTTACCGTGTTTGGTTTTACGTTTAAAACCAGCTGGTTTAGTTGATTTCTTCTGACTGATCTGACTTTATGTTTGGGATGTTTGAATATTTGTTTTCAGCAGGATTGTATGTATTACAGAGCTGATTGTGGAGATCACTCTGATCTGTGATTTCAATCCAAAATCAGTCTGATTTTACTGCAGATTTTTGTCTTCGTGTGTCTTATTGTGAAAGGGGACCGGAAGTTCCGGCTTTGCGTGTGTTAGTTTTAGGTGGTCGATTACTTCGGTCTCAGTCGTTGTCGGTCTGGTGTTCCGTTAGCTTGGGTGCGTGTCGGTCTGGTTCTGCGGGAGCTTATTTATGGAGGAACCGTGAAGTTTTACCGGAGAGGAGAGAACCGGAGGAGAGAACCGGAGAACTTTTCTCCCGGTGAGTAACCCGGTGTTACCGGATACCCAAGGCTCCACGTGTTCCAGAGACTGTCGGTCCACAACAAACTATTTATCGATTCTGCTTCAAAGCTTTCTCTGTAGTTTTCCCTCATTTTGTTCCTGCGACTCGTGCCTACGTTCCCATGGTGAAGCTTCTCCGGCCCCCGAGAGTCTCCGACTAGAACCGAGAGACTCCGAACAGAGCCGAAAGCTTCTCCAAACAAAGCCGAGAGTCTCCGAACAGAACCAATAACTTTTACGGAAACACCCGAATCTACCGCGTAATGAAGCCTATCAGTTAGAGCAGGGTGTGCTACAGGTGGCTGTTTGTAGCTTTTACCAGAAATTAACCAAATTCATATCTGCAGAAGATAAGACTAGTTTCTGCATTTTTCTTATAATTCTCTCTAAAAATGTGAGCGAAATGTCATAAACAGAATGACACTAATAACACAAGCAGACCGTAGTTTGAGCTCACTTGTTAGCCGGTTAGACACTTAAATAACTTAACTTTCAGCCAGTCAGAGGGGTCCTTCTCTGAAATCCACCATAAATTTAAAAGCCTAGCTTACCTTGAAGGAATCCCTATCGCCTGCTGTCTTTCATGCCACAGTTTCAGACTCGGATCATCTTATTATGGGAAATTATGGAGTTGTAGCTCTTTTGGACAAACCTTGAAAACAGCGTCATGTGTGACCTTATGTCATATTGTGAGATGTCACTCTTGGAGTGTATGTTGAGAATGACTCTCAGCTACTACTACATCAGGCTTTTGCTCAATATCTATAAAACTGACTGAGTCATAGGCATTTTGTGTTTTTAAGGTCAGTTGGTTGTGGTGGCCATCTTGAAGTAAGTTGACTCCAAAAGTTAATAAGTTGTAGAGGCATGTTCTGTACGTTTAATTAAAATTTGTCCAGTGGTTCATGACATATTTTTGTAACAGACAGACATGTGAACACACACACACACACACACACAAGTGGTCTAAAACACTATTACCTGCCTTTGCATTTCAGCTGCAGGTGATAAACATTTGTGATAGGGTCAAGGTGAGCTGCTATGGGGAAAGACACACATGGTAATTTATGTTGTATAGTGTTGCCAATTGCCTTGTTTTTTTGTGCCATCTGTTAGCACCTTGGTCCAGGATGAACAATGTTTTGTTTCACTGTGTGCTGTACACACTGTATATGGCTGAAATGCCAATAAAATCTACTTGAACTTGAACAAGTGTCCTAGATGACCCTGAAATCAGATGTGGTGACACAGTAGCATTTCAGAAGTTTGCTCTCCAGGTACTGTTCTAGCCCCATTGGGCTTGTTTCAGACTTAGAGTCTGGAAGGGGAAGTGGAACTGAACTGTGGCTATCATGTAACTTGACTACTACGGGGGTTCAAAAGTTTGAAGTAGGAGGCTATTTAGAAAATGCAGGTAGCTGACTGAAGCACCAAAGGCGCGAAGAAACCAACCATGGGGGGGTCTGGGCAACATCAGAAATGCATTTTCCTGGCAAGGCTGGGAGGTTGTTTGAAGAGACCAAAATCTGCAGTTTTTGAGGACAATTTGTGAGAATTTTTGGGTTTTTTAAAGGACTGGGAGAGTTTTCAGAAAATCAGATGAAGAATTCATTCAGCCAAGACAAGGAACGATCTCCCACACTGTAAAAATAATTAGGGGAGTTTAACTTAAAAATTTAAGTTAAATTGCTGCCTTAAAATTATAAGTGAACTTAACTTAAGAAGCAGCTTTTTTACAAATTTTAAATGAAAGTTATAAAAGCTGTCCAATTGATGATAATTTATTGTTTCAACTTGATACTATGAGTTGAAATGACTCACCATAGAACATTATTCCTTCCAATAAATTAATTACTCTTGTCAAGGAAACTTACAATTATATACTGTAAGAACTCACATTTGTGAGTCCACTCAGTTGTCTAATTAATTACTATTTGTTGTTTGAACTTGATATCCTAAGTTAAAACAACTCACAAAGTTACATTATCCATTCAAGAAAACTAGCTCCTTATTGTCAAAGTAACATACACTTATACATCCTTTCAACTCACATTTTAAAATTAAAATAACTAACT
>NC_051451.1:6362355-6367477 GCF_001649575.2 Kryptolebias marmoratus
AAGACACAGCCTTTCCCGAACCGCTAACTCACCTGCAATAATATCACCGGTACCACTCAAAAGTTTAACCAAGCGCCACGAATGTGCTTCTGAGAAACAGAATGTTATAAAACTCGCTGTATCTGTCTGCGTTTTATCTTAATAAAAAGTTTTATAACTGCACCGTAGTACTGTTTAGCTAGGTTCACCTCCACAAGTCATTTCAATGTCCTGTGTTTAAACATGTTACAGAGACAAAAATTCGTTTTTTTATGACATATTTACAAATTTGGTTTAATTAAACAAATATATACAGGCAAATTACCTTATTTCACTTGCTGCTTGCTTGCTTCTCAGCCAGGAAAAGGCCCGCCGAAATGCCGCCAGCTCTCATCCAGATCTTGCTGAAAAAAAATATTCATCCGCGACTTCACTTTCCACGTCTTCAATTTGCTCAGGTGGTGTTCATCTTCCTTTGTCAATAGGCAGATTCAATTGGGTGGAGCACCTTCTTAAGTGTGACTAAAATCTTATATCATAATTAGTCCCTTATCAGATCAAGACCTAAATTCCCGGTACTATTTGCACCGCGCATTAATATTACCGCCCCGCCAGTGGTCATCGTCATTTTTTAAGAAGGTCCGGTTAGTATTTTAAAACTCGGAATGTTAAGTTACGTTGACACACTTGAATTTACATTTAATTGAACTGGCTTACAACCATAAGTTGTAAAGCCAATAACTTGTGACAATAAGCTGAAATTTCATAACTCATTTTGTTAAATGGAAGTAAATTATATAAACAAGTTATGATAACTAATTGGTGGTAACACTTCTTACAGTGCAAGGCAATAAACTTGAAGGAAGTAATCTTGTAAAATAGATCTGAATGAAATTATATTGACTGGAGATTTGAAATGGATCATCTTAGCATTCTTTTTGGTTAGCCTCTGAAGCTTGACACAACTGCACACAACTTTGCTACTGTAGGCTACAATCACCAAGTTTTATCATTAGTAATCATCTAATGCTGTGGTATTTTGAGACACTTTCAAAATCCAGGCATCGAGGGAGCAAGCTTTCCTCCTTTTGTCCGTTATTTTTCGGACATCCTGGCGTCTGTCATCCACACCCTGAAAAATGATGCAGTATCATGTCCCCGGCATCGACCAATCAGAAGCCTCAGCAGATAAAAAAGAACTCTTTTCTAATTAGTTGTAGTGTTACAACAACGGCGCTCATGGATCAACAAAAATAATGAAAAACAAACAGGAGTAAGAAAATCATCATTTATTGTGAATAAATTACATTTTACGTTGTTTTGTAGATCGAGGATTAAACGGGGACACTTCTAGGCAAACATTTATAAAATATTTTTGGTCAGTCAACAAAAAGTAGCAAAAACGTGGCTGAATGAAGTTTTTATATAGCGTTTTTTGCCAGCTGTCAGCTACATTTGAACCCCCTTCTATTAAGCTGTCTAACAAAGAGGCAACTTTTGTCAACATAAGTTCAAACAGCATGGGACCTCCTAAACTCTGCAGGATTTATCTGCTTGGCTTTATTATGAGTAATGGTGTCAAGGTTTCAACAGCCAAGCTGCTTGAAAGAGTGGAAAGGAGAGATGGTGTGAAAAACCTAAAGGTCATTCCAGCAAACACAATCCTGCATGGTGTTAAAAAAAAAACCTTCAGAGGCTTCTTCACCACCACATAAGGAGAGCTAAGATAAGAAAAGCCTCAGTCTCAGATGTTGGTAGCACTCGCAGATACTTCCTGATCTATTCTGAGCAAGATTTATCAGAGAATACCATCCAGGCTTGCAGAAATGGCATTCGCTTCCTCCTGAACTCACAGAAAATACAGTGGTCAGTTTGGTGGACCCACAGTTGCCTCATGACTTATGACTGATTGTACTTGTTGCCAAGACTCATTGCAGCAATGATAGACACATCAGATCTGCTGATGTGAACCTGTGTGTGGTGGAGATGGTCCTGATATTGTCCAATATAATCCTTTATGAAAACTGCTCTGAGGCCAAGAAGAAGGCATTGCAAAGAGTCATTAGATCGGCTCAAAAAATGACCAACAGCAGCCAGTCAACATCACTAGAGGACATTTACGCTAGCAGATGCAGAACCAACCACACCTGTCCATCCAGCTCATGACCAAAGCCCAGACAACAAGGAAGAAACTACTCTTTCCCTGAGACTGTGAGGCTCATGAACCCAGTCCCTAAGTGGCCTTTTTTTATTCTTTATTTAATTTATTTTACACTGGTCTGAGGAACATATTTCATTTTTATGTGTCTCAGACATCCATCCATTCATCCATTGATTTTCTTTTGCCCACTTCTCCTTTCTGGGTTGCGGGGAGCTGGTTCCTTTCTCCAGCAAATGTGTGCGAGAGTTGGGGCAAACCCTAGTGAATTACAATAATTCTAATCCTGATTAAACTGGATTTCTTCATGTTTTCTTTTAAGTCATCATCTCACTGGGCTGGCCTGTTGGAGACATAAAATTCTAAGAAAAATATTCAAATTTTCACAAGGAATCACTGATTTGGTACTTAAAACACAATTGCACAAACTTTGGTAAAATGTACCGTATTTTCCAGACTATAAGGCGCACTTAAAAGCCTTCAGTTTTCTAAAAAAAATGACAGTGCACCTTATAATCTGGAGCGCCTTATATATGTAAAAAGTCTTAATGTTTTAGTAAGACTTTGATAAACTACAAAGCCGCTCCACTTGCAGCATTAGGCCCCCACATACTCGTACTGTGCGTACTCTGTGAGCCACGTGGACTCCGGGCATACTTGAGTGTACAGATTGCCTAAAATTCTCCCGTGACAAATTTTAGTCCTGGTGTCACTGGACGAGGAGGAAAAGATCGCTTGCCTCTTAGCTTATAAAAAACAAAAGAAAAGAAGGTGCCTTAGCCCCGTTTCTTCCCCACCCCAAGGGCAGCCACCGCACACCTGTCAGTGCTGCACAGTGAGCAGCAATCACGCTGTGCGCTGGCACCGATTCTCATCTGAGAGCAGTTGGTGTCACACACAAAACAATTTGATGTGAGCAACGTTTCTCGTCTGGCAGTTTATTGTGCAACACAGAGTATGCGTATGCTGTCATAGGCCTGGTCCCAGTACTTGCACTTGCACCCTCATTCCACCCTCATGTCCTTCAAATGGGCGTTCATGCTGAAGGGTTTGAGTATGTAGTGTGTCCCAAGTCCCCGGAGTGCTCTTTAGCCCCACCCCCTTTGTGTACTACATCCCAAGTAGGTATGTCTGCAGACCAAATAGGCGTTCCCACAGGAACGCGTATCTCAAGAACCACATCTGATTGGATGAAACAAACAAGGTGTTACTAAAGAACTACACCTGATTGGACAAACAAAAAACAAGGCATTCTTATAGAACTACACTTGATTGGATGATTGTATCAGAAGACCGAAGCAAGTGGATATGGTAGGCAGTTAGCCAGTTCGACATTAGCATCGTCTCCGTCTTCTCCTTCCGTCTCTCTTAACACAGAAACTTACTGTTACATTTCAAAATTAGAGCAATATAAATGGGTAGTGGGGAGGGCTAAATGTTTGTTTTTTAATACCTAGCCATTGCATTAAAAACAAAATCTGTTTTGGTAGATGAATAATGTGAAAATGGTTAAACTCAATTTAAAAAGAAAAAAAATAAAGTAAACAAAAAATAATGATATTTAAACTGGCCTTGGGACAAAGGATGTTACCCTTAACTTCACCAGGGTATATGCAGGAATAATGAAGTTAATTTCAATACCTTTTCAAGACTTTTTAAAGACCTTCCAAAATAAATTCAAGACCTTATCGTCACTTTGTTTTATAAGCAACAAATCTTTGATTTACAAAACTGCTGTTTTCAATGAAATCAGTGAATCTCAAACGTACAACAGAACTGAGATACAGTGGAAAGAAATAAGTTCAAAAGAAGAAACTGAACCACGACTAGGTTTAAGAAAATATAGCTTGGGTTACAACAAGACTCGTAGCTATTTTAAAGTAACTTTGTTGAACAATGGTGAATAAGAAATAAACACAGTAATCATTACATGTGCTTCAGTGCAGTTGCTTTGCATTCCAGCAACTCTTCAGTTTGCACCAGCTCACTGAGTTTTTCTTTACATCTCTTTCTCAAGACATTGGACTTGGTAATCAGTTGGGCCATTAAAGAACCTGACTTTCCCTCTGCCTGCTCTGCCAACTGATCTGCATCTTTTTGCAGAGAATCGCACACCTCTTGTAGAACTTTTCTCTTTTTTTCCAGCTCTTCTAACTCAGCTTCAGCTGCTTTCCTCTTAAGGCTCTGTGTGGAAGTTTCTTTCTTCTTTCGTTGCTGTTCCAGATAAATCCTGTACTTTGACCTTGCAGAGGCAACAGAAGCCAGCAGCTCCTTGGTCAGAGGTACCTGCAGAACACCCCCACAGACACTGACCTTGTCGCAGATCAACCTCAGAGCCTCCATCGTCTCTTCTTGTATATTGCAGGTTTCGACCTGCTTGTTAACTGAGAATCCACGCTCCACTGTGGCCTGTCCATGGGAGAGTAGTAGGAGGATCTGACAGAACCTTGAGAGCTCAGGGTGAGACTTGCCAATTGCTGAGTGCAGGAACACATCAACCCGCTGCTGCAGTGGTTGAAAGGAGAGGAAACGTTCATCTCTAGCCTGAACAGAGAGAAAGCTCTCAAACTGTTGGATGATCACGTCACCTGTGACAGGGGAAATTAAACAAGTAATTACTGATGTGTTAAATTTCATACTATTCATTTAGTTCGTCATTCACAGGGGTAGACACCTGGTCGTCCGCAAAACATTTTGGTTGTCCTTTACAAAAATTGGCAAACGATCTTAAGAAAAATGTAATTTAATAAGTATATTGTTCTGTAGGCAAAGTTTACTACAAAGGTAATCCTAACATACAAATGGTCCTCAGTCATCCAGGTTGCCAGTTTCAGGCGCTGCTTGAGTAGAACTTCCTCGTTGAGCTGACCTGCTGTCAATCAGACAATACACCCCACCCTGCTCTGACTGGATAAAACTTTTATTGTGACTCTTTATTGGAGGAAAACACTTCAGTTTAATCCTTTAAACCTTGTGCTTTAATGA
>NC_051451.1:6370141-6378320 GCF_001649575.2 Kryptolebias marmoratus
AGGCCTCAGCCATTCTTGAAAATCAGGCATCTCCAACCAGGAGTCCGAAAACTTGCATTTACCCATTGTTCTTCTCACGGTCTCGCGGCAACTTACTCGAACACACAGACTCAACTTGGAGATAAAGCAGCCGCGCATGCGCACAAGATAGGCCTAGTCGTTAAGGCTGTAACCTGACACTCTAGCGAAGGCAGTTTCCGAATCCTCTGCGGTGAGGAAAACAAATATTAGTCATACATACTTTTTGCTGTCAAATTATTTAAAGCTAGAATAACAGCAAAAAATAATAATACCTCATCAAATCGCTTTCAAGACTTTTTAATACTTTTCAAGACCCTTAATTTTCCCAAAATTGATTTATCAACTTTTAATAACTTTCAAGACCCCGCGGACACCCTGTTCACATTTTCTTGTTTAACCTCTTAAAGCAGTCACTGCAGATGAGTGATTGTCAGTTTCTGTAAGATTTCTGCAAATGGAGCAGGTATTTCTGCTTTCTGGTCAACTTCCTCATCTGTCTCAGATTTTAAGGGTCGATTCGTCCCACTCCATGTTTCAGCTCCTTTCATAGATCGGATCTCATAGAAGTTCACTTATAAAGAGCAAATTTTGTTTTGGGCCGTTATCTCGTTGAGCAGCCTTTTTGACAAATGAGAGCAGGTTTTGCTTCAGATGCCTTCATATTTCATTGTATCCAGACCAGACCCAAACCAACCTGTGTCAGGTGCAGCCTACAACCCAAGAACAAAAGAGAATCTTCTTGTGTTTGACAACAGATATAACACTGTTTCTTGTAAACCTTTAATTTAAAAAAGAGCAGATGTAACTTATCTAAAGATCCAGTGTTGTCTCATTTGTTCACATGAAAATGTTTCAGATTTTCCCACATTAAAGAAAGGAGCATCAAAAAGTAAAAAAAAAAGGAATACAAGCACATTTAGGAGTCAGTACATAACCACACTTTTGGCCCTCAGACATATACCCAGTGGCTTTCATGCTCCATAATATCACATGTATCCATATTTTAGCTTAGTCAACAAAACAATTAAAAATCAAGACTGCCTGTCTTTAAAAAAAATAAAAATCTTTGTTTTGCAGTAAGCAGTCTGATTTCAAACTGCCATCTTGGCCAAAGAGGCAAAATAAAAATCTTTGTGTTCTCAGAAAAGTTGTTTCAGTTTCAGGACCTCCAATTAACTTTACAGTACATCCACATCAGAGCACACAAGACAGATTCAGGAATTCTTTCTTTTCCAGATTTCACATTTGTCATTCCCTTTAAACGCATTCAGACAATATTGGATGTATTTGTGAGGTATTTTATTGGGTTTATTGGGACATCCATTTTTAAAAGTCATCTTGGCATCGATTGGAAACACAAAACGTAGTACAATTAGGCTGTTGCTAGTTGTCACTTATTGTAGGGGGGGAGTGAGGGTGGGCATCTCAATAGAAAAGATGGACTACTAACCCTGCATCCATGGCACAAAAGTGGGTGCAGTACTTTTTCACTGTAGAAGCCCCTCAGCTGTCCTCTTTTGCTGCTGCCCCAGAAAAACCTGCACCACAGTATTTAAATTCTGCTCCACTGCTGAAGCAAACAGAAATTACATACAGCTTTCTGTGCTGAGCCTGAAATTCTTCTGAATATTTCCTCCAGTCAACAACCCCTGCAGTTATAGCAAAAATATGATTAGATCATCAAGCACAGCATTTTACAAAATAGCAGTTCTATAAGGCCTGTAGTGTTTTCCTTCCCCTATATATTCAAAATGAATAGCAAAAGTTAATTTTAATATTTTTTTTCCAGGACAAAAAAAACTTAGTCCAATACACAATTTATTTTTTTTATTATAACATTCTGACTAAATTATAACAATGATTACTCATTAACGGGAATTATCAACCAAAATATGTCATTTCTTAGCAAGTAATATTTTAATTAATATAAATACATATGTTACTCTGTATCGATCAAAATTTTTATAATAATCTGGAATTTTTTATTTTAGTGCTGGCACAAATGAGCTAACGGTACAGATCGACTTTTAATTTTAACTTTCCACAAAACCCAATTCAGAGATCACCACACAAACGATCACTATAAATACATGACAGAATTTTTAAAAACAAAAGTTCAATTATTTACAAAAATAGGTGATTAAGTATTGAGCTATCAGCATAACAGAAATATTGGACTAATACATGTGGATTTATTATGCTAAAAAATCTCTAAACATCAGTGCCTTTTGATGGCGGTATGTTAGTGTAATGTGCGAGCTGTGAGGGCTTCAAACCTGTAACTTTGGAGTACAGGAACTTGTCTTCGTTAAATCATGAACTTCCCTTCTTAAAATCTCTAGCAGAATGAATAAAAACCCAGTCAGAGCAAAGATGGCTACCAATACCGAGCCACCCCTTTCAAAATAAGAGCACACAACATAACCAGAACTTACCCCCTTACAGTAGTAACATGGTAATATATATGTCTTGATTAATGAAAATTATATTACCTTCATTTTGATTTCCTCTGGGCAAATTTGCGGTTAGGAGAAAGAAAAAAGAGGGAGAAACGGCAAATACAGCTAGCTAATCAGTGTTTGCTTTTAGGAAATGCCTCTTCTTTATAAACTCCCACTTTCAGTCTGTAGAGAACCCCTTATCCTACATCTGGCCTTCGGCTAAGCCCGCATCCAGGTGGACTTCGGAGAAGTATTTACCCACAATTCATCGCTGCATGTGACAGTTTTAATTTTTTTGTTTTATTATCTTTATTGATAATACAAGGGTTTTGAATTAAACGGCAGAAATATGGCAGTGGTGACAGAGCAAGCTGCGTCTGTCATGAAAAAAGCAGTTTTTAAATGTAAAGTATTGTTTCACTCTGCTATATATGTGTGAATACTATCAAACTTTGCTCCGTATTCAACAAGTCATAACAAAACACATTTGAAAAGCCTAATATCTCCTGCAATGACTTTGGAAAGCAAAAATACCTATACTGTACTTTACTTTTAAAATTGTAATTAAATAATTAAGGCTGTTAAAAACAAACAACTTAGTCACAGTATCTCAAGTTTTTAAAGAAAAAATATTGATTCCAGTCATTGTTCAAAAAGAACTATGAAACAATAACTATATTTACACATAAGCTGTTGTAATTAATTTACTTTGCTTGTAGTTCCAGTTTTCTAACAACAAGATTATACAAACCTCAAACAACAGTTACAAAATGATATATTTACAGCTTTGTTGGTTTTACTCTTTATTACAGCCACAGACAACTTATCTTCACCATTTGCTAAGTGTGGACCTGACACTATTTATATGAAAAGTAAATAACACTGTGCTGCACAGGAGTAGGTCAACTGAGCCAAAGTAAAATGAAAAATTGTAAATGTACATAATATTTAAAGAACACATTTTGTAAACAAACAAAAAGATAAATGCACAATTTCAAAAGCCTATGTATTTCACCAAAAATTATTTAAAATGGCATTTAATACAATAAAACAAATTAACAAGAATGTGTGACAACTAACATTTGTAAAACAAAGTGTATATAGAAAAGGTCTGAATATTTCCAGTGCTTTTAGTATTGACGGTCAGGGCAGTGTCCAGGTATGACGTCACAGTGGTAACGATGGTCTTCTCCTCGTCTTCCCTTTCCTGTGAAGCTCACACAGTCTTTGTACTGTCAGTTGCAGGAAGAACATGTTAACGCTGCAAAGGGAATACAGTTTTCTGACTTACATGATGCTGAAAATTTACTCCAGTGGACTCCATTGATGAATGTAAATGTAATCATGTCTTCTGAGCGGACAGGTGGCTGTGCTGCTGTGGCTGCCTGCATGTTGGTTGCTGCTGGCTGGACACCATTTCGAAAGTCATTGTGTGGTTCACCAAATGATTCAGAAGACCGCAACTGAAGTTACGGAATTCTGCAAAAACCAAAAGAAAGGAATAAAATTATAAATAACAAAAATATATTTTGCAGATATATTTATGCAAGAAATGGTCAATTTACACTCAAAATAGCGCAAGGACAAGAATTCACAATGTAATAGCTACAAACACAAATACTAAAGGTTATAACACATCAGGAAATATACAAGTGAGTGGTTTTTAAAAGGTAAGTTTGAAATTACTTACTGTGTACTCATTACCAATATTATTATAGTTTTGTGGGATTTACCAATTACTTTTAAAAGTCACAATGGCCTCCAGATAACAAATCTTTTGCAGACATTGAAGTTCCATTGTCAAAGTGATATTGCTCAGACAGCCAGAGGCAGGTAGTAATTAATTACATTTACTCAGTTACAACTACTTGAGTAACTTTGCTGGAATAAATTTACTTTTAGGAGTAGTTTTGCTATACCACACATTATACTTTTACCTAAATAATGTTATTATTAAATATTACTCCTCTTACTTGAGTAAAATTTCTGAATACACTACCCTGTGCGAGTAACTTCACTGAACGAAGAACATATTTTAAACAAAAAAATACACGAGACACAGAGACAAATCTGAGGTTTATGTTAAAAGTCACACTTCTTTTTTGTGCTCAAGCTTTGCTGTTTACATCTGTCCAGCCTGTTGCGTCGTTTGTAGATTAATCACACAGCAAACACCATATATTGTCAGTGGAAGTACTTATATTAGGTTATTAAGTTTTGGAAACCACCTTATTTGGAATTATGTTTCTACCTTCATTATTTGTCTTGTATTAATGTTTTTCATGTTAGGTTTTAAAATACCAGACACTGCACATAACTTCATTTTTATTCATGTCTAATTAAATGAATGTAAAATATTAAATTTGACATTATGATCAGTTACTCAGTACTTAAGAGTAGCCATTTCACCAAATACTTTGTTACTCTTACGTGTGTAGTTTCTTGCACAGCTACTTATTACTGAAAATATATTGAAGTAGTTGTACTCTTACTAGAGTGTCACATTTGGGTAATTCCAAATAAGGTGGCTTCCACCTCTGCTCGCAGCTTAGTTTCTAAAAAGATTACTGACTTTCCAGAAATTCATAATAACTACTAGCTTTGAGTTACGATTGTATACCATCAGCATGAAGATCCCGCAGACTGAAGAGGAAACGGCTAAGAAAAACAGAAGGACACAAGCAAAATTTAAGAAAAGGAAAATCGTATTTAGTGTCTAAATATATGTATTTCATTGCATAAATGTTCCCATTTTGATAAATTAAAACATACTTCAAGATCTCTCCCTGTCTTCTCTGTCCATGGTTAATTTAATGAAGGCTGCAATGCGTCTGCACACAGTTGAATTATAAGCTTACATGAAAGTATGTGTAGTGAACAAGAACAAGACTTTTATGAACAAGCCTGGGAACGAGGCTTTCATGAACTTGTATCCAAAGAACAAAACTGGCAATTGAACAAAGCCAGAAAACGTGTATAGTCTCAACCTAAATAAATTTCTGTAGGCCTCGTCACCAAAACCATCAGGGTGAAGAGAGTCCAGAAACACTACCTCTCTCTGTTTTACCAGTAGAACCTGCAATTGATGAAACAACAAAACATATGCCTGCACTAAACTTATCTCAAACAGAAAAATGTCATTACACAGAGGAGGTAGTGATTAGCAGCGCCCTGCTGTTGACTCCATGCTGGGAAAACCACTGCATCTTTCGTAGTCAGGTCTTATTAGTACCAATATATATTATTATACATATTATATCACTAGAAAAAGAGACAATGAAAAGAATAGCGAGATAGATGGATTTATAAAAGTACTTCCAGGCAATGAACACAGAGTATCCACATTTTCAGCCTTCCACATGGGCACCACATAGAGATCAAAAATGTGTATCTCTCTTCCCTTATGACAACAGAAAAAAGACTATTTTAATTGATCAACACCCCCCTCAAAAATTTTTGAGATATAAAGTCATTTTCATTACAAATCTCTTTTCAGTTTCCTCCACTATTTAAATGCAGGCATTTCATGTAGACAAGTACAGATTACAGGTGTTATGCCACACCATGAAATATACTTACATTTGATTCCATGCGCTGATTTAAGGACCAGAAATCCTCCCGTGTTAGGCAAACACTTCCCTCCTTTATTAGCTTATCTGATGGGCAATCCTGGTCCAATGTACCTTAGCTAAAGGTAGGAAAATAAAAATATGTTAGGAAAATAATTTCTGGTTACATTACAATTGCAGGTTATAGCAAAAGGGCTAGTAACATGAGTAAGGAGAGGAGACCAAAATCAGCCCATTTATCCCGGACATTGTGGTGCAGAGAGAGGTGCTTTGAATACTTGTGAGTTAGGGCTTCTAGGTTAATATATGAAAAATGTGTCAATGCTTACAAGACCCTCTTGAACTGGGTTCACATCTTTTTCCCACTTGGCTCCAGAAGAACCATATCAGTGCTCCAGCTGCAGATTCACTGACGAGTATCCATGGTCCTGGAGAAGCTTCCTCTCAGTTTGTTGTTCACCTGATTATATGTATGAGGACAAAATCAAATCAATTATTAAAAAAAGATATAAATACAAAGACTACTAATGCATTGAGGATTGGGGGTGGGGCATGTAAATGAACTCACTTTTTAACCTATAGTATGGCCTGAGTCTTGACACATTGACCTTCTGGGAGGTAGATCCCTTCATCACAGTGGCTACTCCTCTGCTTGAAATGTTTCCAATGACGTAAGGTACTCTGTGCTGGCTTGTTAATGTGTCCCCTGTACATCTCCTTTTTGGATCCCATGAAATAAAACGCTCATCTTCAGTCTCAACAGTCTCTACTCGGGTAAACTTATGTTTCCGGTCCCCAAAGGTCTTCTGCTGTTTTGCTTGAGCCCTCTCAATATTTTTAAGAACCTTCAAAAAACAGGAAAATGCTCCATAAGCAAGATAGAATAATAGGTTTGTTACATCTACTTCCGTCTTGACAGTTACAAACCCTGGCATTTATGTGTTTCACTTCAGTCAGCTGGTTCTCAATTTCCTCCTCAGCATTTCCAACCTCGAAGCTGTCTCCCATTGGGCAGGCATTCATAACCTCCGGCAGACGTGGGTGGCGGTGGAACAAGAGGAAGTAGGGAGTGTATTTGGTTGAAGACTGATAACAAAAAAGCACATGCTTAGCTCTTTCAAGACATTAAGCCTTTAGTGCAAATGAACTGGCAATAGGATTGCCTGCTTTGCAGTGTTTATTCCATAAACAACTGCAGGAAGGTAGAGGTCCCAGTCATTATGACTGTCATTTATGTACTTCCTCAGAACACATTTGATATTTTGATTTGTCCTTTCATCCTAAAAGTAGTCACGAATTATTTTATTTAAATGAACATGACTGTAAAGTCCTGCAACAAAACCCAAGCTATACCTGTCCATTGGTCTGGGGGTGGTAGGCACTTGAAACAGCATGCTGAATGTTTAACAGGTAGATATCTTCAAATGACTGAAGTTTGCAACAATAACACAGAAAAAAAAGATGAAATTTCACCTGGTTTACAAACTCCTTGCCCTGATCAGTAATTATTTTCCTGACTAGCCCAAATATATACAACTTGGAGATGATTGCTGAAGACACCTCCACAATGGTCTTTGATTGCAGAGGCTCAGCAACTACCCACTTGGTGTATAAGTCCGTCATAGTCAGGACATAATTGTTTCCCCGTGATGTCTCTGGAAGAGGCCCGATCAGGTCCAACTCAAGAACCTCTCAAGGTTCCTTGACCTGAAAGACATTAAATAAAATTAGTCCACAAAAATAAAAGAATTATGTTGGAAAGGCACTACTTGTAAAAACAGTGTTCATCTTTTAGTCTAGCATTTCTCAACGGGGGCAGTACCGCCCCCTGGGGGGCGTTGAGAGGATGACGGGGGGCACTGGCAGCAATATTTTCAAAAAGGGTGCGTTGATATTCTTTTGGGGGGTGTTTGCTTAAAGGTAAAGTTTACACAAAAAATTCACAACAATATCAGTTTAAACTTTGAACTACTTGCAAAAATATTGTGGCCTAAAACATTAAAACCGGCACAGAACTGCAACGGTATCGATGGTGTTTCTCTTCGGCGCAGCTCTGTGCTGCCTTCAGGAGAACGGGACATCAGATTATCGTTTTTATAATTTGTCCCACATGGCAGTTACTTTGTAAACTTTGAGAAAGGAACGCTC
>NC_051451.1:6380204-6387451 GCF_001649575.2 Kryptolebias marmoratus
GGCGGTAAGAGGCCTGGATAATGGGTAGGGGGGCGCTGGCCCAAAAAAGGTTGAGAAACACTGTTTTAGTCTATAAAAGTAAAACAACCTTGATTGAATGTAAAACTGGTGCCACAGTTTTCATAGGGTCATTAAGTTGGCAGCGGTGACAACCTTTGACCTGAAAGACAAATTTGCAGTCCAGCTGATGAAGGCTAATGGACAATAAAATTAGCAAAAGGAGAAATACAAGTTATACCATAGGTCTATTAAATCCTAAAAATGTTGATAGTGGTCAATTTTAAAGTTTACTGTTCTGTAAGGTATGATCTATACTTAATTACTTGCAGGTTACCAATTGTCCACATCTTTAATTGTGAGCCAGTAGTATCCAGCAACAATCCTGTCTCTAGTGGTCCTTATTTCATTGTGGTTTCCTGTACCAGGATTATTGTGGCACTCCCTCAATACAGCTGTCTTTTCCCCCTCCAACAGTACCACAAGCCGCTGGAACTGTCGGTCGAGGCCAATGTTTTCTGTTAGAAAAAAAATGGAGGGACGGAATGATATGCAGGGTTTCCCCCAGAAAAGAGGCTAAGCCCGGTGGTAGGTGACCGTTCACTGGCCATTCGCCGGCCGTCCGTGATTTAGCAAAAAAAAAAAAGATTAAAGTTGACAGGAAAGTAGAAAATATGGCTATTTATTATTTGATATTGTAATATATTTGTGCCAAATATTTACACAACTACAGTTTTACAAAAAGGCACTTTTGAAATACTTTTAAAAACAAAAATACAATTAAAATAAATACATTTACGAATAAATTAAATTAACATAAATGAAAAAGTGCAAACAAAGCACCAACACGTCTCACTTCTAGGGCAATGAGTAACGACAGACAACTGAAAAATAGAGAGATGTTGTACTGTACTGTGCATATCTAATGCTGAATTTAATAGCATCATTTTACTAAGCACAAAACATGCTTACCATATTTGGTCTTGTAAAGCCACCCGCTGAATTTCAGCTCAACTAACCATTTTTGGTTAAACCTGATCATTTTTATTGCTGTGGTTCCAGCGACATGCTAACTCCAGGTAGCTGAAGGAGGCTCTGCCTCAGGGCGCAAACAGCACGCAGACCTGAGCGCTCGATGGAGGCATTTATACTTGGCGCAGTATTCTCCAAAAAGATGAGGGGCAGTAAGCTAATGAAATTCTTACTTTGCAGTTCCTCTATTTACCAACAGTCCGAGAAATTTTTAAATAAAATACAATATAATACAAACGTAGGGTGGACAGAACCCTAACCCTAACCCTAATTTTTAGTGCAGAAAGACACTTTATACAGAGTTATAGACCAGAATACAGTAGCCGCAGAATGTGTGGTGGGCTCAAATTACGTGTACATGTTAGGGTTTAGACAGTTTCAGAGTGAACGGGGGTTTGAGGTGTTTACAAACCTGATGGCTTGTCTCTCAGCCTGTCCTAGACTTCACACTCCTATAGCGTCGGGCTGATGACAGGGGCGTGAATATGTTGTGTTGGGGGTGAGTACTGTCCTTGATGATGTTGTGGGCCTTTCTGCAGTGGGGAGAAGGTTGCTCCGAAGATGGACTGTGCAGTCTTAATCACACGCTGGAGAGCTTTCCTGTCCTGAGCGGTTTCCATACCACACCGTAATGGAACTGGTGAGGATGCTCTCAATTGTGCTCCTGTTGAAGTTGCTGAGAATTTTGGTCAGCATGCCAAACTTCCTCAGCCTTTTTAGAAAGTACAGCTGCTGCTGGGACTTCCGGACGATGTGGTTGGTGTTGTGTGACCAGATGAGATCCACGCTGATGTGTACGCCAAGGAAATTGAAGGTTTCCACCCTCTCCACCTCTGTCTCACCAATAAGCAGGGGTGTGTGGCAGTCCTGCCTCTTCCTTCTTGGATCAACAATCATTTCCTTGGTCTTGTCTATGTTTAAGGAAAGGTTGTTGTGATCACACCATTTCACCAGCTCAGCCACCTTCCTGTACACTGTCTCATCCCCATCGGTGATCAGTCCGATGACTGTAGTGAAATTAACAAACCCCAAAACCTCTGAAGCTCCTTACGGGTAGTGGGAATGGGCCAGTCTGTAACGGCATGGACTTTCTCCGGATCAGAACGGTAACAGCCCTTCTCAAAAATATACCCCAGGAAAGAGACAGTGGGAACGTGAAACACATTTCTCGGCCTTCACAAGCAGTTGATTTTCCTGGAGGCGTTGCAGGACAGCATGGACATGGGACTCATGCTGTTGCAGGTCACTGGAGTAAATAAGAATGTCATCCAAGTACAGAAAAACGAAGGGCTTGGAAAACCGCCGGGGCATTAGTTAACATGAAAGGCATTATAAAATATTTGAAATGCCCCAAAGGGGTCTTAAAGGCGGTTTTCCACTCGTCCCCCTCTTTAATTCTAACCAGGTGATAAGCGTTGCGTAGATCTAACTTAGAAAAAATGATAGCGGTATGTAGTTGGGTGTGAACAGAGTTGATGAGCGGTAGGGGATATTTATTCTTAATAGTAATCTGATTGAGGCCATAATAATCAGTACAGAGTCTGAGGGTCTTATCTTTCTTGCTCACAAAGAAAAAACCTGCCCCTAAGGGAGACGTAGACGGGCGGATTATACCTGAAGACAGGGAATCCTCAATGTAAGTTTTTATGGCCTCCCTCTCAGGCCTGGAGATTTTAAAAATGCGACTGGAGGGAAGCGGGGCACTAGGTAACAACTTGATGGAGCAATCGTAAGGTCTATGGGATGGGGGGTGGGGGGCGAGAGAGCCTTCTGTTTACTAAAGATGGTGGCCAAATCGTGATAACATTGCGGAACCTTAGACAGATCTGCATCCTCAACGGATTTATCCTCTACAATGACCTGAGGAACAGCAGACCTAAGGCAGTGATGAAGGCAGAAATTGCTCCATGACTCAACCCGCTTCTCAGCCCAATTGAGAACCGGGTTGTGTCTGGTGAGCCACGGGAAACAGAAAATTAATTGAGGGACGGAAGAGTCAAAAACCAGAAACTCTCCGACTTCATGATGGTTGCCCGAGACGATAACGTGGAGATCGGAGACCTTAAACTTAATCTAAGTAAGATGAGCTCCAGTGACGCCAGCAACAGCACGTGGGGAATCTAACTGGGTGGTGGTGATCCCAAGTTGTTCCACTAAATCACTGGAGATGAGATTGAGCTCGGAACCGGAATCCACTAAAAAAAACAATGATGGCGGGCAGAGAGAACAAAGATGCAGGGGATAATTTAGGTGAACCCGGCAATACTCCCTGACCTATTGACGGGCTGGGCCGTTTCCCTGGACCGGACAGGTTGCCACAAAATGTCCCTGTTTCCCACAATAAATGCAAGCTATAGTAGTAACGCCTCTGTCTCTCCTCTGTAGTCAACTGTGTTCGCCCCACCTGCATGGGCTCATCGTCCGGTTTGGTCGGACTAACACTACGATTGGCTGCGCGAGAAAACGTGAGGTGGAACCCAGAAGAACGAGGATTGTGGGAAATGGAGTCCTTTTCTCTACAGCGTTCCTGAAGTCTCTGATCAGTTCTAATAGCCAGTGTAATGAGCTCGTCTAAGCTTCCGTGTTCATCCCGGGAAGCTAAGTGGTCTTTAATTTGATCTGATAGGGAATCCGTAAAAATACCAGTGCCAGCTCGTCCCATCTGGCCTCTTCGGCGATGATGCAAAACTCCACGGAGAATGCGACGACGGATCTCCCATCCTGTTGTAGAGCGAGAAGTCGTTTAGCTGCCTCCTCCTGTTGGAGCGGGTGGTCGAACACACGTTCGAACTCTTGAATTAACCGCTGGGAGGTTAGCGTCTCTAATGAGTGAGAGGAGAGAAAAACTTGTGCCCAGTGTAGTGCCCTCCCATTTAATGCCGAAACAAGGTATGTTATCCGAGCAGCATTGGATGGAAACAGGGAGGGGGAACGAGCAAAAGCTAACCTGCACTGGAGGAGAAAACCTTTACAGTGAGTGGTATCGCCTTCAAACAGCTCAGACGGTTCACGAACTGAAGTGACGTGATCAGTCCGTAAGGCGGTGGCGCCCATTGTGACAGAGTCAGAGGGCTGTAGCGCCCCTAATCGGTTGTAAATGGAACTTACTCGGTGGTTGACTTGATTTAATAAGGAGGTGGTATTCTGTGAAATTTGAAATAATTGTTGAAGAAGTGCCTTGTGTTGATCGTGCATAGTCAGTTATCATGGCTTATAAGGGTGTTCACAGTCTGTCCGTCACTGGAGTCACTCTTTGACATTTCATTTGGCTGAACTATCACGTTTTCAGATTTGTCAAAGCAGAGTAACCCAGGAACGAACGGACATGGAGAAAAAGGTAAGTTATATTTATTTACAGTGTGTTCAGATTTACAGGGCGGGATCTGGAAGAGAGGAGTTAAGGTAAGTATCTGATTTATCAATGGAGGTGTGGAAGCTAAAGGCTTGGCAGGTGAGTTGGTTCTTACAGGCGGGTCCGACGGGAGGCGCTTGGAGGAACAAATCCTGATTCCAAAGGTGAGTATTTATAAGAAGGTGAAGCTCAGGTGAGTAGATTCCTAGGTAGGTTGGAGGCAGACAGACTCAAATACAGACCAGTTTGGGGAAGAGATTCTCCAGCTTCTTCTGGAGACGGCTGGGAGCAGGTCGAGGTGGCAACAAGCAGAGTCAGGAACTCTGAACAGGCACAAACACGATTACTACTTTTCAGAAAAGGTTCAAGCTAGGAGCGGCTGAGACTGATTACCAGCATAGAGCGATGCTTCAGCATTGATCTGCTCCTCCATACTGCCTTAAGAACTCTGGTGAGGTTGATCTTGATCTGTAGCAGCTGTGAGTGATTACTGAACCAACCAATAGGAACACAGAAGGAGCACAACAGGCAGCCAGATGGCAGAATGCCACAAGCATTCAGTTTGACTTTTATGGATTTATTTGCTTTAGTTGTGATTTGCCCATCATAGAACTAATATTTCTATAAACACTCCTTTTTATCGGCTGCAGCAGTAATCTTCTTCCATGAGTTTTAAACCATTTGATTAACTTTGTGATCGTTAATAAAGGGATCATATAAATGCTGATCTAGGCGAACCAGCAAAATCCTCCATTTTGAGTGGAGCGCGGCGCGCTTGGTTCAAGTTACAAAAGGTGCACGACGAGACACCGTGCGGGACCTTCGCGCAGGGGAGGGGATCTGCAACGTTTATTGAAATTTAAATTTTTCGCTCTTTATGTGACGTCATGGTTGCGCATGTTCAGATCAGTCGTAGTGGTCTAGCGAAATGCGGTTGAATCATTTTTATCTGTATTGTTGCTATTGAATCAATTTTATATTATATTATTGTTATTCTCTTTAAATCATATATTATTTATACTATTGCAATAAAAACAAAAACAGAAAACAAAACAAAAAAAAGCCCTCCTGGAAGTAATTCTTTTAGCGAATGCGTAAATGAGCTAACGGAATGGATCGTGCTTCCGGAACAGATCGTGCAGTGACACTACTCACCGGCCCCGCCCTGTTGGATGTCACAGTTATGACTGTTGAGGTAAGGATTTTCACCTGCAATCTTCCTCCTTTACCTCACCCGAGTTGGTTGATGGAAAGACGCCGGGAGGAGACAATACTTTAAATTTAAAGTTTTATTTTACCAAAAGCAAAGAGAAAACACCGGTTATTACAAACATAAAACCAAATGCATTTGGGAGACAATCCTCAAATAAAATGTGGGAAAACACATCACCTCAAAGTGTCAGCAGAGTGCCCCAAAGATTGTCTGAGGAAACAAAGGATGTTCTCTACTTTTTACTACTTGGCCCCCCTCCTCCTCCAGAGGGTTGATCACTGCCTCCCTTCTCTGGAGGTCAAAGGGCAACTCCTTCCCCCTTCCTGGCTGGCACGTCTGTTGCTCACATTCCAGATAAACTAAACAACTACTTGTTAAAGCTTTTAAAATGGTAGCTAAATGGTGATAAAACCAATTTAGATAAAGATATAATAATCAAATGTTAAATAAAGCATGGGAGAATAAATACAAGGCCTTATATTCCACAACATTATTTGCAGAAGTGCTGCTCCTCTTATGATTAAAATGCTGTTAAGCGAGACTTTGGTTTTGTTCACCTCGACATGACGCAGAGGCGCAAAACGATGACGTAACCTGTACTGTACCAATTCTCCAATGTCTGCATGCTTGTAACCTGCACAAACAAACCCTTCTGTGCACTTCAACTGAGTATACCCTTCATAGAGGGGCAAAGGGTGTTGTGTGAGTATTGGGACCGGGCCATAGAAGTTGATTTTTGTGTGGACGTGTCCGGCGGACATGAGTCTGTCTCGGGTATGCGCGGACCTCCGGGGAGTGAAATATGTCCGAGTATGTGGGGGCCTTTACATTGGTGCAGTATTCTCTGAAAAGACGGGGCTGTTTTGTTTAGCTTAATGCGCCTTATAGCCCGTTGCACTTTATATATGACAAAAGTTTGAAAATGGGTCATTGACAGTGTGCCTTTAAAACTGTAAAAGCTTTTATTAAACATAAAACTTTGACTACATCTTATAGCAAAAAAGTATAAATAAAAGTGTTACAGGAATGAAAATGGACAAGTTTTTTCACTAACACTTTGATGCAGTCTGAGCAGTCCTTTGTGATACTGATATTGTGCTCATATTGTGATGACATATTTTTGATATATTGCAGCCCTAATTCAAATTTTTCCTGTCTTCTTTACTTAATTGAGAAATTCTTTCACTAATTTTTGATGCAGTATTTGTAGTTTTGTGAACCTCTGCCCATCTTTACTTCTGACAGACCCAGGGGTGGAAATTAGCACCCGCCACCGGCCAAATGCGGGTAAATATTTGAGATGGCGGGTAAATTTGATCAACACACACGCCACTGTGGCAGGTTGGCAATTTGAACAGAAAAGGTGTTATTTTTCCTCTTGACATATAGGGGGCAGCAATGTGCTCGAGTTGCTGCTGTTACGTCGAGCCCCACATTGCCCGTTGCCCCATCAGATACGGTTCCCCCTGTGCCTCCATAAATAATGACTTATCTATTATCAGAATTGTTTAGAGGGGCAAATATTTCTCATTAAAAAAAAAAAAAAAACATTCTTTTAAAAATAAAATGTGCTAATAATATCATAATACAGAGGAATAAACACAGTTAAGGAGTTGTTGGTAAATTATTTTTGTCCTGTGTTTTAGAGGGGGA
>NC_051451.1:6388301-6389491 GCF_001649575.2 Kryptolebias marmoratus
ACGTCATGACGTCGGTCAGTGTGCGTTCGCGCCTACGGCCGGTGTTCGTAATATCCAAACATTTTTACACATGAGACAAAATTGTCAAGTTGAAGTGTCTTCAAAAGGTGGACGTTCTTCTGGGTCTTCATAATTGCAGCAACAATGTAATGATCAAAGAAATGACTTTACAGACATAAGTTATTATTGAACAGTGAGACAACAACATAAACAAACAATATTTTAGTGAAAGAACATAAGTACTGGATACTAATTTTGATGGGAAACAGATTCTAAATTGTAGAACCAAAAAAATAAAAGCCTTGTAAACACTTACCTTAAGAGAAAAGCTTTAAACTCCTTTGGTTTGCTGGATCTATTGGTTTTTTTTTTTGTTTGTTTGTTTTCTTGTGCTTGAAAAGTACATTTTAGGGAACAAAAACATAGCATGAGTCACTTTTCTTTGAAAACAGTTGCTAAAAGTGGTTGAGTGGCCTGGCTGTAGACCCTTGAAGTGAAAATTTTGTTGTTTCACAGTTGGAATCCAACCTGAAAGTTTTTTTCAAAAATCTTTTTAGATCCACATAACCATGGAGGCTCGTCCTAAAAGAATGGTTGAAGCACTGAAAAAGTGTAGGTCACTAAAACTGATTCATAGAAGGTTTGAAAGGTCACTAGTAAAAGTGACCCAAACAGTCAGTTGGATTAACCTGGTCGATTTCCCGTTTTCCGTTTTCTGTTTACTACCAGGTGTTGTCGTCACAGCGTGATGTGTCCCGATGGAGGAAGAGGCAGAGCACAGTCGTTATGTAGATCAGCTGAAAGCAGAGTTCAACAGCTGTGACACAACGGCCACCGGCTTTCTGGACAGAGACGAGCTGACAGAGCTGTGCAGGAAGCTGCAGCTGGATGCACATCTGCCACTGTTGCTCACCACGCTGCTGGGAGAGAAAACATATGGCAGGGTAACACACACACACATACAGCTGGGTAACACACACATACAGCTGGGTAACACACACACACATACAGCTGGGTAACACACACATCTGAATAACACACACATCTGGGTAACACACACATACAGCTGGGTAACACATACAGCTGGGTAACACACACATACAGCTGGGTAACACACACACTTACAGCTGGGTAACACACACACACAGCTGGGTAACACACACACACAGCTGGGTAACACACACTTACAG
>NC_051451.1:6401641-6405942 GCF_001649575.2 Kryptolebias marmoratus
ACAGCTGGGTAACACACACAGCTGGGTAAGACACACATACAGCTGGGTAACACACACTTACAGCTGGGTAACACACACTTACAGCTGGGTAACACACACTTACAGCTCGGTAACACACACTTACAGCTGGGTAACACACACAGCTGGGTAACACACACACTTACAGCTGGGTAACACACACACTTACAGCTGGGTAACACACACACACAGCTGGGTAACACACACTTACAGCTGGGTAAAACACACACTTACAACTGGGTAAAATACACACACATACAGCTGGGTAACACACACACATACAGCTGGGTAACACACACACATACAGCTGGGTAACACACACACATACAGCTGGGTAACAGACATCAACACACAGCACCTATTTTATAGAAAATAATAAAAATAAAAATATTCTTTCACTCTGACATATATTTGTTACACAGTGTGTTTGTCTCCAGGTGAACTTTGAGGAGTTTAAGGAGGGCTTTGTGACCGTTTTGTCTCAGTCTCTTGACTTCAGCACCTCAGAAGACAGCAGCAGCTACCTGGAGCCAGGTGAGACATGAGGGTCCTGGTGTTGGTTCACAGTCAGTGTGAGCCAATCTGTAAAGATCCTCCTCAATCTGACCAGCAGTGACTCATTTAGCTACATGTTGTTGTTGAACCGCTGGCTGTCCAGGTGTGTCTTGAAAACAATATGAGCTACGTAGATAATTGGAGTGCATTTTGGGGGAAAACCTGATCTGATGTAACAAGATGGCATCCATCCCGCTTTGGATGGAGCTGCTTTTCTTTCTAGGAATTTGATTTTGTTCATCATCCAAATTATTGACAACCCAGGGTCCAGTCCAGGAAGCAGAGTTGTCGTCTTACACACCTCTCAGCTTGCCCACAGCCCAAATTAAATAAAACAAAAATCAGGTCAAGAAAAATAGATTTAAAAAATCGTATTAAAATAAACGCAATTACTTCATCTGAACAGAAAAATAAAACCATTGGAAATGTGGATTATTGAACATAAGAGCTCTCTCCTCTAAGTCTCTGTTACGTAATGATTTATTAACTAATCATTGATTTATTTTACCGTACAGAAACCTGGCTACAACAGGCAGGGCCGTAGCCAGACTTTAAAAAATACTGAGATCGACCATTCATTATCCCCCTGCACATCAGTTACAATGAAGACCAAAACTTAATTAAAATAGAAGCATTTATTTAAAACAAGTGACTTCAATGTTCATATGACATGTTTTTGTGTGTGTTTGTAAATTCATGGGGCGCAATGTCATCTTAAGCAACAAAGGACTCAGGACAAAACCATGATAACTCACTGAAATGACATAAATTAGTTTATATGAATGTTGATTGTTCCCGCTGCACAAACACATTCAGAACACAAGATTTTAGCATAGATTTTACGTTTTTATCAAACTCCAGTGAGGTGTTGTAGTTTTGGAGCTGGACCAGTTCTAGTGTGGTCCGGATGTAAAAAAAAAAAAAAAAAGTGCTAAAATCCCCCTTTATTGAGGTTTCACAAATTAGATGAAGGTTTCACAAATCACATACTTGGTTTTAAATGTTTTGCAATCAGTGCAGAATAATCTGGTTCAGGTTTGAAGTGTCTAGGTGTTGTAGTTTTTTTTAACTAGAGTAGATTAAAGATGCTGAAGGTGTAGTCTTTTTCCGAATCGGAAGCTGCAATCAGAAACTAACTTCAGCTTTGTGGAATTGAAGGAGAATATTTTTAGCAAGTTACTTCTGTTGTGTTTCACCGTAAATGGTGCTCTTCTTCTTCTGGTTTTTATTTTAGCAGTAAGTTATGCAAAGCTGCACTCTTCTTCGTAGACATTGAGTTTGGCTGCAGCTGCACACAGTTAGTTGCAGCGCCTCCTACAGTAAACTGGTGAAGCTACGGAGAGAACCGCGCCGTTCAAAAGCATTGTTTTGATTAACTTTTTTATAATATAAACAGCAGAAAAATACTGAGGTCCGGACCTCGGTGTCCTCAATGGTAGCTACGGCCCTGACAACAGAAGGATTTTGTTAGCCTTTAGTCACTAAATGACTCAGCCTGTAGTCACAATACGGTTCAGTATTTAATCACAATATGATAGGATTTAATATTAGCTTGATTCAGTGAAAACAACATGACAAATGGATGATTCAATGTCAGTTATTGTTATTTAGGGTAATTATTTACTACCTAATAAAAAATGAGCACTCGCAATCATGCCTTGTTTTTAAAATTACAATACATTCTCATAAAACCTGACTCACAATCAAACAATACACAGAAATTAGGTTTAGCGCAAAATTAATAAACCTGCCAGCAGCAAAGGTGTTTAACTATGGAGAGCCATTCCAGCCAAAATTAAATAAATAAGTAAATGGGTAAAATAAATCAATAAATGATAAATAAATGAGTGAAATAAATACATAAATGATTAATTGGCATTTTTATATTCCCATTTATATTTAATCATTTATACATTTATTTTTCATTTATCTATTTTTCATTTATCCATTTTTTATTTATACTTTTATCCATTTACCCATCTTTTATTTATCTGATTTTCATTTATCCCCTTATACATTTATTTATTTTTCATTTATCTATTTTTCATTTATCCGTTTTTCATTTTTCCCTTTATCCATTTACCCCTTTTTCATTTTCTCCGTTTCATTTATCCATTTCTCATGTATCCCTTTTTTATTTTCCCATTTTTATGTATCTATTTTTCATTTAACATTTATCTGAAAAATTTATTATTTTCCCATTTTCCAATTCCCCTTATTAATTTAGTATTTCCCTATTTTCTTATTTATCACATACCCTTTTCCCTCTTCGTTTCTGCTTTAATATGATAATGAGGGGCGGTGTCTTCAGGCTACAATGTCAGCCTATTGGTTGGTTAGATGCATCTGCAGCGCTGAACTACTACTTTCGCCTGCCGGTTTTATACTTCTGGTTGCCTAAAGCGAGAGGCACTAGAGCTAAAGACAAAAAATTATGTTCATTTGTGCTGTAACAGGAGGCTTAAACAGTTCAAATATGAGTTTGGGTTCAACTTGTACTCTTGTTGGCTATCACAACAACTCAAGAAAACTGAAAAACGAGCTAGAAACGTACTGTTTTGAACATCAACAACTTCAAAAGGCCTGTCTGTGCCCAGTGCCGTACGCACTGCACTCTATACCGAGGAAGGAGGATCGAAAACGAGCGTGGCTGGCAGCTTTAAAACTTACCCCCCAAAGACAGTTTTTGTTTGCTCCTTTCATTTTATCAATAAAAAGCCCACAGAACTACACCCCGACACCAGAGCTCTATCTGGGCTATGACCGGCCCCCACCAAAGAAAAGAAGAGGGCTCATCCAGACCACTGTGAGCCAGACAGCTTCCAGCAACATCGACAAAATGGCTGAATCTGTTCCCGGTAAGTGAAATTGTAAATGAGATTTGTCCTCGTTTCACATTTTAGTCATGCTTAGCTCTTATCTTAGTTTATCTTTAGTTTTTAGTTTTTACTAGCAGTAAAAAGTGTCATGAAGTGTTAGTCTGGATGTTAGTATGGTATTAATTCAATTATTTATCACAAAGTAATTAATTGGCAGCCAAATCCAAATTTTAAAGACAAAATGGTTAGTAATTTACATCAGTCGCATGCTAGCAGAAGTATATTTGACTTCATTTAACTGTCCGAGAATAGCTTTTTATTTAGCAACCTGATAAAATTCAACAATCCACTTCCCAAATACAGGTAAAACATTCAAACAAAACATGGGGGACCTGGGGACCTGGGGATTGTGTTGAGAAAGAATATGCTGAGTTATTAGAGGCAATGTATTTATCATTTATTTAAAACAGATGCAGGTGAAAGAAAACCTACATTTGAACTCTAGTTAAAATGAAAAAGCTTAAATGCAACCTAGTTCCAACTGATTTCTTTTAAAGAATTAAAAAGTAAAATCTAATCACAATATTTTGATAACATTATAACATAATTTTATGGGGCTTAGGAACATTTTAAAGGCCACCCTAAAACAGCACTATTGACATTTATGATGTTGCATGTGTGCAAGAGTGTGGAATTAAAAATGTCCTTCCTAAAATGTAATAAGCTAAGTGACACTTTACAGTTTCTGTTATGCTAACAGAGCTTACATGAGTGTAGAGTTGATTGTATTTTTGTGTTATTCAGAGTGCACTGTGTATTCACCTTCAGTCATCCCAAACCAGCCACATCTGCACTCAGTCCACACACAGTGGGAGGACCCTTCGCTACAAGATCATCAATACTGCAACA
>NC_051451.1:6406042-6407746 GCF_001649575.2 Kryptolebias marmoratus
AGATGAAGGTTTCACAAATCACACACTTGGTTTTAAATGTTCTGCAATCAGTGCAGAATAATCTGGTTCAGGTTTGAAGTGTCTAGGTGTTGTAGTTTTTTTTAACTAGAGTAGATTAAAGATGCTGAAGGTGTAGTCTTTTTCCGAATCGGAAGCTGCAATCAGAAACTAACTTCAGCTTTGTGGAATTGAAGGAGAATATTTTTAGCAAGTTACTTCTGTTGTGTTTCACCGTAAATGGTGCTCTTCTTCTTCTGGTTTTTATTTTAGCAGTAAGTTATGCAAAGCTGCACTCTTCTTCGTAGACATTGAGTTTGGCTGCAGCTGCACACAGTTAGTTGCAGCGCCTCCTACAGTAAACTGGTGAAGCTACGGAGAGAACCGCGCCGTTCAAAAGCATTGTTTTGATTAACTTTTTTATAATATAAACAGCAGAAAAATACTGAGGTCCGGACCTCGGTGTCCTCAATGGTAGCTACGGCCCTGACAACAGAAGGATTTTGTTAGCCTTTAGTCACTAAATGACTCAGCCTGTAGTCACAATACGGTTCAGTATTTAATCACAATATGATAGGATTTAATATTAGCTTGATTCAGTGAAAACAACATGACAAATGGATGATTCAATGTCAGTTATTGTTATTTAGGGTAATTATTTACTACCTAATAAAAAATGAGCACTCGCAATCATGCCTTGTTTTTAAAATTACAATACATTCTCATAAAACCTGACTCACAATCAAACAATACACAGAAATTAGGTTTAGCGCAAAATTAATAAACCTGCCAGCAGCAAAGGTGTTTAACTATGGAGAGCCATTCCAGCCAAAATTAAATAAATAAGTAAATGGGTAAAATAAATCAATAAATGATAAATAAATGAGTGAAATAAATACATAAATGATTAATTGGCATTTTTATATTCCCATTTATATTTAATCATTTATACATTTATTTTTCATTTATCTATTTTTCATTTATCCATTTTTTATTTATACTTTTATCCATTTACCCATCTTTTATTTATCTGATTTTCATTTATCCCCTTATACATTTATTTATTTTTCATTTATCTATTTTTCATTTATCCGTTTTTCATTTTTCCCTTTATCCATTTACCCCTTTTTCATTTTCTCCGTTTCATTTATCCATTTCTCATGTATCCCTTTTTTATTTTCCCATTTTTATGTATCTATTTTTCATTTAACATTTATCTGAAAAATTTATTATTTTCCCATTTTCCAATTCCCCTTATTAATTTAGTATTTCCCTATTTTCTTATTTATCACATACCCTTTTCCCTCTTCGTTTCTGCTTTAATATGATAATGAGGGGCGGTGTCTTCAGGCTACAATGTCAGCCTATTGGTTGGTTAGATGCATCTGCAGCGCTGAACTACTACTTTCGCCTGCCGGTTTTATACTTCTGGTTGCCTAAAGCGAGAGGCACTAGAGCTAAAGACAAATTCTGTTCATTTGTGCTGTAACAGGAGGCTTAAACAGTTCAAATATGAGTTTGGGTTCAACTTGTACTCTTGTTGGCTGTCACAACAACTCAAGAAAACTGAAAAACGAGCTAGAAACGTACTGTTTTGAACATCAACAACTTCAAAAGGCCTGTCTGTGCCCAGTGCCGTACGCACTGCACTCTATACCGAGGAAGGAGGATCGAAAACGAGCGTGGCTGGCAGCTTTAAAACTTACC
>NC_051451.1:6408648-6409899 GCF_001649575.2 Kryptolebias marmoratus
CAGGAGGCCGCACTGCATATAATGTCCAATGGCACCCCAGTCATGGCAGCAAATGAGGTTGACATGCCCCTTGTAGAGTGGCATCTCACTCCTGCAGGCAGTGGGCGATCCTGCAATGCGTAAGCCTTAACAATTACATCCACAACCCAGTGTGAAAATCGCTGCTTAGAAAGGGCCTGACCTTTCCGTGAGCCAGAGTAGCAGACAAAAAGGCCATTTGTCTTTCAAAAAGACGCAGTGGAACTGATATATGCCTCAAGTGCACGAATCGGGCACAGAGGTTCAGAGGGGCCCCCAGTGTCAAAACGGGCAAGATGGAGCGGCTGGGTACTGCCCGACGCCAGTGACACCTTAGGGATAAATGCCACATCAGGCCACAGGGTGACACCTGAGCCATCAGGGTTCCATTGGCAGCAGGCCTCTGTTATCGATAGTGCCCGCAATTCCCCCACACGTTTAGCGGAAACCATCGCCAAAAGGAACGCTGTCTTCAGTGAGAGCCATTTGATGTCTGCAGACGCCAAGGGCTCAAACGGGGACAACCGAAGGGCCTCAAGGACCAAAGAAAGGTCCCATGCTGGTGCCACGGGGTGGTTAGGTGGATACAAGCAATGTCCTTATCTCGGCCCACTGAACAGCCATTCAGCCCAACATGCCAACAGGAAATGGCGGCTACATACACCTTCAAGGTAGACTGAGACCGTCCCCGATCCAGTAATGCTTGCAGGAAAGCCAGTATGTCAGAGACTGAACACTATGCTGGGTCCTGCCCTTTACCACAGCACCAGGTCGCAAAGATCGCCCACTTCTTTGCATATGCTGTGCGTGTGGACGGTGCCCATGCATTAGCCATTGTACGTCCTACTTCCCCACCGTACTTTGAGAACGTGGACCCCGGCCTTGTAGGGGCCAAACCCAGAGCTGGAGTCTATCCGGGTTGGGGTGGAGAATCCGGCCCCCCATCTGGGAAAGAAGATCCCTCCTGGAGGGGAGATGCATCGGAAGGCTGGAGCTGAGCTCTCGCAGTAGAGGGAACCAAGTTCTCGCTGGCCAGAAGGGGGCCACCAAGAGGACCCTGTGACCCTCCTGACGAACCCTTAGGAGAGTCGGAAAAATTAGACTGAGTGGTGGAAACGCATAAAGGAGGGTCCGGGGCCAGTTGTGTGCCAGAGCATCGTGGCCCAAAGGGCTGGCATCGCCCACAGAGAACCAAAGGGGGCAGTGAACTGCATCCCTGGATGCGAAGAGGTC
>NC_051451.1:6417055-6421273 GCF_001649575.2 Kryptolebias marmoratus
GCCTTTAAATCTCAACTTAAAACCCACCTGTTTAGAGTTGCTTATGGCTAAATTAGGGTTAGAGTGCGGGTTTTTGTCTCTTTCTTACTATTTATTCAATATCACATGCTGTTTTTATTTTGTTTTTTTAATTATGTAAAGCACCTTGAAATGCCTTGCTGCTGAAATGTGCTATACAAATAAAATTTGATTGATTGATTTAGCCGCCAAGGTCACTAGATTTGTCGCTAGTCTCTTTAAAATAATGCTAGAGGGATCTGAAAACTTGCTAAATATAGCGTTAAAGTGACAAAAAGGCCGTGTGCGTGTGTGGGTTTTATTCTTTTGTGTGAGAAATACAAAGTGTGCCGTGTGAGCGTGTGAACTTCACAAAATGGGTGTGTCTCACGGTCAATGCGTGAGACTTGACAGCCCTGCACTAGATCACAGGCTACACAATGCTCTAACAGTGCATGGCTTCCACATGTAAACACATAGCAGGCAGCAAGCTGACAGCTGCACTCTTCCCGCTCACAGCCTTCGCCCAGTTCAGTGTTTCTGATTCCGTGATCTAAATATTCTGATATCCAGATAAGTGATATACCTTCCACAGAATAGCTGCCGCTTGACTGCATGATTTCCCTAATACACCACTCCACTTTCTCCATGCTAAGTGTTTAGCTTGACCAACGCTCTGGCTCGGCTCTACAGCTGCTTTAAGAAAGATAAAGTCGCCTTGTTTCTTGAGCATTACTTTATCGATTTTGTTGCTATGGAGGTAATTATACGCCTTGGTGCTTTTATTTTTCCGCAATTCCTCGCCATCAATGCCTTCAGTAAACACAAGGTAATTAGTAATTAATAATATCGATGTAGGTAACTTCCATAATTTCATATCGTCTACCCAGTCCGTGAGAAGTGACGGGTGAGGCACGATTAATGATTTGTCTTCGCCTCTATTTAAGACATCCTTGCAATGTATCCACCTCTGATGTGCTGCCATTTACATCAGGTAGAGGAAACTGCGGTGTCAAAAACAATTGAATCACCAGCAAGTGTGTTACCTCGCAACTGTAAACAACAGCACAAGCGGAAGTAAAAAACCGGCTTCCGCTATGAATTATGGGTAATGGCGCCAAGTCAGGAACAGTCAGGCCACCATGGTTCAGCGCTGCAGATGCATCTAACCAACCAATAGGCTGACATTGTAGCCTGAAGACACCAACCCTCATTATCATATTAAAGCAGAAACGAAGAGGGAAAAGGGTATGTGATAAATAAGAAAATATGGAAATACTAAATGAATAAGGGGAATTGGAAAATGGCAAAATAATCAATTTTTCAGAAAAATGTTAAATGAAAAATAGATTAAAGAAAAATGGGAAAATAAAAAAGGGATACATGAGAAATGGATAAATGAAACAGGGAAATTGAAAATTGGGTAAATGGATAAAGGGATAAATGGAAAAATAGATAAATGAAAAATAAATAAATGTATAAATGACTAAATATAAATGGGAATATAAAAATGCCAATTAATCATTTGTATTTATTTCACTCATTTATTTATCATTTATTAACTTATTTTACCCATTTGTATTTATTTCACTCAGTTAGAAACAAAATATATTTTCTACATTATCAATTATAACTTGACCTTTCCATTCTGTAATATTAGTTGATTTCCATGATTTAGGATGGAGCACACTTTCAGAGTTTGTTGCTGTTTGTATGAGAAGCTGCTGGCTGCAGCCTTGGTTTATATACTGGTGCTGCTGCAGTTCTCCTCCTGAACACTAGGTGTTGCTAATGAAAAAAACAGTACTGCTAAACATTTTTCATACAGAAACATAACAACACTTTTTAAAGTTTTCTAATTTTTTTTTTATGGTAGATGCTTGTAGAAATTGAACTTATAAACTTTTCATTAAATCATTAAACAGATTGGATTTTACTAGTTCAAAGATGCAATAAACCAATGCATCTAGATTTTATTCCAAAACTGCATTGGTTAAAAGCTGCTCAACCAATGTAGATGCATCGTGCACATGCCGTTTGTGAATTGGTGCAAATCTGTTGATTTTTACATCCCTAATATGTACTGATCAGTCTATGGCTCATTTCTGAGGGGAAAAGCAGTCAAAAACCTTCAGGAAAATCTGGACAATTTGTTAATTTGGACAATTTAAAAGATTACAGGAGAATATGAAGACCTGAGGACTGGATCAGGAGTTTTAGATCAGGGCTGTAGTTCAGTTTTTGGTTTAAACTGGACTTGGTAACAAACATTACTACATTTGTAGCAGCTTATTATAAAGTTTTTAGATGAAAATTTTAGAAGTTTCTGACTGTCTGCTGCAGCTGTCTGAATGAACACCTGTCTGAGAATAAAAGAGGACTTTCATTTTCAGTCCAGACATCTTTAAACCTGCAGGTTCACAGAGACCTCCTGGAACCAGCTGAGTGCTGTAAAACCAGGAGTTTTTGCTGTTTGGGTCAGCGTGTTCGTGTTCTGAGCTACATGTTGGATAGGTTCTGAGCCTCTGCTGTGATTCTGCAGCCTCACTAACCTGCATCCTGCCGACCTGACAGCCTCCTCTCCCTTCTCCTCCCCCCTCCTCCCTGCAGCTGCTCCAGAGGAGGTGAAGCCAAAGTTCATAAAGGGAACAAAGCGTTATGGCCGCCGCTCTCATCCCGACAGTAAACCTGACGCCGCTCTCACCTGTGACTTGGAGAACTCGCCACAGTCCAGGACCAAAACCATGGTCTTGTCACTGTCTGGCATCTGCCGGGCCAAACTGGGACGGTCCACTTCTCTGGAGAGCGTGGAGGTGAGAAAGATGCTGATTTCCTGTTTGTCCTTCATTTGACCCAGGATGAGATGTTAGTTTGACTATAAACAGTCAGTTTTTTAAATGTTGGCGCTGAAACTGAAAAAGGACAGATGATTTTTTTAATGTGCTATACTTAAAACAGAATGTTGTGTCCTCTGACCTCCACTGCTCACTCTGTATGAAGTTAGTTTGGATCACAAAACTAGATGTTCTGTGCTGATGCTGCACTCAGAGTCAGGCCTGAATACCTGAAGTGGGGGTAGTCGGAGCAGGATCCAGCTGGGGAAGGTTTGGTGGTTTTGGAGTTAGGGTGGAGGTTTTTCAGGAAGTGGGATTGTGAGGAATGTGGCTGCTGGCAGACTGAACTGTTTTGACTGTGGAATGAAGATCTTTCTGTTTCTGAGAGACACTTTTCACTTTGGGTTTTTTAAATGTTTTAGTTTCTCAGTTGTTTCTGTCCTGGTCTCAGAAGTTTTCTCTGTTGTTTTTGTCTTCCTCTTCTTCTCTCTGACTTTATTGCACTGAGATTCTACTGAAGTGAAGATTTTTTTATCCTGGTAAAACTCAATGGTTTACTTCTGGATTTTTGAATCAGTGAAACAACTTGTTGGAATTTTATCTCCTGTGAGTTTTGGCTGTTTGACAGATTATCTCAGCCTCTCTGAATCTGCAGTAATAATTCAGACTAATTCTTCACTTTTCATTAAATGATCTCCTCACTTAGGTTAAAGCGAGCAGACTGAACCCTTTTAGGGCCGAATGAATTCAGGGGTGTGCATGGATCTTTATCCTAGGGCAGTGTTTCTCAACCTTTTTTGGGCCAGCGCCCCCCTATCCATTATCAAGGCCTCTTACCGCCCCCCTCCCACTCTCCACCTTTTTTTTGCCTGTTTACGTGAATAAATTGTTTTTATTCATGGACTTATATAATATCTGTTCTTGGGTATGGCCCATCAGAACATCTCTGTGGGTCATTCTCCACCATGTACTGCTTCAATGAGTCAATGAGTCCCCCACTTCCTGTGGTGAAGGCCTTTCAGATGGATCTTCTGAGTGCCACAACCCTCTCTTCTGCACCTCTCTGTTCCTCCTCATCATCATCATCTTCACCTCTCTTGTCCACATTCTCCTCTTTAGTGATTGACTTGCCATGTCTGCCTGCACTAATTTTCCCAAAAGGACACAGTAATGGTCAGCAGAAATTCAAACCCTCCTGGGCATCTAGGTTTTTGTGGCTTCACTAGCTGAATTATTCCTACCTGATGTCCTCTCTGCTCTCCTCTACAGCAGCTGACCACTGACCTCATGTCTGTCTCCTTCATTCCCTCTCTGTGTTCTTCTCTAAGTCACATGGTCAAACAAGTATTATTTAATAGCTTTAAATAAATTACACATCTTGCTAATG
>NC_051451.1:6422427-6429785 GCF_001649575.2 Kryptolebias marmoratus
CTGATGCAGCTGCTGTGATGCACTTCTCAAGCCGTAGGTCTCTGGTTTTAGAATATTTTTTTGGTTAGTTGGTTTGTGTTCCGCAGTCATGTCAACAAAGCATCTTGTCCGAAAAAGAATTAATGTGCGTCTGGATGGTGGACGCTTTCAGGGAAAGTCCGAAAACAGAATATTGCTCTTGTAAATGTTTAACCACTGCGATAACAATGCGCTCACGGTGTGTCCTTCAGAGAAATTAACCCATGTAAGAGAAATAAATAATTCCAAGGGTAATATCACTAAAGGGAGCGTTCCTTTCTCAAAGTTTACAAAGTAACTGCCACGTGGGACAAATTGTAAAAACGATAATCTGATGTCCCGTTCTCCTGAAGGCAGCACGGAGCTGCACCTAAAAGAAACACCATTTATACAGCTGCAGTTCTGTAACGGTTTCAATATTTTAGGCCACAATATTTTTGCAAGTAGTTCAAAGTTTAAACTGATATTGTTGTGAATCTTTTGTGTAAACTTTACCTTCAAGCAAACACCCCCCAAAAGAATATCAACGCCCCCTTTTTGAAAATATTGCTGCCAGCGCCCCCCCGTCATCCTCTCAACGCCCCCCAGGGGGCGGTACCGCCCCCGTTGAGAAACGCTATCCTAGGGTATACAGAACTTTTAGTTTTTAAGCTGAGATGATGTTTTGTTTTCTGCTGTAAATTCTGCTCTCACTCTCAGAAACTCCTTGTTTGTGTCTGCCCCATCTCAAACCTATATTTTGTTTCAGCCCTCAGATTCTCTGTCGGGTTTATAAATATCCTGAGTTTTCACTGTTTAGTGGTAAAGTGGTAAAGTGTGGTTAAACCATCAGGTTTGTATGTTTGGTTTATGACTTCTTTCCCGATGATTACTTGTTTACTGCACTTCATTTCTCCTGCATACTTATTGTTATGTACTTAATGTTTTTATACTTTTCTCGCAGACTTACTGAACTGGTCACAAACCCTGAACAGCTTAGAAAGGAGAGTCTACAGAGCCTTGATAAATTCCTCACACTTCTTTAAACTTTAAACATCATGTCCCGTATTAACCCCAAACTCAGAGTATTTTACTAAGATTATCTGTGACAGACCAACACAAAGTAGTGCATAATTGTGAAGTTTTTATCTGAAAAGTGTTGTGTGCTTTAGTATTCACCCCTCTGAGTCAGTACTTTGTAGAACCACCTTTGACTGCAGTTCCAGATGCAGTTATTTTATGGTTTGTCTCTCTCAGCTTTGCACACTGGACACTAACATTTTTGCTCTTTCTTCCTTATAAACCAGCTGCAGCTCAGTCAGATTGGGTGGAGAGCGTCTGTGAACAGCAGTTTGTAAGTCTCACCACAGATTCTCAGTTGGATTTAGGTTCTGGACTTTTATCTGACCCGTTCTATTGTAGCTCTGGTTGGATGTTTCGGGTCGTAGTCCTGCTGGAACATGAACCTCCGCCTCAGTCTCAGGTCTTTTACAGCCTCTAACAGGTTTTCTTCTAGGACTGCCCTGTATTTAGCTCCATCCATCTTCTTATCAATTCTGACCAGCTTCCCTGTCCCTGCTGAAGAGAAGCATCCCCACAGCACGATGCTGCCACCACTATGTTTCACAGCGGGGCTGGTGTGTTCAGGGTAATGTGCAGTGTTAGTTTTCTTCTCACCACTCTTCCATAAAGGACAAATTTGTGGATAGTTGTCCCGTGGACAAATTGTCTTACCTGACCTGTGGCTCTCTGCAGCCTCTCCAGTTACTACGGGCTTCATAGAACAGCTGGATTTATACTGAGATGAAATTACACAAAGGTGGTCTCTGTTTACCAATTAGGTGACATCTGAAGGATTTTAGTTCAGGGTGTCTGAGTAAAGGGGGTGAATACTAATGCATGTCACACTTTTCAGATTTGTATTAGTAAAAATTGTTGAAATCCATGAATCACTTTCCTTCCACCTCACAATTATGCACTAATAGTGTGAACTTTGTGGTTGAAACAGGACAAAATGTGGAAAAGTGTAAAGAGGATGAAAACTCTTGAAAGCAGCGTAGGCTATCAAATGGTTGGTGGTCTTCCAATGGCAGACTGTTATACAGATCTGACTAGATTGGTCATTTAATTTCAGTAATATATTTTTTTTTCCTTGTGTATTTTTCCCACATGTACTTTGATTCATTTTAAGCTGCATGGCTTTTTTATACTTTATTTTGATTCAATTTTTCAACTTACAAGTGCATACAGTCTAACAAGAGGGCTAGGGCAGGTAGTAGACATTCACACTAATAACCATCACAATTTTACAGACACTTCACACTGTATAGGGTCACAAAAAATAAACTGGAAGGAAAACTCCCAGGTGTCCGTCCAGTTGTGGAATCACAAGGGTCCGACACCTTTGGCCATAAAATGATCCCATTTTTCCCAAAACCTCTCTCCTTTTGCCTTCTAGAGTCGAATTGTAAAGGTCAACATTTCCATATTGTGAATCAAGTTTATAATGTTCACAAGATGTTTCAGAGTGGGAGGTCTAGGTTGAAGCCAACATTTGGTAATCGCCATCTTGGCTGCACACAAAAATATCTTCAGCAGGTATATGTCCTTATTACTGAGTCCCTCAGGAAGTATTCCGAGGTACATAACAGGAAATGAAAGAACTAAGAATATACCCATTGTTTCATGAATTACTCGATTAACATCATTCCAAAAGGTCTTCAACTTTGGACATTCCCAAAAAATATGAAAACAGCCCACAGAAACCACCCCGCCCCCCTCCAACAAGATGACTGTAAGCCACCCAGCTTCGATGCCTGCTTTGGCATGATAAAAAATCTGATTAGATTCTTCCAGCAAAATCGTGCCACCTTAAAGAATTTGTGGTGGACAGAATATTCCTCCAGATCCGCAGCCAGACCTCAGGTAAAATTGTTATCTTTGCTTCCTTTTCCCATCGTTGTCTGATATAATCAGTTGAGATCTTATTCATAGATACAAAAAATTCTGTACAGTTTGCCAAAGATGCCTTTTATGTTTTTTGCAGCATATGAGTCCATAAATATTTGTACTATTCCTGGGTCTGCATCCAAGTCTGAAATTTTGATTTCCTTCCTAAAGAAACTGCGGACCTGTAAATACCGATAGACGTCTTCACTGCCCACCTCATACGTCTGGCACAAATCCTCAAATTTTACTAACCCCCCATCTTTAATTATATTGCAGAATGCCGTGATTCCCTGTTTCTCCCACCTTCTATATTTGTAGTCTATCAATGCTGGAAGGAAGCGCGGGTGGTGTGCGGGCCAACTCGGTACTCCCATCTGTTTGTGAAGATTGAATTTTTTAACCACCTCTGCCCACTTCTTCAAAGAGAAACTCAAACATAAATTTTGTAATTGGTAAAGTTGGGGCAGCCCATCCAGGCAACCCAGAACATATTGTATATGGAAGTCCAACAAGGAAAGCTCAATGTCCTTCCATTTAGCCCCATATGCCGGGTTACACCAACACACCAGAGGTCTAATCTGGACACACCAATAGTAATCCACCAGGCAAGGCAGGCCCATACCCCCCGATCCCCCGGCAGCTGCAGAGTCGAGTATCTTACTCTTGGCCTTTTTTTGCTCCATATGCACCTTGAAAAATGTTTATCCCACTCTCTAAATTGTTTTGCTGGTACCTCAACTGGAAGTGCTGCAAATATGTATAATAGTCTTGGAAGAACATTTATCTTTATTGTTCGGCTCCTGCTGCCGAGGTCAAGGGGAAGCAGGCTCCACCTGTTCAGATCCTCATATATTTTCTTACTTATTTGTTTGTAATTAACCTCATATAGTTGAGCCAGATTTTTTGTTAATATAACACCCAAATACTCTATTTGTGATTGATGCCAATTAAATTGGTAACTATTTATTAACTGTTTTGAAGGAACAAAACGGAAGGTCAGAATTTGGGTTTTTTTGTATGTTGAGTTTATAACCTGAGAATCTGCCATATGTTTCCAGGATGTTCATGAGTAATGGGATACCAGATCCAGGGTTTTTAATTACTACTAAAACATCCTCCGCGTATAAGCATATTTTGTTTTCCACATTCCCTATTGTCACACCCTCCAACCCAGGCTCCTCTCTTGTAACCTGAGCCAGTGGTTCGATGAAAAGATTAAAGAGTAGTGGGCTTAATGGGCAGCCCTGCCGACATCCTCCTTGTAATATTATTTGATTCGAAAGGCTTCCATTAATTTTAATTCTTGCTTTTGGGGAGGAATACATAGTTTTTATACATTGAATGAATCCATCACAGAACCCAAATCTCTTCATTACTTGAAACAAGAACTCCCAACCTACAGTATCATATGCCTTCTCGGCATCTAGGCTGAGAATATGATCTTTAATGTGAACGGCCCTTCTTATACTATCCTGCGTTTGTCTATTACCAATGAACCCTGTCTGGTCCTCATCTATCAGGGAAGGCATCAGGGTACTCAATCTCTTAGCTAGTATCACAGCATATAGTTTGTAGTCTATATTTAATACACTAATTGGTCTAAATCCTTTAGGATCCGTTTTGTCCTTCCCCACCTTTGGTATAACTGAAAACGCTTCTTGCCATGATGGGCGAAGAGCGCCCCCTTCCAGAGTGTAGTTAAAGGAGGCCTTTAATAGTGGGAGAATAGATTCCTTCATGGCCTTATACCACTCAGGAGGAAACCCATCACAGCCCGGTGATTTGCTAATCTTAAGATTTGATATCCCATGTTCGATTTCCTCAGCTGATATTTTTGCCATTAGCTTGTCATTTTGTTTTTTTCCTATAGATGGCAGATCCAGGGAGTTAAGAAATTTTTGAATTGTTTGATTTTCCATTTTATCCGGCTGTGTGTACAAAGCTGCATAATACCCCTCAAATGATCTCTGAATTTCTTCAAGTTTATTAGTTATCTTGTTAGTTTTGGGGTTCCGAATTTTATACATTGTGTTTTCCACCTGTTGTTTCCTAAGCCTCCATGACAGCACCTTAGAGGCTTTAGACCCTGCTTCATAATATGTTTGTCTCGTATATTTAAGTTTTTTTTCCAATTTTCTCACTTAAGATTTTGTCAATCTCCTGCTTAATAGGCTTCACTTGTTCCAGTACGGAGGGGCTTTTGTTAATCAAATGCAGCTGCTCCAATCTTTTTAACATTTCCTGTAGGTTTGTTAGTTTTTTTGCTCTGATCTTTTTCAAATTAGCACATTTTGCAATTATTTTACCCCTAATATATGCTTTGGCCACATCCCACAGAATTGTAGGACTAACTGCTCCGTTATCATTAAATTCTAAGTAATTTTTAAGTTCCTTTACCATTTCCATTTTGAATGCAGTACTTGTGTTGAGCCTCCATAAAGTGTTTTTAGGGCTTCTAATTGAATTGATTTTCATACTTAAACCACAATGATCAGATATGTCTATTATATTATATCCTATTTTACAGTCTTCCACTCTGTGGAGATCCTTATTGAACATAAAAAAATAGTCAATTCCAGTGTGTATGTTATGTCTGGTCGAGTAAAAAGTAAATTTGCGGTCATATTTATGGAAATATTTCCATATATCTATAAGTCCCAATTCTAGCAAAAAAGTTTTGAATTGCTTTTCTAAATGAGTCCTCCTTCGTTCTCTGCTAGTTGTGTCCATTTTGGGGTTTAGGAGTAAATTAAAATTAAAGCTGTTTCAGTTTGTTGTTGCCTAATAACCAGCCATCACATGACTATAAATTGATGACAGAAAAATCCTAATGAAGCATATTTTGCATGCTGGGTATTGTTGCCATGATTACCAGTATTTGTGTTGGTTCCTCAGATGATGGATCAGATCCTGGATCAGTCTGACATCAGGTTTTTATGTTACAGCAGATTAAACTCTGCAACTCTCTCTTTGCTGTGAGTCCAGCAGCTAAAGTCTGATAAATACTTAATATTTGCAGCTTTTTGATGGGTACATAAAAATCTCAGACACCCGAAAGCTGCTACAGAAACTGAATGACATTAACACTGGTTATGTTCTGATCTGACCCACTGACCCAGGTACAGGCACCTCCTGAGAACTGAACCAGGTTCTGTTCAGGAGAACGAAAGTTACAGTTGTAACTACAGTTCTATGAATCCCGGATGACCGCCAGAGGCGGTGCTTCAAGCACTGAATGATCATTCTTGCACATGCGCAGGTTGAGCACTAATCACGACAAAGTCACCTGTGACCTGCCGGTGACCCACGTGACTCTATATAGTCACGTGATGACTGGCACTCAATCCCTGAACCTTCTCGCGAGACGCAAGGATTCTGAGGGACCAAGCACTCTGGCGGTCATCCGGGATTCATAGAACCATAGTTACAACTGTAACTTTCGTTTTAATTCATCCCTACTGACCGCCAGACGCGGTGCTTCAAGCCCTGGATGACGTACAATGATAAGGTCACGAGGAATCTGCAACACCCAAGGAACAACCACTGCTCACATACCTCAGTGGGATGTAGCTGGATGCTGCTCCAAGATCCCCTGAAGGGGATGAGGCACAGCCACATTTACTCTGTAAAATCGAGCAAAGGTGCTTGGTGATTTCCAGGAGGCCGCACTGCATATAATGTCCAATGGCACCCCAGTCATGGCAGCAAATGAGGTTGACATGCCCCTTGTAGAGTGGCATCTCACTCCTGCAGGCAGTGGGCGATCCTGCAATGCGTAAGCCTTAACAATTACATCCACAACCCAGTGTGAAAATCGCTGCTTAGAAAGGGCCTGACCTTTCCGTGAGCCAGAGTAGCAGACAAAAAGGCCATTTGTCTTTCAAAAAGACGCAGTGGAACTGATATATGCCTCAAGTGCACGAATCGGGCACAGAGGTTCAGAGGGGCCCCCAGTGTCAAAACGGGCAAGATGGAGCGGCTGGGTACTGCCCGACGCCAGTGACACCTTAGGGATAAATGCCACATCAGGCCACAGGGTGACACCTGAGCCATCAGGGTTCCATTGGCAGCAGGCCTCTGTTATCGATAGTGCCCGCAATTCCCCCACACGTTTAGCGGAAACCATCGCCAAAAGGAACGCTGTCTTCAGTGAGAGCCATTTGATGTCTGCAGACGCCAAGGGCTCAAACGGGGACAACCGAAGGGCCTCAAGGACCAAAGAAAGGTCCCATGCTGGTGCCACGGGGTGGTTAGGTGGATACAAGCAATGTCCTTATCTCGGCCCACTGAACAGCCATTCAGCCCAACATGCCAACAGGAAATGGCGGCTACATACACCTTCAAGGTAGACTGAGACCGTCCCCGATCCAGTAATGCTTGCAGGAAAGCCAGTATGTCAGAGACTGAACACT
>NC_051451.1:6431055-6486111 GCF_001649575.2 Kryptolebias marmoratus
GTGTGGGGTCCAGACCTAAGCTGTTCAACCACATCTGGAGTGGCCGCAATGACAGCAGCCCCAAGGGCACCACGCTGGATGCAGCTGTGAGCTTGCCCACGAGGCGAAGATGATGTACAAGAGGCAGCACCCTGCCGCGTCTGAATTCTGGGAGCGTACTCGATATACTGTCGACCCGCTGGGGCGACGGGCAAGCAGTCATCAAGACAGAATTCATGGCAATGCCCAGGAAAATAATCTCCTGTGAGGGAGTCAGGCTGCTTTTCTCCATATTCACCCGGAAGCCCAGGCGCCCCACATGGTCGAGCGCCAACTGAGTGTCTCGACGTGCTTGGTCGCGTGTCGCTGCACAAATGAGCCAGTCGTCCAGATATGGGAGGATCCTCAAGCCTTGCGCCTGCAGGGGAGAGAGGGCCGCTGCGACACATCAGGTGAACACCCTGGGGGACAGCGACAGACCGAACGGAAGGACCCTGAACTGGAAATGCTTCCCTTGGAAAGCAAAGCGAAGAAACCGCCAATGAGGCGGAGCAATTGGAACATGGAAATAAGCATCCTTGAGGTCTATGGAAGTGAACCAGTCGTTTCGGGAGATTGCCTGCAACACTTCCCTTGTGGTCAGCATACGAAAGGGAATGACTTTCAAGTATACATTCAGACCCCTGAGGTCCAAGACTGGACGTAGACCCCCAGTCTTTTTTGGAACAAGAAAATACTTTGAATAAAAGCCCCCTGGGTCCAACAGGGGGTCCACAGGCACTATCGCTCCCTTGGCCAGCAAGGTGCAGATTTCCTGGTTCAGTGCCTGTGCCTTTGCTGGGTCGTGGATGACAGTCATCCTGACCCGGCCGGGGACCGGTGGCCGGCGGCGGAACTGAAGGCGGTACCCCCGGGACAGAGTGGAGCGCACCCACAAGTCTGGGGTGTGGGCAGACCAGCTGCCGAGTTGTGCTGGGGTAAAATAACCGACCGCCGGCCTCAGGACGTCATATACGGCCCCCCGGACCTCCTGAAGGTCGGGGGGGATGGCGGCCTGACCGTGCAGCCCGGGAGGGGCGAGAGGGGAGAGCCCCCACTTGGCCTCGAGCCCGGTCTCCCCGCACTGGAGCAGGTCTTGGGACGGACCTCTGACCTGGAACCTGTGGCTCAACAAATGAAACGGACGGCAGCGGGGACCTCCGCAAGGAGCCCGCAGACGCCCAAGTGCCAACTGGTTGGCGATCACGTCTGTGAAGCCCTGCCAGCTGCTGTCTTGTACGAGACGCCTGAGCTGTACGACCCAAGGCATCCAGCGCAGCAGAGCCAAAAAGTTCTCCCGGGATCACCAGAAGGGTCCGGAGTGTTCTCCTACAAGGCTCAGTGAGGGGCGACTGCACCAGCCAGACCTGGCGGCGAGCATGAACCAGAGTAGACAGTGTGCATCCCAGCTCCCTCGTCATAAGAGCAAAGGCCTGCAGAGACGCGTCGACCAGGCCTTGGGTGGAATGGTCCAGTGAAACAGACTCCAGAGAGGAGGACAGGGCCAGCATGAGATGGGAGAGGGAGTTCCCAATCCTGCCCATGCGAGCGCCAGAGTCATAGGCCTTACAGAGAAGGTCATCAGTAATACGGCACTGGGGCCGTGGACAACGGGCATTAGGCCGCAAGACCTCCTCCGGTGGGACAATAAGCCAGGCAATGCCTGGCTCGACACCTGGCATCTGCCCCAAGCCAACCTTAGGCGCCTCCTGCATGGCTGCCAGGGCCCTGCCATCTGATGTCAGTCGTGACAACGCCTTGGTGTCTGACCAACAGGCATGCAGTTCCCGTATGTATTCCTCCGAAGGCAGAATAACAAAAGCAGTCTCCAATCTCCCGCGTCTAAAGAACGCGCTAGAAGCTGCAGGCTGGGCTGGAGGAACATCCAGCTGTAGACGGGCAAGAGCTGTCCGGATTGCGACTGTCACAGACTCCCCCCACGTCCTCCTGGGAGGCACTGGAGTCAGACCTAGAGACCCTGGATCTCAGCTCCGGAAGGTCCTCACAGAATTGGGTACCAGAGGCTGCCACTGAAATAGCATCATCATCATTGCCTGATGCTCCCTCCTGCTCAGAGGGTGGAGCCGCCCCACGACCATCCTCAGCCTGGAAAGACCGGAGGAGGGCCTTCATGTGGGCGAGCTCTGAAGTGAGGTGATCCACCTTTGTGGACAACCTCTTAGTGTCGGTGTGTTTAGCTCACTTAGCTGACACCGAAGGTGCTGCCGCAGCAGGCCGCTTCTGGCACGTTGCCTGTGCAGGTGGCAAGGGACTATGCTGCGCCACACTTAACCAATCGGTAGGCTGCTCCAGCACAGCTAACCGATCCAGTCGAACCGAGTGGGGCATGACTGTACAATTCGGGCAAGCATTGTCTGACAGCGCTTCCCTGAGGTGTTCCGCTCCAAGACAGGAGGAACACAAATCATGCCTGTCGTCTGGCTGGAGCGGAGCCATACAAGACGAGCAACATAAATTACTCAGCATCATATTGCTGATCACAGCCAAAAGGGATGGGCAGAGATTAACTCAGCGCGAGCAGAAACGCTACCGGTGAGTCAGGTATTTACTTCAACAAACCAAAATGAACTCCACGTGGGCAGAAAACGCTACCAGTGAGTCAGGTACTTACTTCAACAAACCAAAAATGAACTCCACACGGGCAGAAAATGCTACCGGTGAGTCAGGTATTTACTTTAACAACAAAAGATGAACTCCACGAGGGCAGAAAACGCTACCAGTGAGTCAGGTATTTACTTCAACAAACCAAAAATGAACTCCACGCGGGCAGAAAACGCTACAGGTGAGTCCTAACTTAAAGCGAACAGTAAACTACTGTCGTAGGAGAGAAAACACAAAACCTACCGGTCATCGCAGCAACAGCAACTGATTCGGTAAGCAGAACTCGTTCGTGCAGCCCCTGGAGGGCGAGACTCACCCGCAGCTCCGACCACGTATGGTCACAAGGCTACTAGCGACGAACGAGACGTATTGGAAAATACGGAGGTATAACACACCTGCGCGCGAGAAGAACAAAGGGATTGAGTGCCGGTCATCATGTGACCATATAGAGTCATGTGGGTCACCGGCAGGTCACAGGCGACTTTGTCGTGATTAGTACTCGACCTGCGCATGCGCAAGAATGATCATTCAGTGCTTGAAGCACCGCCTCTGGCGGTCAGTAGGGATGAAATAGAACAGAAACTTTCTTGTTACAGAACTCAATTTGAAATTTAACTCAACTCTTTATGAATTAAATGTTTCTGATGGAAAACAAAAATTGTTCAATCATCTGAAACACAAAAATCAACCTGTTTTTATTCTCTGATGACCATCGGTTTTCATGTGACCAGTTCAGTTTACTACAGCCAACCAGATGAATGTGTGTGTGTTTCATGTTAAGCTCCAGACCGTGACAGTCCATTCAGTCTCTCACACAATATATTTATTCTAGCAGAGGTAATATTCATCTGATTATAGTTTGGTTTGCTGGTATTACTGCACACACACTGTTCTATTGGTTCAGTCTGGTTTCAGTCTGACCTCCATGTTTTCTCTGCAGAGCCTGAAGTCTGATGAAGAGACAGGAAGTAACAGGAACGTCCAGCAGCTCTTTCAGACTAAAGGTACTCTGTTTTAGCTTTGTACACATTCTCTGCTCTACTACATAACAGGATGGTTTCCTCTGGCTGGAAGGATCTGAAAGTTTGGATTTTTAGGCTTTGTTCCCAGCAGCCTGTCACTAAGACGATAAAAATCACCAAAGATAACAGTCTGACAGAAAATAGCATTTTAGCTTCAACAAGGTGATTCCAAAAAAGGGAAGAACTTGAGGATTAGCTGAAAGATGATGCATCTCTAAGTTCCTGGTTCAGGTGATACGACAGGCCCCCAGCTGAGCGCCTCATGTGTTGGAGTTTTCCCCGGTGAACAAGAGGGTTGTCTCTCTGTGGCTTTGAGCTGCAAGAGAAAAGGTTCTGACTGTTGTTTAAGCTCATGCAACAGACATCAGTTCATATTACCCAGTCTTCTTGGAGTCTATAGATGGTGTCCTAGAAGGTGTTTTCCTGGGTGACCTCACTGTCCATGTGGGCAATGATTGAGTTATCTGGATGGGAGTAACTGGGAGGAACGGCCTGCCCTGATCTCAACGGTGTTTTGTTACTGAACTTCAGTTCGAGGCATGGGCTGTCCGCAAGGAACCCATGTTCAAGCACATTTAAAATCTAAACACCACAAATCAAGCTTTTCTTTTACTAAATGGCTTTCACTTTGATTAGTAAATAATTTGTTATATTTGGATGATCCTCAGAAACTGACTGAATGGTTTTAGAAAATATTTTTGAAATAAGACATGCTGAAAGGTTCAGAAGAGTAAAACTTTGTTTCCAAAGTGAATCCAATGGTTTTTATAATATAACTTTTGTTCTTCAGAAGATCCTCAGCAGCAGCAGCAGGAGCAGCAGCAGGAAGAGGAGGAGGATAGAGGAGATCATCAGGTCCTGACAGCAGTGTGTGATCACCTGGATATGCAGGTGAAGCTGAGGTTAGATTTATCAAAAAGATGAGTGGTTTGAGATGTCCTGCCTCTGTCTCTGCATGCAGGATGTTTTGCTTCAGAGGCTGGCCCCCAACCTGCACAGCACAGTCATCATCAGAGAGTTCAGAAAGGTTCTCTCTAGCTCCGCCCCCACATCAAGCTCCACCCCCATACGATCAGCTGACCTGCAGAGGGCGCCATACAGGGTATGACACACTTGAACTGTTTAAAATTGTATACAAACTGCTTTATTTGCTAAACTGTTGACTCATATGGAGGCATCAACACTTCAGCTGCTGTGGTCACATCAGCCGAAAGCCCTGCTCAGATCAAGAAGCTAAACCATGTGACTGATGAAAACAAAGCAAAGTTCAGTATCCACACAATTGTTTTCTTGTTTATAGTTACTTCTGTTTTTTTCTTTTTCCTGTTGAGAACCATGGTCTCTGACGGTCATGGCCTGAAGATGCCAAGAGAACCACATCATCTGCAAAAAAACAGAGACAAAACCCTGAGGTTCCCAAATCAGACACCCTCCTCTCCACATTTGCTCTTTAAGATCCTGTCCATGAACACCAAAAACAGGATCAGAGCCAAGGGACAGCACTGGCGGAGTCAAGCCTGCACCGAGAACAAACTTGCTTTTGTGCTGCTGATGCAGCTGTAGCTTCTGCTTTGGTTATACACATACCGAATAGCCCTTTTAAAGTGACCCTGACACCCCAAACTTCCCCAGCACCCCCACAGAATGCCTCAGTAAACACGGTCATAAGTTGGTGTAGATTCTCAGTCTTCCATGATATTAATTTTAAAGTTTTATTGAGCTATAAAGCCCTGAGTGGACAGGTGCCTGTATACCTGTCAGACCTCCTGCAACCTGATGTGCCCTCCAGATTCCTTCAATCCAATGATCATTTGCTGTTAGTTGTCCCGAGGTCCAGGCTGGTCCACAGAGGTGATCGGGTCTTTAGTTGTCCCGAGGTCCAGGCTGGTCCACAGAGGTGGTCAGACCTTTTCAGTTGTAGCTCCTAAACTGAAGAACCAGCTGCCTGTACATATCAGACAGACATTAACTCTGTGTTTTTAAGTCTCATCTTAAAACTCATTTTCACTCACTGGCTTTTAATACAGCCTGAGAGTTGACATTTTTTGCTTTATTTTAATATTTTTTTATGTCTTGTCAAATGTTTGTTTTTATTTTTGTTCAGTTGTCCTCAGTAGTCTGGTTCTGGTTGGAGGAGTACAGTGGCCTGGTTCTGGTTTTGGTGGCACTGAATCAAAGTGGGATAATCTAGATTAAAGTTAAACCCTGTGAACTCTGGTTATTTCTAAGGTTTTAGCTCACTGGTCTCACTCTGACTCTGGTTCCTTGTTCTTCATGCAGACCCACGAGGTGCTGGAGGAGGTCTCGGCTCACTTCTCCTCCCCCTCTCTGCTGACAGCCACCGTGGGTCAGAGGGTCCTTAGCCGACTGGATGATGGGACAGGATACACCAGCCCTGACCGGGTCGCAGCACTGTGGACCGAGGAGGGTATTAGGAACAGCAAGGAGATCCTGCAGGTCAGCTCAGATCAGAATTAACCTTCACAGTTCTGCAGGTCTCAAAAACATTTAATGACCGTGAACCAGTCCTCCTGCTGCTGCAGGTGAGTTTACATGGTTCTGTTTGAGATGGAGGGGATGTAACTCTGGGTCTGCAGCCAGCAGTACATACACTTACATTAACACAGGTAAAAACACCATAAAACCAATAAATATCATTTCAGTTAAACAAGATGCTCAAAGTCCAACAATAAAAACAATGTAATGTGAAAAGATATCATAAAAATACTTCTGACAAATTATTTTCAGAATAATCATAAATTAGAAGAAAGACTACGTGTTATTCAGGAATGACATTGTAGATATGATAAGAGTTTCTGTCTGTTTGTTGGCATGCTGTATTTTCTGCCTGATGGAAGCAGCTGAAATTCTGTGAACAGGGTGGCTAGGATCCTGCAGAATCTTCTCTGCCTAGTCTTGTGCAGGCTGCATGTTTTAATGATGCTCTGCAGTCTGTTTCCAGACCTGAGTGAAACAAACCCAAGCCAATACACTAAAGACAAGGTCAAGACTGATTCCATAAAATATTTTCATAAAAACACTGCCAACTTTAAAACAACTAAGTTTCCCAAAAAAAGTCAATTCTTTGATGAGCCTTCCTAATGATGGCCTCCACCTGGATGTAAAAAAACTGTGAATGAAATGCTTAGGTATTTATAACGATCCACCACCTCTACAACCTGATCCTTGATCACAACTATTGAGATTGGTCATCGGTTTTTCCTAAAGTCAACAACCATCTCTTTAGTTTTCAACACATTTATGTTCAAGTGGGATACGCTACACCACTCTGAGAAAACAATCACTATGGAAGCGTGGTCCATTTCATCACCTATCAGCAGGGACACTTTGACAGAGTCATTAGCAAATGTTACATCATGCTGGCCTATTGGTATAGAGAGCATACATCCCTGTGGTTATCCAAAGAGGACACCAGAACGTTAGACACTGTTCCATTTACTTTGACTCGCTGGGACCTGTTGGGTAAAAATTCAATTAGCCAACTGAGTGGGCCAGCATCAGTATCAAAGGTGCTTTTTACCTGTCCTGCCAAGATGTGGGGTTTGGATCTTCCTCTCCAGCTCTTCCTCTGCTTCAACACGACTTCCTGATTTTTAACAAACAAACTGTCTTTGTCTTGTTTTAGCCCAAACTACCTCATCAGTTCTGAGGATTTCATCTGTGAGGTCCAAACTGGTTCCAAACCACTGAGGCCCATCAGAACCTCAGATATCAGCTCAGTCACATTCCTGTTACAGAACCAAGCCAGATCTCCTCAGTCCAGTTCAAGGTGATCTGCAGCCAGAATCACCCAGTTTCAGAACTTCTTTAGAACTGTAAACACCGTCATTAAAAACTGAGGCTCCTAATTGTTCCAAACTAACGATGATAATTACTCTCAAGGAATTCATCTCTGCTGCACAAACACACAATTATCAGATGAAAAGACCTGAAATGGTTTAAACCTGACAGCAGCGCCCTCTGCTGTCAGGAGGATGAACTGCTGAAATTAAACATTTGACGATTATTGGTCATTTATATTCTACGGAAATGCTCTGTTTTATAAATTTTAGTTAGCAGTCTGTCTGTTTTTATGTTGGCACAAGCCATCGCAGGAAAACCTTTAAAACTCTAACATGAATCTATAAAACATGAAGAGTGAAAACCAGGAAAAAACACACCTTTAGTTTTATGAGTAATCTTTTAGAAGTTTTCATAAAATTAAACTAAAACCTAAATTCAAAATTAATTTTAGAGGAAACACGCTAATTTAAGCATCAGGATTATTCCTACGCTTCTGTTATTTTCCTAACTGGACCTTTAACTGTGGCTCTCACGTGTTTTTAAGTTAAATGTAAAAATAAAATTAAATGTCAAATTATTGTTGAGCAATAATTTGCTCAACATCTTGTAGTTTGCAGATTGTATACAGACAATTCACTGATAAAACAGACACAGATAAATTAATTTTCTTCTGTTTGTTTGTGTCTGCAGACCCTGGACTTCCCCCTGGATGAGCGTCTCAGTCTGGTGGATCTGACCCTGGCTCTGGACAATGAGCTGCTGGTCAGCGGGAACGGGATCCACCAGGTGGCCCTCATCTCCTACAAGAACGAGATCCAACACCTGCAGTAGGTTTTCCATCAGTTGATACAAGACTGGAAGGGAAGGTGGGGTCTGCAGCCACTTCACCTGTGGTCTGTGCTGCCTCTCAGTGGGGTGTTGGAGCAGGCCTCCAGGGAGCGGGACAAGCTGAGGGTGGACCTGGACCTGGCCAATCAGAGGATCTTACAGCTGGTCAGAGAAGTGGACGATCGCCATGCTAACATGGAGACACTCAACGAGAGCAGAATCAGGTCAGACTGTAAAATTACCCACTTAGTTTAATCATGTGTGTAGAAAGGATTTTGGGATATGAGAGCTCCCAGAGTGACAGGATGGAACAGGTCATGTGATCAGTATTGTTTGTTTGATGGTTCTGATTGTCAGGGACCTGGAGCAGGATTTCCAAGACCGTTTGACGTCTCTGCGCAGTCAGTCGGTGCAGGAGAACGAGGCCCTACTGCAGCAGGTGGACAGAGAATGCCGCTCGCTGCAGGAGGAGCTGCAGCTGGTCAGAGTGCAGGAGGCGGAGCTACAGGAAGAGCTGAGCAGCGCCGCACAGGTCAGTCCTGGTGAATCAGTCTGGAACTCCTAACTGATAGTACCAGCTTCTGGTATCAATGTGGAACATGATGTTCCTCACTCATCATGTTTTGCTGTGTTCCTCAGGATGTTTGGATCATGTTCTGCTCGGTTCTTCTATGTGTTTGATGTTTCATCTGGGTTTCTCAGGATGTTTGCTGTTCTGTTGTGTTCCTTAGAATGCTCAGTGTTCTGCTGGGTTCTTCAGTATGTCTGACATTCTGCTGTGTTCCTCAGGAGAACCTCCATCTGGAGGAGGAGCTGGATGCTGTGAAAATAAAGCTGAATGAGGCAGAAAGTTTAGTGAACCGACTCCAGGGAGACCTGAAGCAGCTTCTGCACCACAAGGTGACACAAAGGAATTCAACACACACACACTCAGCCACCTCCATCAGGACCTGAGTCTGCCAGGATCATCTGACCCATCAGATCTCTGCAGATTCTGGTTTAGTGTGAACAGACTCTTTCCTCAGAGATCAATAATGATTAACAGTTTTCGGTCTTTAGTTAGAAATGTTCCATGGTTGGTATTAATAATAATAATAATAATAATAAATAATATTTGGATCAGTCTGCATACCCCTACTTCATTGATGTAAAAGTTGGATGTTATGCAACATGACGGTTCAGCCTTGGGTCGCTTTGAATAACATTGAATATTTATCTGATTTAGTATCATATATGAATCTCGCATATCTCAGTCAGTTTGAACCTGGTTCTTGTGTTTTTGGTCACAAACAGCTGTGATCTGTATGACAAGAAGACAAACAGTCCCTCGTGGCTGATGCAGCTCATAATGTTCAGAACTCATCAAAGAACAGGACAGATTTGTATTTTTCTCCAGGAAAGAAGTTTTTTTCAGGTCATGTGACTTTGACTCAATGGATCAAAGGATTCTTCAGGATTTAGTTTCAGCTTGTTGCTCGTTCTGTTTGACTGATGTGAAAGAATGGAAAAAATCACAAGAAGCAGAAAGATCCGGTCACATGAATGTCGCATGACTCTGTGTCCACAGTCACCTGGTTGAGCTGGTTCTGGATCAGCTGGAGCACAAAGTACTGCAGGTGACATCCTGATGGAGGATGGAGATGTTTGAGGTTGAAGTTAGGACAAAATCAGGTTCTTGTAAATGTTCCCTGCTGCAGAACATTTATAGAACCACCTGGATGGTTTTAACATGTGTTGATATTTGATACAGGTGCAGTCCGGATGGTGTTCGGTGACTCATCTCCATGTAGCTGATGAATGATTAATGAAAGTTTCCTTCTCCTTCCTGCTCTGACCATCATCTTTACCTGCTGCTGTTTCACCCGATCAATCGATTGGTTCATTGTCAGATTATAGGATCCACTAAATGTGTTCTGTTCTGACAGTTTGGCAGTTTGGACCCGACCGGCGCCACTCTGAGCCATGAGGAGAAATTCTGTGAAATCATTGAACAGTACGAGCGGCAGTGCAGGGTAGGAACTGTTTTTACGCTGCTGCTTTTCAACATGCTGACTCTAAAACCATTATTTTGATTTTTACTGCATGGGATTAAGATTTACTGATTCATGCAGACATAATCCAGAACTCCTGATCCAGAACTCCTGATCAGGAACTCGCCTGTTTCGGTTTCCTTCAGTGATCCAGGTTTTCCCGTAATTTTTAAAAGTGGTCTGGATCAACAGTTTGGCAAAATTTCTGAATGTTTTTCAAAGGGCTTTGGATTTTGGCTGCTTTTTCACTCAGTTTCAGTTTTTGCTCTTGAAGAGAGAAGACCTGTGACCTTTGACCTTAACTCTGACCTCTGAGTTAAGGTCAAAGGTCATAGAAAAGGATCCTAAATTCAGGAAATGAAACATTAGTGTCAGGTTTGTTTTATTAACTTCTCCTTCGGGTACTTTAATGTTCGTTTTTTAGCTTACACAAGGAAAACATAATTGTTTAAATGTAATATGCCAAATTTATAATATGCCAAATATGCCAAATTCTAGACTGTGAGTTTCCTCCCACCGTCTAAAAACATGCATGTAAGGCTGCCTTCAGGCCCAGGCCTCCCTTGAAAAAGAGATCTGCGATCTCAATGGGATTTTCCTGGTTAAATAAAAAGTAAATAAATAAATGATTTAAATAGAAATTTTCATGACCACGATCTAAGACATATTTTCCAACATTCGGGAATTATTGATTAAAGAAAAAATGTTTTAAAATAGAAAATGCTAAAAAAAACATAACATTTTGTGTCATATATATATTTAAACAAATGTAAAAAGTTATTTTAAAATTTACATTTTTAAAGCATATAAAAATTAAAAAACATTCAGTGCTATAAAAAATATTTTTAAAGATTCTTTTAAATTTTGTAATAATTTAATACAATTAAAGTTAAAATAAAAATGTAAAACATTTAACATCTAAAAAATCTTTTAAAAAATCTTTTAAAAATTGTTTTAAACTGCAAACTTATTTGCATTCATTTTTAATTTAAAATAAAAAAAAATAATTTTGAGAAATTAAAAAAACATTGTTATTGAAATGTTTAAAAACGGTTGTAAAATTTGTTTAAAGATTTAAAGTTATAAATAAATAAATTATTCAAATTCTAAAATCATTTAAATGTTTTTAAAATGAATTTAAAATAGTTTTAATTTGAATATAGATCAAATTAAAATTAAGAAAAAAAATAGCTATTTTTTTGTCCTTTAATTTTTTTTTTTTATTAAAATTTATCAAATTAGTTAAAAAATACCCCTAAATAGCTGCTGACATTTTTATTTTAAAGTAAAAATACAGAAAATAATGTAAATGTTAGTTCGGCTGTTCTGATGCACATTAGGTTGGGTTGTTTGTAGGTTCATCAACAAGAGTTTGATCAGCTCCCTTTTCACATAAAAATCAAAATTACTGAAATGTTCAAACTGTGTTTTTTTTAGCTTCAAATTTAGCTAATTACCATAAGAAGTTAGCAGTGAGCATGCCCAGGTTTCTGAAGCAACGACTGTCAGACTGGTGGGTCAGTGCTAATACAGGTAAAATATTTTGCAAGTTGAATACAATTACATCAAGGGCCATATCTAGCCCACAAGACTTCAGTTTGACACGTGAGTCTGTTTAACTTCCTGCAGACCTCATCATCCATAAAACTCCACAAATGTTCTTATAACAAACTTTCAGATTTTGTGGTGCTGAAGCTCCAGAAATAAACACCTTAAATTTTTAGAATGTGAACAAATAAAAGATGAAATCAGAGTTTGGGCTCTCAGGTTTAATCTGTTCTCTCAGGAATCAAAACTTCTTCTCAAATCACAGAAGTGAATTCAAATCAGTCCGCTCTGTGTGGAGATTCTTCATGACGTTCCTGCTGTGACACAGATTTATAAAACTGTAGAGAAATGTTTCTATTCTCCTGCAGGAATTACAGCTAAAATAACTATTAAAATCTGATTATTTAAGTCATTTAAAAATTTTATTAGAGCATAATATTGACCTCACAGAGGAAACTTTTAAAGTCATGTGCTCAGAAACAGAACTTTCTTCTTGTGTTTGTGCACTTGAATGCCTCGTCCAAGTCTGACAGAAAGCGAGAGCAGCTGGATGTTCAGGTGTGATAATGTGATTTGTGCAGGAGATGATCAGGTGCAACTTTGTGATTCAGGGAGTTTCGGTTTTCTGTCTCTTTTTTTGGCTGTATTTGACACCATGTATTCATGTTTAGCCTTAATCCAAAAAGAAAAAAATCCAGTTACAGTTTCTGATTGGTCACATTTGCTGTGATGTCACATAACTGAGTTTCATTGGTTTTGAGAGAGCCATGAAAACACTGCAGCAAGTTTGTTTGGCTCTTATTTCTCACAAACCTACAGAAAGTTTGTGTGTTTGTATTCTGAACTGAGATATGAACCTATTTGTTGCATTCAGGAGCTGCAGGACAGAAACGATGAGCTGAGCACAGAGCTGGAACTACTGAGGAGTCAGAAGAGCAGCAGGAAGTCCAAACGACCCACAGGAAATGATGCTGACGCCTCAGCACTGAGCTGGAGTCAACAACTCACCGAGTCTGACTCCGGTAAACAAAGACCACCACATAGCAAGCCACACAGATCAGTAACACTGAGTCTGACTCCAGTAAATAAAGGAGCTTCGTTCCTCGGGGTGCTGGGCTCAGCACCCAGTGGAGCTTGGACCACAGCCTCTGCTCCTCTGTATTGAAAGGATCCAGCTGAGGAGGTTGAACATCTGATTAGGGCGCCTCCCTTTGGAGCAGGTTCCACTGGGAGATGACCCCGGGGGAGACCCAAGGCCATTCTATAAGGGAGGTTTAACAAACTGGGTTTATCTATGTTACAATGAGATTAAATAATTCAGAATTTCTTTACCTTGAGTAAAAAATCTATTATCAGTTATTGTTAGTTAAAATGTTGGGGGAAAAATAATGTTTTCAGGAACGCATGTTTGAATGAGATTCTTAAAACCATAAACATTTATAGTTAATCTTTTTTATTACAGAAATTATTTACTTAAAACTAACAGAAAATGATGTTCTGTGACAACAGGTTTTATTTTAACTTTTTATTCTTTAAACGGTTCCTTTATTTATGATCTTAAAGATTTCTTCATTTAACTTCCCTCCCTGCCTCTGGACAGATGTTTTATATCTGTAGGACTTTTATTTAATACCCACTTGCTACTTTTAAAACTTTTGTTTCCCCTGTTGAAGAAACCCTTTGGTTTTTAATACAGATGTGCAGTTATGTGTTTCTGACAGAAGGCGGTGCCACTTTCTGCATTAAATTCACAAATCTGTTCAAAACATTTCACTACCTACATATTTCATTTCAGACTTCATTTTTTTTCTCTTCTTTATTCAACAATTAACTGAATGTTTTGTCTGAAAAATAAAGAAGCAGTTAAACAAAACAAGTAAACTAGCTGGTTAAATGAACTGATTGTGAAACACAGTCAGCAGAAAGCTGAACTGGACTTTCAGGTTGGTTCTGAATGGGTATGTTGGGCCTCACCCACAAACAGCACTGAGTCTTCATTGTGTCTCGCAGTGAGTCTGTTTTTCTGTAAAGATCAACTGTTAAACGCCTTCACATTTGTTTGTTTTCAGAGGATTCAGACATGAAGCGCAGCTCGTCTCCGGTGGTGAGGAAGAAACTGCAGCCGGTCAATAAAACTGGTGAGAAACACACACACACACACACACACACACACTCTTGAGACAGTCTGAATCTGAACCAGAACCATCTGTTAGTTTAGAGATTGAGCAGATCAGACTGGGAGCTGAAGGGTTCTGATCCAGTTCAGAGACGAGGAGCAGACCAACATCCATCAAGTCATTTAAATCCTGCCTGTAATTGGCTGACACAGCTGTCAGTCAAAGATCATTACCCAAACATAAACAAACGTAGATTAAACACAAGCTTTGAGGATGGAGATTTATCCAAGAACCTCCTGACTGAGAGTACCTGCACCTGTAAGCCCACCTCATGGTCCCACTTGTTTGTCCACAGCTCTGTCCTCATTGGACGACATCTCAGGTCCTGCGGTCAGCATCCAGACTGAACTGGCAGTGGAGCAGCTGAAGGAGAAACACCAGCAGGAGCTGCAGCAGCTCAACATCCAGCTGGAGACTCAGGTAACATGGTGACCAACTGCAAAAATTCTGGTTTTAGGTCTTTAAAGGAGAACTGATCCTCCGCTTCTTCAGATGAACTACTATGAGCGGCAGCTGGAGAAGATGAAGGACAGCATGGAAGTGGAGAGGAAGGACATCTCTCAGGCCTTCAAGGTGACTGAGTGTTCACATCTTTAGCATTAACTCATTAAGACTGTGGAGCTCTAAAATGAATCTAAAATCAGAATCAGTTTTCTGGAAAATGAGTTAGAAGTCTGAATATGTGCAGATATGTTGGTTAACCTGAAGAGTTTTGAGTATATTTTGTGTCTCTTTACTATGAGATTAAAATAAAAACTTCATTCTACAGATAAATGTAAATGTTGTTTTTTTCCTGTGGTGTGTAATCAGCTGGAGATCAGTGAGCTGGAGGAGCAGAGGACTCAGGCAGAGCACCAGGTAAAGCAGCTGAAGGAGAGTGTGGACAAACTGCAGACTCAAATCCAATATGGAGGAAGTGGAAGGAGCAACGAGATGGAGCGCAGGTGAGGAAGAGGAGCTTCAGTCTGCAGACAAATGAGTAAATTAATAAGCAAAACTAAAGAGTATTTCAGATTTATTAACTAATATTTACAGTGTGACACACCAACCATGAATCTTTGTATTTAGGCAGAGTTCAGTTTGTTTTTCTACTGTGCTGTGTAAAACTGGTTCTGGGTTCATTTAGTTACAGATTAATTTGTTTATTCCCAGAATCATAAAATAAATCACATTAATGTAAAACTGTTAAAGTATTAACGTTTATGTCTGTGCAATTTTTACTTGATGAAAATTGTTTTTAAACATCAAGTGAAAGAAGTGCAGATTTGCTTTGCACAGATTTAGTTTTTGTATCATTAATCAAAAAGAAACAATTTAAATTAAAATCATTAAAATTTCAAAGAAATCGTTTTAAAAATCAGACTGGAAAAATTGGGGGGAAAAAGTCTGGTCATGGACCACAGGATCAGTTTTTTATTTTTTATTTTTATTTTTTTACACTCTGTTCAATAAATTTTAAAACTTCCAGCATAATCAGAAATTGTTTTAACATGAACAAAGAGAATGTCTCTATGTATAAGAATGGCAACACTTCTTGATTTGCTGAAAAAGGACAAAAGATACATCAGTCCAAACCAGCTCCTCTTCAGTCTGGTGTGGTCTACATCCCTCAAATGGGTCTCTTGTTTGTAAATTAAATGAACATTGTGATAGTGTAGATGGTGCAAAACATTTTTGTGTTTGATTGGACTATTCAGGCTCTTACAATTCAAACTAGCAAACCTAATATTCCCATCCACACTAAGTTGGGACCTATAAATAAAGAAAAGTTTCAGCATGTGATAAAATAGAGAAAAGACAAGAAAAAAAAGACAAAAATAATGTCAGATGCATTACCACAATAAACACAACACCTGCATAAATTTGTAAATTTGAGGCAGGTGTCATTCAAATTCCTCTTGAAACAAAATTTACAAACAAACCCCCGAATTCAGAACAGGACATGCTCCTTCTTTCCCAGCTGAAGCATCCATCCAGTAATGTGTGCTACCTCACTTCACAATAAACACAACCGAAATCTGATGTTATCCATAGTTTGCACATACTACAAATCAACCTTAAGGAATGTGTAAATAATCTGTCCCATATTTAAAAAAAAAAGAATTTATAATCTATAAAGCAGGAAAAGGTGCCCCAAACTAAATAAGGTTTGATTATGCTACATTTAATAGTACATTTAAAATGAAAAAAAAAAAAAATAATAATAATAAATATTTAAAAAGAAGAAATATCAGTACATCTGTGTTTTAAGTAAAATACTGGTATCATACTCAGCAGAGTAAGTATTTTAGCCAGAGACAAACCCAGCACACAGCTGATGTTACATGTTGAAGTGCAGATCTCAGCTGCAGCCACACAGACCATGGTTATGTGTAGAGTAGCTTGATACTGGAGACTGAATTTAACATTAGCACGGCCATGGAGCTCCTCCTTCATGAGGATAAAAGCCTACCTTCATCTGGCCACAGTGGGTGTGAAGTCCAGGAAAATGTACACCTCTTCCCATTCCGTAGCAGAGGGAAAAGGTTATTAATTATTCATTCAGCTTTGATTTTATCTTTTTTTTTATTTTGCATATCATGCTGTCATGTGATTATACCTGAGGTTTGGGTTGGAAACACCTTGGTGTCTGACAGCTTAGCTGAAGTATGTACTTGGGTAAATGGAGGTGTGGGGATCCCTGCTCAGACTGTTGTCCTGTGACCTGGTTCTGGTCACAGAACAACAGTGGAGTTCAGTAGAGTGTTTGTCTCCCAGCTGTATAACAGTTTGATCTGCTGCGCTGAGTTCTTTCTGTCAGTCTGAACAGCTTCTGTGTTTTCTTGTCTCTGACTGACTCTGCAATGTTTCTGTTCTTCCTCCTAGGGTGCAGCGGGAGCGGGCCGAGCTCGAACAGAACTTTGCCAGAGAGATCAGTAACCTGGTCCAGAAACTGAGCAGTGAGAAGGACCAGCTGGAGGCGGAGCTAAAGCTGAAGATGGACCAGGAAGTGATGCATGTCAGGTGGGTAGTGACACTGGAACACTGCTGGAGACATCCTCTAATGTTAGAGACCATTTTGTTTATAAAGCAAAAGGTCACACAAAACAACAAACAAATAAACAATAGAAAAACAACAAACAGATAGACAACCAATAAATCTGTACTGATATAAAATAATTATTTTTAACATGTGAGCTGTGTGCTGTGAGCAGAGAGGAGTCTAAGCTGCTCCTCACTCAGGTGAAGCAGCAGCACCTCCATCAGCTCCACCAGGAGCAGCAAGACCTCAAGACCAGGATGGAGCAGGAGGTCTGCAGACTACAGGAAGTCCTGCAGAGATTTAGCCAGTCAGAGGCCAGTATAAAAATGGAAATGGAAGTCTCTTGGAGGAGGTGTTTGGAGCTGGAGGCCCGTCTGGAGGAGTCCTGCACTCAGCTTGAGGAGAGCATCTCCTACCTGGAGACTCAGAAGGTTCTGAACAAACGTCTGGTCTTGGAGAGGAGCAGCATGGAGGAGGAGCTGCAGCAGATTAGGAGGCAGGAGGAGGAGCTTCAGGTCCAGGTGCACCAGCTGAGGGAGGAGCTTCAGGTTCAGAATCATCAGGAGAAGGTTGATGGCTGCAGATCCTCTGTCCAGCTACAGACCGTCTCCTCTCTCAAGTCTGAACTGGAGACTCTGCAGGAAGTCCTGACAAACAGAAGTGAGTCTGTCTCCGGACTCACAGTTGAATTGGACTCCTTGAAGACGGACCGGGCCCGGCTGATTCAGGACCTGAAAGACCAAGGCATGGCTATGGACAACCTACAGTTGCAGCTAGACTTGGCCTCTGAGGAGCTGAACCGGGGGAGGAGCAGTGAAGCCTGTCTTCAGGAGGCTCTGAAGCAGGAGCAGAATCGGGCCTCTCAGATCTGGTCCAGTCTGGCAGAAGAGAGGCAAGAGTTGGCCCGTCTGGACCAGGAGAATAGGACCTACATCCATCTGGTGGACCAGCTGTCCACTCAGATTGTGGAGATGGAAGAGGAGATCTCATCACTCCGAAACCACCTAAAAGATCTCAGCTTGCAGCTTAATGACACAGCAGACCTGGTTCTGGACCTACGCAAGCAGCTCAACTCCAAAACTAGTGAATTGGACCGGTTGCGGGCAGAGGGTGCAGACAGGAACTCCTTGTTTGAGAACCAGAACTCTGAGCTGAAGCGCATCAGGGAGCAGGTCCTCTTCCTGCAGCAGGCTCTTCAGGACTCCCAGAACCAGTTCAGAACCCATGAGGAGGACTTTGACAGGGAGAAGAGGAAGATGGTCCAGCAGCTAATGGAGTTAGAGAAGCTGGTTCTGGATCTGGAGGACATGATGGAGCTGAATGCTCCTCACAGGTTCGTGAGACTGAGCCAGAGCCAGAACCTGGTCTTAAACTTTGACTAACCTCCGTCTGGTAGAACCAAATAGACTAATCATACTGGGACGCTCGGTCTGATCTGCTGCATGAGACGGAATGAATCCCCCACAATGCACTGCTGCATCTCTGAGTGACAAACATCTAAACGCATGAACAAACGGATCATCAATCACAGACTAATCATAAATAACGGCATCTTCCACCTTCATCTGTCCTCCCTCTTGTCTGTCTCGGTCTTCCTGTCTGTCTGCTCTCCTGTCTTTGTCAACCTGTTTGATCTCGTCTCTGTCCTGCTGTCTCTGTTCTCCTGTCTGTCCTGTTGTTTGTTACTGAAATAACTCTAATCTTCCATCAAAGTATTTCTGAAACATACATGAAGTTCAGTTTCTATTCTGAGCTGTAGATGATGTTTCTGATGTTCTGCAGGACTCAACAAATCCACGCCTGCATGTTGAAGAACACAGATCCTTCAGATTTTCCTCCTTATCTTCATCAAACCATCCTGATTAATTAAAGCTGATTTCAGTGATCCTGGGTCATTATATCCAGTCTGAGTTTCTTTTTTAACATTCTATTTATTTGATTTTTAATATATTAAATCAATGATAAACAACAAACAACCTTCACCCCAGCACCTATCTCTAACAAACAAGTAGAAGAAAATAAATAGATTTTTTTGGTAAAAAAGATAAAATAAAAAAGTAATAAAAATTTTAAAAAGATCTATAAATGCACATACATATCCATATAAATTACATGTATGCATATATACACACATGTCCAAAACCCATCACTGCTCAGAATGATCTGACATCCTGTACCTTTAACATCAGACAGAAAGGGATTCCAGGTTCTTTCAAATGATCCAGTCCTACCAGCCAAAGTCAGACTGAATTATTTTTTCCACTTTAGGACTTCACTAATCCAGCTTGTATATGTAGGTGGAGCTACAGATTTCCAGTTTAGCAGTATTAGCTTCCTGACCAGAAGAATTATGAACGTTATTGAGTCTTTTTTAGTAGGAGAGAGAAAATGAAGTAGGCCACACTTCAAACATGGCAGTTAAACCATTAGGAGCAATATCATCTCCAAATAATGTGAACAAAAAATTTCAGACCAGAACCTCTTCTTGTAAGGACAGCTCTAAAGCCTGTGAGTAATTTGATGTGGCCTGTTGGCATCATTCACACAGAGGGGACACTGTGTCAGATATTTTTCTGAGCCTGGCTTTAGTGTAGTGAGTTCCACGCAAGACTCTAACATTGCATGAAACTGTGCCGAACAAAGACTGAAGATCTGTGTACCTTCTTTAAAACCTCGTCCCAAACATAATCTGAAATCATCATTCCCAAGTCTGTCTCCCATCCAGTTTTCTGTTCATGGGAATAGTTTAACAGGTTAAAAATATCTGAATATAGGAGTTTATGACTATGGCTTGTTGAACTGCAGAACTCAGCTGGAAGAGGTCCGATCAGAGAATGGAGCTCTGCAGGAGAGACTGAGGGTTCTGCAGCAGGATGTCCAGAACCTGGAAGATGATGTGGTCAAGAAAAGGTGAGTGAATCCTGCTCAGCGGAATGTGATGCTTTAAACCAGTGGTGTCCAATCCTTGTCCTGGAGGGCCACTATCCTGCAGGTTTTACATGTTTCTATATTTTGACACACCTGATTTGAATGATTGAGTGATTAGCAGGCTTCTGCAGAACTTAAGGACCTGCTGAAGAGCAGGATAGTGGCCCTCAAAGGCCAGGACTGGACACCACTGCTTTAAAGGGATAGTCCAGTCATCATTGAGGTAATGTTCTGTCTGATGGTTCTTAATAGTCAGGGGACTTGGAGCATGGATCTACTGTATATGTTCATAGACATGCTGATCAGAGGGACTTAAACCTCAGCCCTTTTAATAGTGCATGTTTAAGACTAGTTTAACATTTTTAACCAAGAGTTGTTTTATAAGCCTGAAGAACAATTAAAATAAATAAAAACAGGCTCTCGTTTGATTAGCCATTAGCCTAACCTGGACGAAGACTTTGTATCTTTCTCCATCCTCCATGCTCCATGGCTGATGCCACGGCTGATAAGGTACTAACTTATATTAGCGTAGTAACACAGATGTTTGGTTGGGAAAGCTGTGACAAACTAAACAAATGCTGTCATGCAAAAGTGTTGAGTTTTAATATTCACTAATGTAGCGTTCTTTGACACCAAATGTTTTTTGTTTTTTTTACAAAGTTTTATAAGCCTGAAAAAGATAAAAAATAAAATTAAAAAAAAGCCTGGCTAAAGACTTGCCTCTTTCTCCATCTTCTGTGCTCTGATGGATGTCACTACTACTAACTACTGAGAGCCAATCGACAAAAACATCACTTCAAAAATGAAGAAGAACCCTACTGTTAAGTACCGACATATCTTCACTAACTCACTCGCTGCCTGCTTCATCCGTCCATCAGATACACAAAAGGTTCTGATTAGAGGCCGGTGGTGTTTCTCACTGGGCTGCCTCTGCTGGGGAACACTGGAGACACTAAACAGGGAGATAATACACAAGATGTTTGCCACAAAGCTTTGACTATTTTGAGACATTTTGGAGACTCTGTCATGAATTCTGCTCATAATTTGTGGCCAACAGCTCCAGCTCAGTGAGAAACTGGCTTAAACAAACATGTTTAATTTTCAGTTTGTTGATAAAACAGAAAAAAAAACCTTTCTGCCTCATGATTTTCCTGTGTGAGGAAATAAAACCAGAAGATTGTTTCCTGACAGGAGGCGACTGGAGGAGATGGACAGAGAATGTGAAAGGAGTAGAGAGGAGGAGGAGAGGCTGCACAAGGAGGTGAGAAGGTCCAAAATCTTGATACCAAACCCAAACCAGAGTCTATTCAGGTACCAACAGTTTTTCTTCTTTTTCTTTCGGCTGTTCCCTTTTCAGGGGTCTCCACAACAAGTCATCCTCCTCCATCTAACTCTGTCTTATGCGTCCTCTGTCCTCACTCCAACTACCTCCATGTCCTCTCTAACTGCATCCATATGTCTCCTCTTTTTTTTTCCTGGCAGCTGCATCTCTAACATCCTTCTACCAATATACCCACTGTCCCTCCTCTGCACATGTCCAAACCATCTCAGTCTGGCCTCTCTAACTTTACCTCCCAGTCGTTCAACCTGTGCTGTACCTCTGATGACCTCATTCCTAACCCTAGCCATCCTCATCCCTCCCAAGGAGAACCTCAACATCTTCAGCTCTGCCACTTCCAGTTCTGTCTCCTGTCTTTTTGTCAGTGCCACTGTCTCCAAAGCATACAACATATCTGCTCTCACCACTGTCTTGTAAACCTTTCCTTTGACCTTTGCTGCCACCCTTTTGTCACAAATCACTCCTGAAACTTTTCTCCATCCACTCCATCCTGCCTGGACTCTCTACTTCACCTCTTTATCACTCTCCCCATCTCCTGGACAGTTGACCCTGAGTACTTGAAGTCCTGCTCTTTTGTGACCTCTGCTCCTTGTAGCCTCACTGTTCCACCTGCCTCCCTCTCATTCACACACAGGTACTCCGTCTTTCTACGGCTGACCTTTATCCCTCGCCTTTCAAGTGCATACCTCCACCTTTCCAGGTTCTCACCACAGATCACAATGTCATCTGCAAACATCATAGTCCATGGGGACTCCTGGCTAACCTCATCTGTTAGTCTGTCCATCACCAGAGCAAACAAGAAGGGGCTCGGAGCCGATCCTTGATGTGTCCCACCTCCATATTAAAGCTATTTGTCACTTCTCAGATGACTAAATACTGAAATTCACAGAAACCTCCAGCGGTTCTCAGAATTTTCAAAGTCAACGTCAAATTTATTTACATAGCACTTTTCAGCAACAAGGTGGTTTAAAGTGCTTATTAATTGGACTGAAATCAACTTTGACCTCTGTAATAAAAGCTTTGAATCGTTTCAGTTCAGGGTGGTGATCATTTTGTTTTGGTTTTGTTTCCATCTGCAGAACTCTAAATATCGTGAGGAGGTTCTGGATATGAGCAGCAGGAACCTTCAGCTCAGTAACGACAACAGTGACCTCATCTCTCGACTCCATGAGGAGCAGGAGTCCGTCCGGATCCTGCAGCACCGCCTGGAGATGGTTTCCAAGGAGCAAGAGGAGGATGGATTTGCTGTGAGCCGAGCTGCTTGTTTTAGAAGTTAAGAGGTGAAAATCAGTAAGCTGACCGAGCGTCTGTTGATGTTGCTGTTGTCTCAGGTGCGGCGGCTGCAGGAGGCGGCGCTACAGGAGAACAAGCTGCTGGAGAAAGAGCTGAGCACATTTAAGGAGAAGGTGAAGATCCAATCAAATGATTCAATCAGGATGTTTATAGCTGATTGGTGACTGATGATTGTTTATTTCCCAGCTGGGCCGTCACTCACAGCTAGAGGCGGAGCTTAACAGTGTGACTGTGAAACTGCAAACGATGGAGGAGGAGAAGAAGAGTCTGCAGAGAGACGCCGAGGACCGAAACCACAAGGTCAGACTGAAACCAGCTGCCTTAAAGGTTAAAGTACGCTCTGATAGTCTGATTAAAACTAGATTCACTGGTTTTAAAATGTCCTGGGAATAAACCTGAAGTTTCAGCTGACTGAATAAAATCTGTGTGGATCCATCTGCTTTTCTGTTAAACTTTAGTCTGTTTTAGAAGAAACCTTCAGGTGAAACAAAAACATCTCCTTGATGTGTTTAAACATGTGTCCATCAGGTGGAGAAGCTGCAGCAGCAGGTAATCTCTCTGCAGGATGAGGCGGAGCTTCTTCGCTCTCAGCTACTTACTGCCACTCAGGAGAAACTTGGCCACGCCCAGGAAGTGACCGAGCTGCGAAGGAAGCTGCAAGAGGTGGGCACTAAGGTAAGCTTACCTGCAGCTGATTGGTTCTCGTGTTTCAGACGTGTTCTGCAGGTTCTAACGGTCAAAGCTCTGCAGATGGAGCAGCTGAAGGCTGATGTCCGCAGGCTGATGAAGGAGGAAGAAGAGACCAACAGACTGAGAGTCCAGAACAAGGAGCTCTATCAGCAGGTACCACAGGGGTTCTAACGAAGAGCAGCTAAGAGGGTCCTGCCTCGTCTTCAGTCTGGTCCTGTCTAAAGAATCATCACTTCATCATCGTCACTTCTTCTCGAACACTGAGATGTTCTCAGATGTTCTCAGATCTATAACAGTAGATCTGGTCTTAGACTTGATGTTCCTGTGTCTTTATGTCAGGCCTGCTCAGAGTTTAGAACATTCTCAAAGATCTATTGACTGACATTTGACAATTTGTTTTTTTTTCGTTGTTGTAAGTGTTTATTTTATTTAATATTTCTGGCGTCTCTGTGTTTCAGGTAATTGTTTTATAGGTCTTTGTTTTTGTTTTGTTTTTTGCTGTTCAGGCTTTTTGTTTGTCAATCAAACTGACTGATTGGTCCATTGTCTGTTTCAGCTGTCTGAGCTACAGGTCCAGCATGTTCAGGTCCAGAAACTGACCCAGGAGCAGCAGAACCTGAAGTTCAGACTGAATGAAGTGGAAGCAGCCCGGACCCAGGCTCAGGACCAGGTCAGGATCTGGATAAGAACCATGACTAATAAGGAATGGGGCAGGGTTATAAAGAGAAGTGAAAGAGATAAAACGAGGAAGATGAGCTACCCTAACATCAGATTGAAACTGATGTAAATATTTTGAATGTATAAATTTGTGTTTCTGTGGTTTTAGTGAGACATAAAAAAGAAGGTAAAATATTCTAAAGCCACATGAATGGCAGTTATTTCCAAAATGAAATTGTTTGGAGAAATACAGATTTGTCAGATAAATAGTTAAGTTAATGCAGTTCTGAATATTATTTAAAGAAAGGTTTTGTTAGCAGTAAAACTTGATTTAAATAAGCTATGTATCAAACACTGCAGACAGAAAGATACAAGTACTTTTGCTTCTCAAACTCTGCTCATCTAAGACACAATATTGGCTAAGAGTCGATCACATCATTGAAACTGCTGAGAGGAAGTGTAGGATCATAGTTTAATTAGAACTTTTCACAATAAAAGCTCAGCTGTTTGTTTTCATCCATTCAGACAGCGGTGCTGATCATTACATCAGTTTGTCCACATGTACAGGCGGGTAGTTAAAGTATCTGCTCTCTGATCTGTAACACGTCCTTACTTCCGGTCTATCTGAGCGCAGGCGGTACGGGCTGACGCTACCCTCAGCGTGGTAAAGGCGCAGCACCTGCGACAGGTGCAGCAGCTGCAGCAGCAGGCGAGCAGCAGGGAGCAGGTGGAAGTGCTGCAGGCTTACCTGGAGGAGGAGACCCGGAGGAGTCAGCAGCTGGAGGAGGCCATGAAGCTGCAGGTTCAGCAGAGCAGCTCTCAGATCATTGTGAAGCAGGTAGGTCAGAGAGGGCAGACCCACCTGTCTCAGTTCTGTAGGTTCTGACCATGACGGGTGCCTCTGTGCTGCGTTCAGGAACAGTACGAGAAGGCGACAGCGGCGCAGCAGCAGCGGGTCGAAGAGCTGGAGGTCCAGTTGAAGGGACTCCGTCTGCTTCTGCAGGAGAAGATCCAGCAGTTCAAAGACCAGGTGAGTTTCAGGTCCAGTTCCAGGCCCGGTTCCTGCTGTTCTATCTATGGTTAACGTGATGTCTCTTGCAGCTGGTGAAGAACAACAAGGCGAATGGGATGCTGAAAGATCTATATGTGGAGAACTCCCAGTTGATGAAGGTGCTGCAGGTCACAGAGCAGCGGCAGAAACAGGCGGAGAAGAAAAACTTCCAGTTAGAGGAGAGGGTTGGAGCGCTCAACAAACTGCTGCGGGAGGCCGTCGCCACCGCACTTGCCACGTGACATCATCACTTGACCTCACACGGCTGGTCTGAGGTCAGTCTGCAGGCTGTCAGGATGCTGGGCGAGGATCTGCAGAGACCACCCAACACCGCCAACTGATTCTCCAATCACAGATCAAGTTCCAGGATTTATTGTTTGACCTTCTGTGGTGTGATTCAAACATCTGTCAGACAGCTGAAGCTCTGAGCTGCTGAAAACCAGAAGAAGATGTAAGTTTCTGTGGGAGGAGGATCTCCTCAGTTTGTGATATACGAACTGAACGTATATTTTTAGATGGAAATCCAGTTTTTGTCTTTTAAATGTGATCTCACATGTCGAGGAACTGAATCAGCTTTAAAACCTAATTTTATTAAAGTTTTATTTTTAAAAAAGAACAAAGAATCAGCTTTCCGTCACATTTTAAAGAAAGCCTCTAGTTCTCATTTTCAGAACCTGTTGCCAAAAACAGATTCAGATTTTAGAAGATTCTAATAAAATAAAGATTATTTTAGACTAGTTCTCTAACCAGATAATCAGTAATTAAAGTAATCACATATGTAAACACTTCCTGAGTTAATAATAAAGTGGCTAAACAGCTGCATCTCTGAAACACAATCAGACAAGCTTCTGCCAGGGCGTCATGAAGCTTTGATTCTTCTGTTCAACTTCATTTAGATTTATTTTCAGTAAAACCAAGGAGGCAAAAACCTTAAGCACATCTGAACAAGAAAATTACATTTTTTTCTAAAATCTGAACTGGTTATTGGTGTGATTAATAGATTAGTCGTCAGATCGTCAGGGAACCAGAAGCTTAGCTTAGCACAAACACTGGGAGTGAAGGGAAACTGTTAGCGCCAAGAAATCTCAGATCCAAATAAAATAAAGTTTAAAATAAGAAAATAAGAACCCAGGATTTTTCTGAAAGTTTCAGCTGCTCGTCAGCAGCACTTCTTCTGCTTGAGTTTTGAAATGGTTTCTTTTTTATTTCAGATTAACTGAAGTCAGTATTTCACCTCATTAAACACGGTTTAAATTTACCTTTAAAAATCTTCCGACTTCTCCTTTAAATTGCTAAATTTAATGAACACTGTGAAAGATGTCAAACCTCTTTTCACCGGACTCCATGTAACTTCTGATGGAGCCTCCTCACCTGTACAGGTGGTTTATGGCTCTGAAGGATTTCAGTATTAAACTTTATTGTAGTTTATCTTTTTATTGTCTGCGGGCAGCATCAGTCTGTGTTTTTTTCTTTTCTTTTTCCCGTCAGACTGAGACCTCCAGTTCCCATTTTATTTCTCTTCAGGTAAAACAAGAAACTCCCCTGTGGATCAAGGTGTCTCATTAAATTATCTTTTTATTAGCTGATTGTTGTGATGTTTTTATTTTCTGTGTTGAACTTGTGATTTACAAGGAAATGACCTGTTTTAAAACAATTTTCTGCAAACTAACTGGGTCATTTTTACATTTTAATAACTAATCAAATACTTCACTGAACTCTTAGATTTGATAAATATGTATGTCAGCATACATCAGTACTCTGCAGAGTTTCAGAGCTTGATTTCTGATCAGTAACTGTTCACAGCCACAAAAAGACAGCGCGAAGTGTAACAAAAGACATTTATTAGTACAGAATTTAAACATTATGACCGCTGAGTTGTGCAGATGTCCTCTCTACCATCAGGACACCACGTGCTCCAGGACACCCTGACGAATCAGCTGCTCGCATTTCCACCGCGGCAGGAAGTGCTAAGGACAGAAACAACTTCTGGTGAGGTTGAGAATGGAACGCACAGGTGTGACAAATACATCTTAACTCGCCATTTTGACACGCATAGCTCACAGGGATTAATAGCTCCCAGCTGGGCCACAGAGTCCTGGTGGTCACTAATGGAAGTGTGCTGTTCATTGTGCTGAAACACCAAGTTCTGGACAACTTTTTTTTCTACCTTTCTGCCATTGTTTTGAATGATGCCTAAAGTCCAGAGTGCACTAACATGTCTTGATATTTGGGGCCTCCGCAGCTTTGTGCACTACTCGTTTTCTGCACTGAGGAAAGTGTATTTTTTTAATTTCATCTTTTCATCGGTATTTATTAAAAGGTGTTTGTGTAATTATGTGGCAATGCCTGTTGATAGAGACCTCGTCAAAGAAGAATTTCAGTCACCAGTTGGGACAGATAATAAAGTTTTTTTCTATTCTAAATTGGAAGATGACAAGCGCTAATTAAACAATTTAGAGCAGAGCGGAAGATTTCTTTTTTTGAGATTTACCTATTAAGGCAAAAAAAAAACCCACAACAACAATGTATAATAAAATTAGGACAAACTGAAATGAAAACAATTTAAGGACATGTTTGCTATTTAGTTAGTAACTGATGCTACTAAAAACAGCCATGTTAACAGACTCGACTGGTGTGAAGTTCTTTGTGTTTGCGAGAGCACACACAGCAGAAAGTCAGATATATTTATATAAAGGTCCTACTTGTCCAGCGCCTGACTTGCTTCAAGAGTGTACAATAAGTGCAGGTTCTGTTCGTATTATATGCGTTTTGGATTTTTTTGTAAGAATCATAGATTTTTCATGTGTGCCTGAACAAATCTGCGACTTTCTAAAGGGCGTAACGCACACAAGTGATGCCAAGTCTCATGCACGGATTGGCCAAATTTCCCCTGTCGACTACTCATAGGAAGACTTACAGTAGGTTGTGAGTGAAGCGTCAGGTAAAAAGTAAGTGTGCCCTCTTTAAATTTTACTGTTTTACTTATCAGGACCTTAAAAGCTCATCTGGTCCTCAGCAGGTTTAAAAATCCAACCCCAGCGTGGGAATTCTGGGGTTGGATTAGACATGTCACAGCCTGTCTAAGCTATAGATCTGTGAGTAACAAACTGAGTAAACGACTCCTTTAGGAGTAGCAGGTTGACTTCTGGACTTTGATCAGGCCGTAACAACACCTTGATTCTTGTCAGCATGTTTTTTTTTTATGTTAATTTGTTCATCTGGTAGCAAACAGACAACCACAGAGAAACTCTCAGAAATCATTAGAGGTATATCTCCAACTGGTTAGCTTTCAGATCCAATTCACAGTGGCTGTCACAGTTAATTGACATTATTGAACACAAAAGTGGCTATGACTCAGTGAATTTTACACATACTGAACTGAAATTTGGTGTGGTAGTAGCTGAGAGTCATCCTGGTCACATACTCTAAGCTCTAACACTTCTCATAAAATTGTGTGAAATTGCAAATAATATTATTTTCAAGGTTTAGGCAACCTGGCAACAACTCAATTTTACATGTTGCTTTCTGGCTTTTTTTTCAGTTAGCCTTTTGGCTCCTTTAGTTGGCCTTTTATTAAAATGTTTTAACTCTTATTTAGCCTTCTGGTACCTTTAGTTTATCTTAGCTTGTATCATTTCTGATCTGTTCAGCTGAGGTTTTTAAATCCTAGTTTTGTTTATGTTATCTTATTATCAGTTTATTATATCTTAGCAGAGGTTTTCTGATAGCTGAGGTTTTCCTCAGTTTATATTTAGTATGACTTATTATGACTTGTTTAGATAAATTTAGTTTAGCTTTTTATATCTTAGTTTCCTAGCCACTGTTTATTTTACTTCTGCTCATTTATTGTATTATGTTGTGTAAAGCACTTTGAACTGCCTTGTTGCTGAAAAGTGCTATATAAAAAAAGTTTGACTTTGACATATTATCACAACATGATCTCAATGTGAAACTGTGGCATGAAAGGTGGCGGGTGATATGCATTCCTTCAAGGAATGCTAGGCCTTTCTTTTTTTGAGCCATTCTGTTGTAGCTGCTGTGTTTGGGATCATTGTTCTGTTGCATCATGACCCAGTTTGGTCCAAGCTTCAGCTGTCAGACAGATGGTCTCACATTTGACTCTAGCATCTTTTGGTCTACAGAGGTCGACTCAGTGACTGCAAGGAGCCCAAACCATCAGTCCTCCACCACCGTGTTGACAGCTGGGATGAAGCGTTTTTACATTTGATCAGCAGCACCAGGCTGCTGTTTTCCATCCAAAATCTTCTGGAAACAGCAAAAGCTGATGTCACTTTGTGACTCACATGACTTCTGGTTAAATATTCTTCAGAAAACAGTGTGGTTCCATTTCTGTTCCAAACTACTTCCTACTTTACTTTATTTTATTTTAATTGTACACACCAAACACAGAAAACAAAACAGAACAAAACAAGAAAATCAATAAACAAATCTCAAATTCACCAAAAAAGGAAGAGGCTGAAGCCAAGCTTATTCTTGCCAACCCTATTTTTTACCTAACAACCTACCAAGATATCTTCACAATACACATATAAATCTATATAACAGCATAAGATGTTATCATTTTACATTTTAGGGCTCTTTTAAAGCTCACCAAGAAAGGACATAACTTAAAATCACCACTCAATTCATTCCACTGTTTTACACCAATCACTGAAACTCATAGATTTCACCTGGCTCTTCTCTTTTGAACATTCAAATATAAACAAACCTCACAAATTATATTTATTCTCTCTCAACTTGAATAATTTCTGTATACTAGAAGGAAGACTTTTGTTCAATGCTTTATACATTATTTCCAGTATTTTTATATAAACAATATCTTTAAATTTTAGTACATTACTTCAAATGAAGAGTTTATCAGTTGGTTCACGGTAACCCACCTTATTAACAAGCCTTATAGCTTTTTTTTGCAACTTAACTAATTTATCAATGTTCGTTTTACTTGTGTTTCCCCAGATCTCTGAGCAATAAGACAAATACGGCAAAACCAAAGAGGAATATATAATATGCAGGCCTTTAACATTTACTAAATCCTTTATTTTAAACAATATTCCAGTAGTTTTTGCAACTTTATTTCTAATATAATCTATCTGAGGCTTCCAACTAAGTTTATTGTCTATAATAAGTCCTAAAAATTTAGTCTTATAGACTCTTTCAATTTCAACTCAGTTTATACATAACTTTATATTATTATAGATCCGATTACCAGAGAATACCATGAATTTAGTTTTCCTTTCATTTAATGACAACTTATTATAATCAAACCATGTTTTCAATCCAACTAATTCTTTTTCTACTGTTTTTAGTAATTCATCCAAATTTTTTCTAGAACAAAAGAAATTTGTATCATCCTGTTCTCACCTGGCTGTTCTTCTTCAGAAGGATCACCGTTCCATCATCGATTTCAAACTCCCCGTGGTCCTTCAGACACCTCACCTGGAGACAAAAACAATGACGTCATCACTGTGAGGTCAGACTACAGGTCAGAGGTCAGGCACCTGTGACCCTCACCTGGATGTAGAGACTCTTCGGAGGCTTCATGTCCTGCGTGATGTCAAGCCCCGCCCCCCCGCCGAGAGAGCGCATGAAGGACGCCAGAGACTTTTTATACTGACTGAACCACTGCACCTGAATGAAACATACACACACACACACACACACATCATCATTCTGGAAACTGAAAGAAGTTGAGCTTTTCATGTGAACCAAAAACAGGAAATGATGTCACCCTGACCTCCTCAGCAGACATGTGGAAGCGAACGTTGGCGGGCAGCACACTGCCGTACTCCCATCGCAGCGCTCTGATCCTCAGCAGCCGGTCGTACCTGGAAAAAAACAAACAAAAGGTAAACAAAACCCATGGCAGCAAGTCAGGCTGATCAAGTAACAGTGGGCGGAGTTACAGGTAGGCCATGATGCAGCGCTGGTTCCTCAGCAGGCAGCAGTGACGCAGTTTGATGGAGGGGATGAGGTCCGAGCGAGCGGCAGACTTCGCTTTGTTTCTGAAACAAACCGAAACCAGTTTCTGTTTATGTACCTGACCTCTGAATCTTTCAGGCTTATAAAGATTCCTAAACTCTACCATAGATGTGTTGACACATCACAAATAAAACCAAAGTTTAACTTTATTGTTTTATTTGGATTTGATGAAACAAGAATTCTTTTTTCTTTTGTAGAAACCATCAGTCAACGGGAACAGGAATGTGGGACAAAAACCTGAACCCTGCAGAACAGTTTGTGGAAAACTCACACGTCAGCCTGGTTCTGTTCGTATAGAGCCTCCATCTCCTGCAGAATCTGTCTCAGGCCGTCTTCCTGAAACAAAACAGAACCAGAATCTGCTGAAGTTCATTGACCCTGGATCGGATCCCACTGAAGTAAAACCCTGAAGTACAGGCATCCTGAAGGAGCCCTAATAAATCCAAACTTTATTTATAAACTTGACACCTTATGGAGGATTCTGTTGCAATATAGAAACTAAAATAACAAAACAAAACAAAAAAATACAAAAACGACTGACATTTAAGGATTATTATTAAAAACAATATTATGTTTTACTGATACACTAGATGTTTGGTGTTAAAAATCTGAGCCGAAGTGTCATGTAGCTTTCAGTTTAACGAATATATTTTAAAAGACATTTAGGAAGGAAATAAATCTGTTGAAACTTAACAGAACTTCAATATTTTCAAAAACATAACATTTTAATCATGTTTCACTTTTACAGCACATGACGTTTCATGTTAACTCTGAGCCAAACGGATCAATTTATTATACAATAACAAAAAAAAGTGTGCAGTCGTTGTTTTTAAGCCTTGTGTTTTTGTTGTAAACCATTAGCGAACCTTAAACCGGCGGTTTTTCTGATGGAGTTCGCAGCTTCGGCCCAGCGGGAAGCAGCGGGGATCCTCCCCGGGTTACTCACGTTAAAAGCGGGCAGCTGTCCCTCGCTGTTCCGCTGCAGTTCTCGGATCAGTTCGATGGCTTTCTCACAGAACATCCTGGAGCTCCGGGAACCGAACAAAAACAGATGTTTTACCAACTATTTCCCCCGTGAAAACATTCGTCTGACTGGACAAGATTCGCGGTAAAAGTCGTGTTGTGATCACGTGATCCAATGACGAAACCACTCCGGGTGCCGCTTTGGGACAAAAATACTCAGCAAACTGTCACCATGTGTTTGTTTTTCTTTTAAAGGTAAAACAGTGTTTTATTGCTGTTTTTCTAATGCAGAAAGTGCATTATCAAGCTTATCGCTTGTTCTTTATTGTTAAGAAGTTTTCAGAGGTTATGATTTAATTTTATTAACTATTCGTACAGAATATGTAAAAATCCTTCCAGTTTCTGCTCCTTCTGCAGACAGGATGGACTTGGTCTCTGAAAGGCAGGGGTGTCCAAAGTCGGTCCTCGAGGGTCGGCATCCTGCATGTTTTAGTTTTCTCCCTGGTTTTACACACCTGGATCAAATGATGGCTCATTAGAAGGCCTAAGCAGAACACTGACTTGCTGAGGAGGTTGTTACAACCACTAGGGAGAGAACTAAAACATGCAGGATGCCGGCCCTCGAGGACCGACTTTGGACACCCCTGCTGAAAGGTTTTCTGGATGAGGCATCCGTCTCTTCATTCTTGTTATTCTGTTATGGTGCATTTTATAAACGTGTTTTTTATGTTTTGAAATCTTTGTGCTGCTGCCATTCTTAGCCAGGTCTACCAGGTAAATACAGGTCAGTGACGATAATAATGTTTATTTAAGCAGATTACAGAAATATGACTGTAAAAACTGACACTGTTTCACAACTTTTAGGTAAATAATACCAGTAAATTATGATATTCACTGATCAACTTTATATTTTTAAAACAATAAAATTTGAATTTGAAAGAGGTTTTTAGGGCTAAATAAATAATGGAATGACCAGTTACAGTTTTCTGAGACCCACATCAAACATGACCAGGCCTCTGGTCCAGACGTGTCTCCAGATGTTTGGGGTGTTGTTTTAGTTTTATCTATCTATCTATCTATCTATCTATCTATCTATCTATCTATCTATCTATCTATCTATCTATCTATCTATCTATCTATCTATCTATCTGTTGGTGAAACATGCAAAAGTTCAGGTAAGTTGTTTATAACAAATCACTTTCTTTACCTACTTTGATCTGTGTCAGTGTTGTTGATCCAAACACGCAAACAAAAATATTTGTAGTTTGACGAGATTTCCGGGCTGTACTGGCACCACGTGTTTTACCCTATCTCTCGTAAACCAGTTTTGTTTTGGAACTCGTTGCTCCGACGCTTCCCCTGAGACCGTGGACGCAGCAATGAGGGATCACGTGGTATGAATGCAGCCCTGTGATTGGCTGCGGCAGCCTGGGCGTCTAATCAGCTGCTCTCTGCGGATCTCAGTTCAGTTTCAGCGGGGACTCGGCGCCTGTCGTCCCTGGCCCTCAGTCAGCTTTCGCCCGTCAGGCTCGCGGCCTCCTCCCCGCTGTCAGGCTTTCAGGCTTTCAGCCTCATTGCCCCGGTTACCTCGGTGTTTTTCCTCTGGTTGACTTGCTTGTTTTTTTCTGGTTTCCAGTGATGCGAAGGCGGAACTCCCTGACCGTGGAGAAGGACAGTGACCCGGAGCTGAAACAGCATCCCGGCAGAGGAGCTTCTGGGCCGGGAGAGGAGCGGAATATGAAGCCGTTCAGGAGGTAAGACCCGGTCCGGTTCGGTCCGGGACAAGTGGAAGGTACTGAACCGCAGGGGGGGCTGAAGGACAGACGGGATCTGGTCAGATAGCATCAGAATAATGATGAAAAACACAAAAGTTTAACAGGGAAAACGTCTCTAAAACACTCAACAGAGTTTATAGTCAAGTTTCGGTGTTGAAAATGAAGAACGAGCAGAACATGATGAGGTGAACAGATGAAATGCAAATAAACATAAAGGAAATGAGCTGACAGAGCTGGTTCTGCTGTCATGTTTCTATAGATGTCTGACCCTCAGCCTACCTGGCTCTGGGCTGACAGGTCAGACTGGTTCTAGGGGACAGAAGAACCAGTTGGACCAGAACCTGCAGGTCCAGGTGAACAAAGTATTCCTAAAAAGAAGTTTCCTCTGAAACCAATCACAGTCTGCTCATTAAAGCATGACAGTGTGGTTTTATTTTCATGTGTTAGACTGTTTTTACTGTTATTGCTTATAGGATCAGTTTTAGTAAACAACAAAAACCATCAAAATATTTAAAGGAAACACCGTCTGCCTTTTGATCCTGATTTCTTCAGTTTTTTTTGTAAAACATTTTCATCTCATTTCTCTTTGGAGTTGCGGTAAATGAACTGTTTCTCCCTGAGGATAATTTTTTGTGTACAGTAAAACAAAGTGTTTAAAGTATCTGGTCCGCCGAGGCTCTAAAATGAAGCATGGTGTGCAGGTTAAACCTGCAGCTTTTATTGTTCAGGTGTCTTTAGAGTAAAGATCAACAGCTTTTCAGCTCAAGTTCTTCCTGAGATTCACTGTTTGCCCATTATTCTTCAGTGTCACCTAAATAGAAACACATCAAACCTGCGTCTCAATCAGGAACAGTGAGCTTTGATCTTTGGTAGCAGAACATCTTACAATGGAGATTAAATTCATTAAAAACTGAAAAATGTCCCCATAGACATCAATAGTGTTTAGTTGCAGCGAGCAGTAAAATCCAGTCCTGTTTGGAGCTCTACAGCTCAGACAGACTTCACAGCAGAAACATCCTTCAAAGTTTAAACAGGTCACAGGAAGTTGGACTTTACATGACTGAACTGGTGTTTTCAGATCTTTATCAGTTTTTATACAATCACAGTTTAAGTTGAAGGATTTTGGGAGATTTTACAACTTAGTCTGATGCTGTCACCCTAACTTTTGAACTTTCCAACATTTTTAGAAACAACCTTTTTATTTCCACAATCTTTCCTCTTCTTCTCCATCCAGTCGTAGGTATTTCTGTCTTCTTTCACCCAGTGTGCCTCTCTGCTGTAGGACTGATGGTTTTCTCTCAAATCCCCTCAGAGGTCAGAGGTTAGAGTGCACATACCCAAACTCTCATTGACTTCCATTGTATCTAAGCTCAGAATTTCCTCCTCAAACAGGAAGTGAAGGCTCTTTTTATCTTATCTATCTCCTCCATAAAATCCCATAGAAACATAAATTTAACGTATGGAACCATCAGAACCTTCTGCTCATGGGTCAAGAAGGTTTTGGATCCAACTTACAGTTTTCACACAGAGGCTGTTTGAGGCTTACTTTTTACTCTGTGTTTCTGCCTAAAGTGCTGCTGTCTGATGCCCCTCCCCCTTTTTGTTCCTCAAAAAGGCTAAAATCACCATGGCAACCAGTGACTCAGTAGGTTTTGTATTTCTGGTTTCTATATTACCCAGCATACTTTTCTTCCCCCTATGTTTCCATCATGGCCGCCCCCATAGATCCTGTAGAACATCAAGACTTCATGTCGTCTCTAATCAGACCTTTGTTGCTCAGGAGGATTCAGTGAGAGGGTCGGCAGGACTCAGGGTCGACATCTTCCAAATTCCCGCTGCGCTTTACAGAAGAAAGTTGATGGATTTTGACGTTTTTGGCATCTTTTAAGATTTCTGCAGATGTTTTCCTGCTTGGAGTTAAGCTGGTGTTTATTTGAAGTAAACAAATCAAAGATCAGGTCAGGCAGTCTGATAATCTTCTTCCTCCTCCTCCTCGTCAGTCTGATCCTCTTTAGAGGATCACAGAAGTTTAACAGAAGGTGAACCTGAGCTCTGATCAGGACAGAGGACACTGCAGTGCATTGTGGGTCATTAATAACACTGTTCTGATCAAAGAAGAAATCCGTCTCAAACGCATTTAAATCAATGAATTTATTTAAAATTTATTAACAAAGACCTTCAGTTCTGTTTAAGGTCCTGATCCAAAGACCTGGTCTAGTTCTCTCTTTTTCCTGTCAACCAGACTGTCTGTCATCTGTGGTCTGTATCAGTAGTTCTCCAGACTTTCTGAATATCTGCTTTTGGCCTGTTCTCCTATAACGTTCTGCAGACAGGAAGTGACTTTGGCCTGTTCTCCTGTGATGTTTTAACAGCCTACTGAAGCTCTAGGATCAGGTGAGGCAGCAGAAACAGTCAGTGAAACTGAATCAGCCTCAGGTTTGCTTTCATCTGTGCATCATGTGACAGGAAGTGACCCCACTGCTGACACAGTCACAGGTTTCATTTCTGCTTTTTTTTTAGATTTCTGGACTTTGAGTCAGCATCTTAAATCGGGTTGTGTTACTTTTTACTTTTCCAGAACACAGCCTACTGGGCAGCATTCACTGGCTGATAATAAAACCGGAGGAACCCTCAGATTCTGTTGGTTCTGATGATTCAATGCAACAGTGATGTTGAAGCTCAGTTTTAAATGGGCCAGGCCACAGAAATCAACTTCCAGGCTGAGATGACATCGTCCAGAGACGTTCAGCTGAAACAGCTTCCTGTGTGGGATTAGATCTGAGTCAAAAACTGTTTGTAGAAAACAGCGTATGCAGAAAAAAATCCAAAGATATGAAACTGTACATACACCGTTTTCTTGGGTTAGGCGTACGCCAAGGTTCAGTTAAAAATCCACGCAGGTCATTGTACGTGAGGATCCAGGTGGTTTTATCTGTTCAACTGTTGAACCAGGAACTCCAGGATCATAAACTGATTCTCACTCGACGTTTGGAGAATCTTAGTCCTGATTGACAGCTTGACAAAAATCAAGTTCAGAGATTTTTAGACCTTAGACATGTTTGGTTCCTGAAAGCGAGGCAGATGTTTGGTTCCTGAAAGCGAGGCAGATGTTTGGTTCCTGAAAGCAAAGCGGATGTTTGGTTCCTGAAACCAAGGCGGGTGTTTGGTATCTGCCTTCCCTGTTGACCTTTTCATGTGATCATGTCGTTGATGTTGTTGGTTTCATGTTTGTTCACAGAGGTCCTTCTGATTAATACCAACGAAAAGTTTGAACTGGTCTGAAACCTGTTCAAATGGCTGTTGAAACACAAAAAACTTGTTCGCATTTAGAAACTGGTTCTGAACACCACATGGAACCACCTCTGGTAACAGCAGAAGCGACCAGAGGTTTAGGTACAGGATTAACAACTCAAACAGATCTGAACATGACTAATCACTTGATTGATCAGCTGTTTTCCCTCTAGAGAACAAACACTCACTGAATATTCAGAACCATTAAGTTTAGTTCCCCCAGAAGTCTGGACTCGGCTTATTTCAGTCTACAGCTCCACCAACTGACTCCACTGCTGTTTAGTTACTCCCAACCAGCTGATGGAAACCAGCCTAATGAGGAGAAGTTTTCATGGATGCAAGCTCAGATCATTAGTGGTGTGAAGCTCAGATGTTGTGGTTCAGCTTCCTGTTTGCTCTGCTGCTGTGTGTGTTCTCCTGGTTCTGCATCATAAGGTTTCTCTGTTGTAAATAATCATCAGCAGCAGCTCTGACTGATCTTCACCAACTTAAGGTTTGTTCTTGACACTGCCACTTCTTCATCACCATTGTCATCATCACCATTATCATAGAGTTCAGGTAATGACCCGTTTCACGTCTGTGTTTTTCCGCCTGCAGCATCGACGGGTCATCAGCAGATCAGACTGCAGCAAAACACTTGGAGAACCTTTAGTTTGTGTCGTTTAATCAAATATTTTCAGGTCATTTATTGGCCTGTTCTTTTACACTTTTACTCTACAAACTGAGTTTTCTATGAATCAGCAGCGTCTGATCGTCTCCTCGTGTCTGAACGATGTTCTGATGTTTCTGTTCGACCTCAATGATAACGAGGCATGAATGTTTCTGATTTCAGCTCTGATTTTAGGAAATCGGAGCTCCACAAATTTTACTTTCATTGCAAACTTAAATGAGCAATCTGATACTATCTAAAAAAAGCAACAGGATCCAAAGGAAAATTCCTTACAAAGGATTTAAAATGTTTACCTGAAACAGGAGACACATTAACTTGTACATATTTTTTCTGTTTTTTTTTTAAACAATAAGTACGTCTTTTAATGTGTATTTTAGATTATATATTTTTTTATGAAACGTCCCTGAAATGTTACTTTCTTAATAAAGTTTCGTTCATTAGCTTTATTTAATGCACAGATTGATTTATTTGTTCGTGTTCTGCTGGGTTTTGGTCTAGCAGCCATTTCCGTGGACATAAATCCAAGTTTGTTTTTAGCCATTTTTGTGATTTTTGCAGCCCTAAATATCTGATTTTGCAGTAAATTTTTCAGAAAGTTGCAACCAAAGTTGTGATGACTTTTTTAACATGATATGAACAAATACATTTAGAAAAACAGCTGCAAGTGTTTCATGTATCCTTTCCAAACAAAAGGCTCAAGATTTCTACAGTAGTAATGTTTTTGTGTAGAATGATGTACATCAGGTAGCTGGTGGAGTGTTAAAAAAAAAAGTCTCCTCAGTTAGAAAGTTAAGCTCACATCCAGGGTTAAAGTTTAAAGATGTATTGAGTGTACTGTGAGGATATCAGTTAGTCTCTACAGAACTCAAAGAATATAAACATAAATATAAAGTAATACATCCAAAAATCATAAACAGAACATCAAACCGTTCACTGAATGTGTAAAGCAAGCTGAATGATGAGGCTCATAAACAAGGGATGCTTCTTGTTATGAACGATCTCAAACGATAGTGTGAGACCTTGCATGATTATCTCTCAGGCTATGTGTTGTTAATGACTTTCAGCTACTATCACAGCTAATTTTAGCTCAGTTTCAGTAAAAGGGACTGAATTATAGCCACTTATGTCGTGACTAGAGTTTATTAGCTGTGATGGCCATCTTGAATACAGTTGACTTTTAAAGGTTATCAGTTGTGCATTCAATGATTTATTTCGGAGTCTGATTAAATATAGTCCAGTGGTTCATGAGCTATTCTGCTAACAGCCAAACAAGCAAAACACAATTTGAGAGGAAGGTGTTTGTCAAGCAACAATTTTCATAAATGTTCCATCACCGTGTCACACACTTTCATGTCACACTTCAGGAAACTGACTTGCACTAATTTTATCTGTAATACTTGAAGGGAAATGTGATTTTTGGGACATCGGATATGTTTTCATCTTTCAGGCTCAGATTCCAGGAAGAGAAACCAGGTAGTGGGTGAAGTTGATTGGCCAGAATTGAGCAAAATTAGCAGGATTGGTTAAATTTGTGTGAATAGCTGTGATTGTAACTTCCTGTAGGGACAGATTTAGGTACGTGTGTGTGTGATAGTTTTTTGTTTCCATCCATCCATCCATCCATCCATCCATCCATCCATCCATCCATCCATCCATCCATCCATCCATCCATCCATCCATCCATCCATCCATCCATCCATCCATCCATCCATCCATCCATCCATCCATCCATCTTTACCCACTTTTCCTTTTTGGGTCATGGGGAGCTGGTACCTATCTCGAGCCATCACTGAACAGATCACAAGTCCTTTACAGGGACACATGGAGACAAACAAAACATCCACACTCTCACTCACACCTAGGGACAATTTAGAATTACCAATGAACCTAACACAACATGTTTTAGTCTGTGTGAGGAAACTGGAGTAACCATGCATGCACAGGGAGAACATGTAAACTCCACACATAAAGGCCCCAGGCCAGGAGGAGAACCAGCAACCATGTTGCTATGAGGTGACAGCTCTAACCATATTTGTAACAATTCAATTCAGTTTATTTATATAGCCCCAATCCACAACATGAGTCATCTCAGGGCACTGTTCAAAGAAGTAACAAGTATATCATAATTCCAGTTCAGATCCAGATTTGAATCCAGTTACAGTCAATTCAGTTACTATTATAATGCAATAGATTCACATATGGTACAATATGAAACGCCAATTAGTAAAAGTTATCTAAGGAAGCCAGCAGATTGCATTGAATCTTCACTTCGTCGCAGTCTCCCATCATTGGCAACAGTGGAAAAGAAAAACTCAAAGAAACCTCCGACAGAACCAGAACTGGGCTCAGGACGAGCAGCCATCTGCTTCGACTGTCTGGGGTTTGAGAGGACAGGAAGAGACACAGACAAACACAGAATGACTGGTCCAGGTGTAGTTTCTAAAGGAAGAAAAAGCAAAGAATAATATGTTCATAGAAATGGTTACAAATACAAACATGGAGAGTAGAGAAACTAAAGACAGCAGCAGAGTGAGGAAATGTGGTCAGTTTGTCCTCCAGCAGTATAAGCCTAAGAGGAAGTGAAAGGCTGCAAAGTTTATTCCTAAGATGCTGAGGTCCAAAAACCACAACTCTGTCTTGTCTGGGTTGAAAAGTAGAAAATTCAGAGTCATCCAGGTCTTTAAGACATGTTTCCAATCTAAGTAACTGATTGCATTTATTGGGTTGCATCGATAAATATAACTGAGTGTCATCAGCATAACAATGAAAATTTACCCAATGCTGTCCAATAACTTTACCAACTTGACCAATACTTTATAAAATAAAGTATTGGTCCAAGCACTGAACTCTGAGGAACTCTATGACAAACTTTGGTGAATAAAGAAGATTCATTGTTAACATTAACAAACTGGAATCTATCAAATAAATATGATTTAAACCATTTTAGAGCTGTTCCTGCAATCCCAATATCATCTTTAAGCCTCTGTAATAGAATATTGTGATCAACAAATGCAGCGCTGAGATCTAACAGGACAAATATGGACACAAGTCCACTGTTTAACAGGACGAGTATGGACATATGTCTACCGTCTGAGGACAGCAAAATATCAATGGTAACTTTCACCAGTGCTGTTTCTGTGCTATGATGAGCTTTTAACTCTGCCTGAAACTCATCAAACAGATTATTTCTGTCCAGATGTTCACACAGCTGGTTTCAAAAAGGAGAAACCAACATTAAACAGAGGAGGAGGTCGCAGATTCCAGCTTTCAAAAACATATAATGGAGCTTTAGGCCTGATTCCCAGTCATGTGACCAGAGTGGCTTATCAGTGAGTCAGACAAACAAGGACCCTAACGAGCCTCTATTGTTATGAGAGTGAAAACAATTTGCAAGTTATCCAGCTTACATCACATCTCAGCTTTAAAAGCTCAACTCCACACTCTCTATTTCTGAGTTGAGAAAGCTCCTCAGATGAGAAGCGAAACGTCTTTAACTACAGAATATAAGTCCAGTTGTTTTTGTTTTTAACCTTTTTTGAATTTACCATGGCCTGGATGACTGAGAATCTACACCAGCACACAGCTGATTTGCAACTATTTTCTCAAGAATTTTTTAGATGATTAGGAGATTAGATATAGGTCTATAATAATTGGCCAGAACACCTAAATCAAGAACAGGCTTCTTAAGTAAAGGTTTAATTACAGCAACCTTAAAGCCCTGTGGTATATAACCATTTATTAAAAACATATTAATCAGATCCAAAATGGGGATATTAGTTAGAGGAAATATCTGTTTGAACAGTCAGGTTGGGATGGGATCTAGCAGACATGTTGATGTTTGGATGAAGCTATTATTTTTGACAATTCAGAAAACTCAACAGGACAAAAACAGTCCAAACACAAATCAAGTTCTAGTGACACTTGACTCTACTAAATTATTAAAGGCTATATTTAAGCTGTCACTTTCAAGATCTACATGACTATTGACCCCCTCACACACACACACACACACATGCACACACACACACACACTTTTATGACTTTATCATTACAAAATGTCTGAGAATTCAGACAAAAATTGAGAATAAGTGCCTGGTGAACGATATATAACAATAAGAAAACATTTTTTTTCCCCAGATTTACAGTTTTGATGAGAAAGACTGAGGGTCAAAGACTAAAAAAATATTATAACTAATAATTGGTTTAGCATTAATCAATAATCCTGACTAAGAAATAGCAGCTACTGCTCCACCTCAACCTATTGTTCTAGGAACATGAAAATTGAGATAATTAGTAGGAGTGGATTCATTTATACTAACAAAATCCTCCTGTTGTAGCCAGGTTTCCATTAGACAAAATAAATCAGTTTGACAATCAGTTATCAAATCATTAACTAACAGAGACTTAGAAGAAGGAGATCTTCTCAAGACCAGTGCCTGATGTTCTCTGTTCATGTGTTTGATCCAAACCTTTTCTACATAAAGAAGAACACAAAACATGACAAGAACCTAAAGTCCTGAACTCCAGTTAGACTTAGTGATGTCACCATGAACGCACCATCAGGTCATATGTTCCTGTTCGCCGTGTTTATCGGAACACGTCAGCACAAACAGTTTCTGCACTTTACAGCAAAAACACCCGTTAAAAAAAAACCCCACAAACAGCTGCTTTACCAGAGTGGGTCACAAAAGGAGGAAACTGCTGCTGAAGTGGCACTTTAACTAGAACCAAAGCCAGAGTCAGCAGTCCAACAGAACTGTAACAGATGACCGTTCTGTTGACTTTTATCTGAGAACCATCTTCATGAGCAATATCTGAGCTGATGGGATTTAAATCACACTCTGATTACACTGAAGTTTGGTCCTGGATCTGGTCTCCTTCCTGCTCTGTTTGCAGCAGAAACACTCAAAGAGTCTCACATCATCTTGTTCTGTTTGCAGCTTCTGATCCATCATTCTGATTAATCCTCTGATTTCACATGAACATCCACAGATCCAGAGTGAGATAACCTGGTTAACTTACAGAGATGACAGGGTTAGTTAAACCAGATAACCAGGAAGTAACCTGATCTGAATTTCAGACTCCAGGATTTTTGTCTGTAAAACTTGTTTTTAAATTATTCTTTGCTTCAAAATATAAAGTAATTTTATGATAATTAGTTGTATTTATTTATTTAATTTGCTAATACTCATGAATTTAAAACATAACAGTCGACTGAACCACATCTGACGCTGTGGCTTGTTAGCAATAAACCCGAATAAGGGATAATTGTTATTTTTATCAGCTCAGTAACAGGAATAAGTCACGTTTTCTCCTCTGCGTGTCTTTGTCTCGTTGTGTCTGAGAACAGCTGACTCTCACTTTCACTCCATGAATTATTTATGTCCCGTGTACAGCACACTCATACTCTCATCGGCTCAGATATCACCTGAACGCTTCAGCTGGAAACCTCATCGTTAAAACGCAAAGAAATAAACCTGAACATTTAAACCTGGTAATTACTGAGTATAAACCTGAATATTAAACGTCAGAATTTAAATTTGATTATTTAAACATGATCATTTAAACTTGACAATTTGGGCCTGAAACTTTTAACATGAATTGTTTAAGCCCAGTTATTTAAACCCAGTAGTTTAAATCTGATCATTTAAGCCTGGATATTTAATCCTGATTATCTAAACCTGGTTCATCAGAGTCATGTCAGAATCTGTATCTCAAGCAAAACTCTACAACAATCAAACCAAAGCATTCAGAAAATTCTGAACTTTATTCATCCTCACTGTTAACGGTGACACTTCACTGTCGACTGGGTTTTCTAAACCTCCACTCTGGGAGAAGATGCTTCACTCTCACTCTGAAACCTGTATTAAATGACACGATGATACGTTTAAAAGCTGAGAGATTTGATTAGTTGAACCTGAGTGAAACCCTTAAGAGCTTTGCAGTCATTCAAACCTCGACACATTAAGGTTTGGGAATGTTTTTTATTCAGTTTGATTGTTTCTCCTCAGGTTGGTTCTGATGAAGTTTCTTTTTGTTTCTTGTGTTTCTCGTCAGATTGGGTCTGGTGGGGAAGATGAAGAGGATCATGATGGTTCTGCTGCTCATTTACGTCTCCATCCCCATCATTGTGAAACTCTTCCCCTCCATCCAGGCCAAACTCATCTTCCTAAACTTTGGTGAGTTTCTGAAACTGATCCGGGATCAGTTTCTTCAGACTATAACGATATTATTTTACTGACTTAAATTTGAAACTGTCTGGAAGGCGGTGCAGAGCAGCGGTTAGAGCTGTGGCCTCACAGCAAGAACGTGTCAGGTTCCCCTCTTATCTGACACCTTTCTGGGTGGATTTTAACTCTAAATTGTCCCTGTATGTGAGTGAGACTTTTAACATATTATTTTCTTTCTTATTCTGTCTCTGGAAATCTACAAATAACCTCCACATTATCAGACAGAGGGATTTGTTCCAATAAAACTCAACAGAAAAATAATTACAGTACGTCTGATTTTCAAATTAGATCATAGCTCAACATTTGTATTTTTTCACAAACTGCAGCACATTAGATATGTCTGATAATGTCTTCATTTTAAATAATCAGCAGCTCTTCTTTGCAACAAACTGATCATTGTGCTGACATCTTTTATTCGTATCATTAGCATCGTTAGCAATGCTAACAGTAACAGCCATCTGAGTCAGTGTAAACACAGATTATAATATGGTTTAGCCTCTAACACAGGGGTGGGCAATTATTTTTTCCATGGGGCCACATGAGAAACAGAAAATATTGTGGAGGGCCGGCCAAAAGGCTGATCTCAATTCTGCATAATATTAACTGTACTTCTTTGTAAAAATTAGCAAATAGCATTGTTTTGACAAGCTGGTAAGAGTATATGTTATAATTAAGCAATGAAAACATGAGGTTGCCTTCCAAAAAATGTAATTTATTCAAGCGAATTTCACAAAACAATGGGAAAGGCAATAAATCACTAAAACGGCATCATAAAAACACACTAAACATGCAAATAAAAATAACCACAATACAATTAAATTCATGCACAACTCAACCATTTAAAACTTTTTACATTTTTAAGTTATTTTTTCTTGTTCAGTGAGAGAAATCTAGTCTCTGCTGGGCTTTAACGAGTGCATCAAAATCAGGTTGAATGTCTGAGGTGGAGATGCGAAGCACAGCTGACAGATGATCGTCAGTGAGAGATGATCTGTACCTGGATTTCGTGAACTTCATCATTGAAAATGTTTGTTCACATATGTAGGTAGAGCCAAAGAGAACCAACATCTTCTGAGCATGTCTCTTCATGTTTGGAAAGTTCTCCTCCTTGAGAGAAGAGTAGAAATCCAGCAGAGATCCTGATTTAAAGAGCTCTGCCAGTACTGCATCAGACTGCAGGTCAATGAGTTCCAGCTGAACATCACTGGGTGCATTATCCACACCGCAGGTAAAGGGAGAGGAAATCATGTGCATTTCATCCTCGATTGTTCTGAGATCTTCAAATCTCCTTGAAAACTCACAATGCAATGCTCCTAACATGGATGAGTACCTGCGGAGGTGATCGGCTGATGGTGTGACTTCTTTCAGGGTTTGCATGTGAGTGAGATTGTTGCTCTCCAGTTGGCTTGAAAGAAACAGCATCTTTTTCATGAAAGCCTTCACCAGGGTGTGCATTTCATGAACAAAAAGGCCCCTGCCTTGCAGTTTGGTATTCAGGTCATTCATCAGTGCGGTCACATCAACAGCAAATGCAAAATCTGCCATCCAGTCCTCATCTGAGAGCTCTGGGATGTCTTTGCCTTTCATCTCACAAAACTCTCGAATCTCTGTTTTCAGGTCCCAAACTCTTTTTAGCACTTTGCCCAGGCTGAGCCATCTGACAGGTGTGTGGTAGCTGATGTCACTATGCTCAGACTCATGGTCCTCCAAAAGTGTGACAAACTGTCTGTGATTCAATGTCCGTGCCCTGATGAAGTTTACTATGTTAGTAACAACATTAATAACATGGTTCATTTTTAGCACTGACTTGCACAACACATGTTGGTGTATAATACAATGCAAAAAAATTAATTCCTGATCTGTGTCGATTTCAGCCACTTTATCTTGCATACGTTTTAAAAGTCCCACATTTTTCCCTGTAAGATTTGGACAACCGTCCGTTGTGACACCTGCCAGTCTGTCCCATTTCAGTCCCAGTGTGTCCATGCACGCATTCACCTCCATGAAGAGATCGCTCCCTGTAGTTGTCCCTTTCATCGACCGCATTGCTGCCAGCTCCTCCGTAATCTTGAAGTCCGGCGTTATCCCGCGGACAAATACAAGTAACTGGGCTGTGTCACGGACATCACAGCTTTCATCCAAAGCCAAGGAGAAAAAGTCAAAACTTGCCACTTCACGTTGCAGCTGAAGCTCCAGATTGCACGATATGTCCTCGACCCTTCTCGTCACGGTTCGCCTGGAGAGCGGGACTTTCTCAAATTCTTCTTTTTTTTCAGGGCATATTAAAACTGCAGAGTCCACCAAGCACTCTTTGATAAACTCCCCCTCCGAGAATGGCTTACTGGTTTTAGCGATTTTGTGAGCTATCACAAAGCTGGTCTTGGTTGCTGCATCCCTGGATGTGTGAAGCTTGGTAAAAAAGCCTTGCTGCTTTTGCAGTTTAGCTAGCAAAGCTTCCGATGTCCGCGCCCTTTCAGCATCAGTCACGTTCTTGAATTTCTCCCCGTGTTTCGTCTCGTAGTGCCGACTCAAATTGTAGTCCTTAAACACGGCGATCTGCTCCCCGCAAACTAAACACGGCTTTACCTCTCACTTCAGTAAATAAATACTTAGCAGTCCAATTTTTGTTGAAAACCCTGCATTCGGCATCTACCTTTCTTTTTTTAGCATGAGCAGACATTTCTGAGGGCTAAAGTCGTCTTGTGACTTGCTAGTGACAACGATCAAATCACGCCCATGCCTCAATATACGTTTTGCGTCATCATGTACATAAATAAAAAACAACTTCAAAATAAAAGCAATGCAGCTTCAGTCCATGCATCAGGTAAAATAAGAAAATATGTTTATTTTGTAATTTCCAATTAACGTTACACGGGCCGGTCAGAGTCAATCAAAGGGCCGTATGCGGCCCTGGGGCCGTACAATGCCCAGGTTTGCTCTAACAGATTCTAATCCCCCGGTGTTCACAACAGAGGCTGAAAACTCAAAAAAACAATCAGAGCTGTAATCCACTCTTTTTTTTCTGAGCTCCTGCTAAAACTGGCCGTCAGCTCACATGATAAACAGCAGATAAAATTCCTCTGTAGAAAACTTTGTTTCCTTCTAACAGCCTCTACAACCTTTGTTCTTCCCCTCATTTTATACATAAACATCCGACAGACAGTCCATAGAGCTAACTTTGTTTTCTCCATGCAGTATAAACTTTCCTAACAAGTGGAGCTGCAGCATGTCTGTGGTGCATTTACTGACGGGAAAAAATATCAGATTTTTGAGCGTTGACCGGCCGATTACCAATTATGGACGGTCAAGATAAATATCAGCCGGCGCTGGTCACAAACCAAATCCTGGAACATCTTTTAAAAACTTTTAACTATGCTCTGAGCCACCTGTTTGAGTTGTTTTTAACTTTTATTTTTACTTCTTACCTCCACCGAGGAGGTTATGTTTTTAGTAACGTTGGTTTGTTAATACTTAAAAACAAATTTTGATTCCTACAATTCCTACAATTTTTAATAGCCCTATGGCCTTTGCGGAGGTTTGCGCTCTCCGAGAGCCAGTTTTAAATCAGATCAGAACCTCTGGCAGATCAGAGGGTTGTAGATGTTAAAATACAGTTTGACAGACACATTCTGACCAATCAGAGTCAGAGTGAGCAGTCATGTGACCTGTGTGTGCTTTTTTTTTGTCCCAGTGAGAATGCCGTACTTTATCGACCTGAAGCGACCGCTCGACCAGGGTCTGAACCACACACACAACTTCTACCTGGAACCTGAGCCAGGCCTGAGGATCGGAGTCTGGTACCAAACACACACACACACACACATACAAACACACACATACACCCACATGTTATGTCTCTCTATCTTTGCAGGGACTTTCCATTGACTTCCATTCATTTCTACAGCCTAACCCTGACCCTGACCCTGACCCTTACCCTAACCATTACCAGTACATACCTAACCCTAAACCAAACCTAAACTCAATTCACACCTTAGTCCTAAACCTAACCCCTAACCCAAAAACATCATTTCTCCTCGTGGGGACCAGGCTTTGGTCCCCACAAGGAGCAGTTGGTCCTCACAAGGTAGTATATGTTAGGAAAATTGTCCCCACAATGTATCAAATACATGGCCACCAACACACACATACACACACACACTTCCTTCAGTTGTAGCCATTTGGGCCACACCTGTAATAATAAATCTGTTTGATTTAATATATTTCTTATTAGATAAAGGAAATAGTTTCTAATAGTTTTGTTTTTCCTAAAATAAAGAGGGAAAATTTAATTGGTTCCTGAACCTGGATCTGGTCTGTAAAGTTTTTATTAAAAACATAATCTCTCACAGACTGATTCCCTCATATTTCTGATCTTTAAACAAAGATTTTATCACTGCTTCTCAGTAGTACAATAAATATTAGATGTAAAGTTTAATTTAGGTGACACACTTTGCATCTGTTTTGGTTTTTCTACTCATCTTTTTCTTCTGTTTTAATTTAATTTTATTCAGTCTATTTATTCAGCATTATTACACAATAAAATCATGCTCACAACATCACATTTACAAATCAGTCAGAACTAATTTATTATTGTTATGTTATAAAATGTAAAACACCTGTTTGATTTGGATTTTATCAGAGACCTCTGATTATAACTTCACCTCTGATGGTATTATGGGATGGCTTTTAGAGTTTCAGTTATTGCTATGGTGATTGGCTCTCAGTCCAGGTCTGTTATGATCCATCAGAAGATCCTGATGGAGCAGAAACAGAACTTTATTCTGATCAGGTCTTTTTAGACTCGGGCTGTTTGATGTGTTCACTCAGTCACTATATACTGAAGCAGCCATTTAGTGTTGCTGTTCAAAATTTTACCTCGAATTTTCCATCTACTATAGAGCTCTCTGCAAACTGGTCACATGGTTCAGTAAAAGCAGAGTACAGATGTTGTGTCAGTGGAAATAGACCATAATGCATTGTGACCTGAGCCGACAAAAGCCAACTCCTGCCCATCTTTACTTCTGAGTGATTCAGACTGCACTTTTTATAACCAGTCCTCTTACTGACCTGTTTCCAATTAACCTGTTTAATTGTTTCTTATTTGTACCACTTACTTTTACAGCCGTCTGTTTCCCCAGACCCAACTTTAAAGAGATGTGTTCCTGCCATTGAATTCAAAATTACCTTATTTTTCCTAAAAATCTTACCATTTCTTATTAGAAACGTTTCTTATGTTTACTATGTCTCATATAAAAACATGAGCTTATGAGATCTTATTATCTTATATCTTATTATCTTATTGACCTGTGTAGAAGTGATAGGAGGAGCTTCACGCTAAAGAGAGCGCAAACCCCACCCACCCAGGTAGCAGCTCTGACAGCCTAGCTGCAGATGGTGTCACTTAAAGAGCATCCAGCAGGTTTTCTGTTGTGTCCTCTGGCTCACAGAGGAAATCTTAGTGTCAGCTCGGTTCTGATTCTTTGTTCTGCTCGTACTGTTTGATTCAATCGTGTCCTTGTGATCCAGTCAGAGGTAAACACGGTGAAACTACATGTCACAGCAGCCACCCGTGTCTTGTTCCAGGCACACGGTTCCGGCTCAGATGTGGAGAGCAGCTCAGGGGAAAGAAGGTGACTGGTATGACTCCACGTTTGCCTCCGCCCACCCCATCATACTGTATCTCCATGGAAACGCAGGGACCAGAGGAGGAGACCACAGGGTGCAGCTGTACAAGGTGGGAACTGTAACTGATCAGTTATCAATCAAGATTATTGATGATTATTAATATCATAAAACTGATGATCAGTTCAGAAACAATCAGGATTATTGATTTATGTGTGAGGAGGTTTTATTAAAATGTTTCTGTTAATCTGACTTTTTTTTTATTAGAAACCTCTTTCTTTGCTGGAATATTTCTTTTGCAGAACCACAATTTATTTTTTCTTAATGAAATCAAATGCTAGGCATTGAAATAAATGAACATTTTGGAAATACAAACTCAAACTCCCCAAACTTTGTTCTAGAGTTTAAAAATGTTTAAGAAACTTTATTTATTACCATAAACTGTTCTGAAAAAATAAACTTTTTTTTAAAGATCTTAGAAACTTTTATTAACATCAGTTTAAATCTTTTATTAAAAGAAGTCTTTTTTTTTTCTCTGGTTAAAAATCATAATTTAGCAGGCTAATTTGTTTTGGACTTATTTTACCCAGGTTTGTTTTACTTTTTAACTGTCCTGAATGTTTTCTATCTAACTTAGGGTCAGAAACTGCTTTCAAAGGGTCTGGAGTTTCTATTTGCTCAAAAAGATTAAATTCACACTTGTTTTTTTTGTTGTTTGTTTTGTTTTTCAGGATTTCTTGTTATTTTGTCTGAAACTTTTCAGTTTACCTGAGACTGGAGGGTTATTTTATTTTATTTTTGATGTTGCTTTGCTTCACATTCAGACTGGATGTTTAAAAATAGCTTCTTTCACAAATAAACCGATATTTTTAGATCAAAAACAATCAGTTTTGTTCTTTAAGTTAAGTCGGACAATATAATAAAAAATAATGTTGATAAAATAAACTATTTTCTTTTGAAAACAGGAGCAAAATCATTTTGTGCAGCTTGTGCATTTTCCTCCTGTAATTTTCTGACTCCTGATTGGCTGAGAGGAGCCACCTGACCTGTTCCCTGTCTTCCATCAGGTCCTCAGTTCGTTGGGTTACCACGTGGTGACATTTGATTACAGAGGTGAGAACTCGCTTCAGGTGACAAAGAAACACAGAGAGAGGCTGCTGCAGGGTTGAGTGTGTGTGTGTGTGTGTGTGTGTGTGTATGTGTGTGTGCCTGGTTTTTGTTACCTTTTTGGGACATTGTCTGGTACAACCACCTACCTTATCAGAACAGGTAGGCTTTATGTCAGGGGTGTCAAACCCAGTGACGCAAGGGGGCCAAAATTAAAAATTTGGCCCTAGCCAAGGGCCAATCACAATCAATATTTATTAAAAATTACATAAATTAACCTTGGTTTTAGATGTATTATGTCAAATCATCCATATAGAAATATCAATGACCTTTTCCCAGTTACAGATTATACAGAATTTAGAGCAAATATATTTTAATGAACACAGACAAATAGATCAAACTTCAAAAAGCACATCATTAGCAGTCATTTCTTACACCTCACTCAGCCTTTAAATGAATTTTTTAACATTAAAACAGATTTTTTTAAAAAGCCATTAATAAAAACCTGATCATAGAAAAATTAAAATTATATATTGTTGGCTTCTAAGTCACTGTCAAGAGAAAACATCACTGATTAGGCTCAGTTTTTTTAAAAAAACAAAATAAGAATCAGAGACTTGATCTGTCCCAGACTAGAGGGCCGGACCTGATGAAATCTAAATTTTATCTTGGGGGCCGGATGAAATGTTACAGAGGGCCGGATCTGGCCCACGGGCCTTGAGTTTGACACGTGTGCTTTATGTGAACTAAAGCCCAGTCGTAATACAATGTCCTAATAAGAACAGAAATACAAACTTGTGTGTGTTTTCAGGTTGGGGAGATTCAGATGGATCTCCTTCAGAAGGAGCGATGACATCAGACGCTCTCTTCGTGTATGATTGGCTAAAACAGAGGATAGAAAAATCTCTGCCGCTTTATATCTGGGGACACTCTCTGGGGACTGGGTAACTAACACACATACACACACACAACAAAAATACACACAGAGACACAGTTGACTTATTTATTGACTGTTTGTGGGGTTTTTGTGTGTCAAAGTGAAGCTCCTCACGACTCACACAGGATAGTCTCACTGATGTTTCAGATTTTTCTGTTTTACAGAGTCGCCACAAACCTGGTGCGAAGGCTGTGTGACCAAGGTTAGAAACACACACACAGCGCACAGTCTATTTGACCTCTGATTGCTGATACAGCTGTGTAACTCTGCTGCCCCCTGCTGGTAGAAACCAGAGCCAGCAGAACCTGAAGGCTCTGACTGCAGAGCCACAGACATGAGTGTAAAATGATCCTGATGACTGCTGGGAAAACTAATTTAAAATAAACTAAACTGAGTTTGAAGTTTAATTGTTTCTGAGCCAACAGCATTAATAGCAAAAAAACCCACAGTAATCTGATTTCATCTGTGGGGTTTTTTCTGCAGGAAGTCCTCCTGACGCTCTGATCTTGGAGTCTCCGTTTACCAACATCAGAGAGGAGGCCAAGAGTCACCCCTTCTCCATGGTAACCACACAAGCCACGCCCACCCTCACCTCACACAGTTCCACTCCTTCAGGTGTGTCCTCAGTGGATCTGCGTTTTGTGTTTCAGGTGTACCGGTTCCTGCCGGGCTTCGACTGGTTTTTCTTGGACGCCATCAGCGCCAATGACATCCGCTTCACCAGTGATGAGAAGTAAGTATGCTCAGATTTGACTGAGCACCAGTCACATGAACAAATGTTTACGATCTACTTCCTGTTTCTAGAAGAGTAAATGTAAATAATTGTCAGATCTACTTCCTGTTCGTGGAAGAGTACACATAAACAAATTAAAGGACATTAAACAGACAAATCAAAATATTCCTTTATTTTTATTCAGTTTCAGGATACAGTGATATGTGCTGAACTCAGACATTTTTTAAATAAAAGCAGAAATTTGAGTTTAAATATTTAAAGCTACAATTTTGGATAAATTATTTTTACAGCTCGTAATTTTTAAAAAATATTTCTGTTGAAGAGAAGCGTTAGAATGGAAATTGTTCAGACGCAATACAAATATAAGAACTTAAGAACAAATTTTATGATGAACACTTTGTCTTTTGTACATTTCAGGACTTCAGCTCGTCATAAACTGATCTTTGCTGTAGCAAATCAAATTATTTTTTTCAAGCGCTTTTTCAAAGATTTATCACCAAAACAATCTAAGCCCAGTTTTCAGCTCAGAGTTCCTTTTCTGCTTCTGAAAACTCCGCAAAAAAACCTGTTTTCACAGAAACTTCAGGCTCCTGAAAGTTTAGTCTGGAGGGTTCTGAAAAGTTCTGATCAGTTTTCTGCCCCTCAGAGTCTCTGAGCTGCTGGTTCTGATCAGTCTGTCACCATGGTAACAGACTGACCTAAGTTTGTACCGACCTCTGACCTCCTGAAGCAGCTGTCTAACATCAGGTGTTCATGTTTAATCAGACTGATGCTCTGATACTCAGAGTTATTTAACCTTTATCAGCCTTTCTGTAACTGAAAACCTGGAGTTTCTCCTCTCAGAGTGAGTTAACTCGGAGTTTATGGATAAACTCAGAGTTTGTTAAACCTCCTACTGAAAAAACCCCCAGAACTGGGCCCAGTTTTCCTGCTGGGGTTCTCTGACAGCACCGCCTGTTGGACCTTAGAGGAACTGCGGTTCTGTATGACCCGGTCTGTCTGTTTTCAGTGTGAACCACATCTCCTGTCCGGTTCTGATTCTGCATGCCGAGGACGACACCGTGGTTCCTTTCCATCTTGGAAAAAAGGTATGAGTCCAAACTTTACAGAACCGCAGAGACTTGGTCTGGTTTTCCAGGTCCCAGACGGACCTGAGAACTGAAGACAACTGAAGACAACCGAGTCCAACGTGGTTCGGTTCTGAGCAGGAAGGGAATGGGTAAAATGTTGAAAACCTTTTGGGATTTTTTTTTTTTTTTTTCAGAGAAACTCTCACCTTTTATTAACTAAAGAAATTTTAATTCAATTATATTTCTAAATAGTGCTGGGCGATATAACAATACGTATCGTGGCGACGATAGAAAAGTGTCTATCGTGATATATTTTCTTCTATCGTCTCTATCGTTTCTATCGTCTCTATTGTTTCCGTCGTTTCTATCATAATTGTATCAATGATTCATGTAAATATTTCATAACGTAGGCTACAACGAATGTATTAGTGTTGTCACTTTGCATACATTCAGTTTTTATAAGTGATAAATAATAAGAAAAAATAACTATTTTGCGAATAATAACTATTTTGCGAAGAATCTCAGTTTTGCGACATGATGCTGCTTTACGTGTGGGTTTGCGACATGCTTTACGGCAGCGGCTTTCTTTTTTTTTTTGAACACTTTATTTAAACAAAGTAAACACAAACAAGAAAATACAAAACAAGTAAGGCAATTACAATCAATAACTTTGAAAAGGGCACAGTAGAGGCATAGTATTTTGAAGATGAATTAAGGTATTGATAAGAAAAATAAATAAATGAATAAAATGTACAACCCAAGGGGATTCATATGTTAGGATTGACATACAATAGTGGGCAATTCAATCAAAAATTCTGTCAGGACTTTGTATGATTCAATACATTTCAGACTAACCCTATTTTAGATATATAATAGCTGAGAAAAACAAATATCTCTCAGGGATAATTGCTTCTAATTGTAATAATCCCAGTGTTCTGTTCAAAACCATAGATACTGTTCTCCATGCTCCCAAGTTTCTTGGTTTTGACTCCTCCACAGAAATCTGTGAAAGTTTCCTTAACTTCTTCACTGATAAAATTTTGTCAACTAGAGCTTGTATCTCTCAGCCTTCCTACGACCCTTCTATCCCTTTGCACTGCTCGTCTATTTTTGATCAGTTCGAGCCGGTGTCTTTCTCTTTTCTTGAGGACACAGTTGGCCACATGAGGCCCTCTAGCTTCCCAGCAGATTCTATCCCACCTCGCTTGTTTACAGAGGTACTTGCTACTATTGGGCCAAATGTGCTTCAGATTATCAATACTAGTCTTTCTTCAGGTATAGTACCTGGGGTTTTTAAACATGCATTTGTACGTCCTGTACTTAAAAAAAATAGGTCTTGACCCCTCTCTTTGCTCCAATTTCAGGCCTATTTCTAATCTCCCATTTGTTTCTAAAATACTAGAGAAGGTTGTTTACAACCAGTTGTTACCTTTTTAGAGGGCAATGGTATCACTGAGCCGTTTCAATCTGGGTTCAAAGCCCTCCACAGTACAGAGAGTGTACTTCTTAGAGTTTCTAATGATATATTCTTGTCAACAGACTCTGGAAAGTTTGTTGTTCTAGTGCTTTTAGATTTGTCCGCTGCATTTGACACTGTTGATCACAATATCTTAATCTCTCGTCTTGAGC